>NC_090725.1:283642212-283809712 GCF_036898095.1 Palaemon carinicauda
TGGATTGATTTTCACAGATTTTGGTGAAGTACTCTTTTCTAGTTACAGTATTAGCTATCGCTTTGCAGAGGTTATCTTCAATACTTCCTTGCATTCTTTGATTGAATTTTGGATTATTTGTTGACGACTTGGATAGATTTTGAATTCCCCTTTGACTAATTCAAGATGGCTGACCCTTCTCAAGTCCCTAAATACAGGAAGTGTAGTGCTAGGGACTGTTCAAGGCGTCTTCCGAAGGCCTCTATCGATCCGCACACCATTTGTTCCAATTGTCGGGGTAAAACCTGTCAATTGGAAGATCGATGTGAGGAATGCGTTGGGCTTTCGGAATTCGATTTTCTCGAATTCCTGAAATATTCACGTAGGCTAGAGAGAGATAGAGTCAGGAGGAGTTCATCTCGCTCAGTTGATTTTTCCTCTCCCCATGCCCCACAACCTATTCCTTCCCCTGTAGTGGTTGCTCCTGATCCCCCTTCTAGCACTCAACAACCTTCGATGGCAGATACGATGCGTGCCATCCAGGCTCTGGGTGAGAGAGTCGAGTCATTGGCGAGTGACCGTAACCAACTCATGGCAGACGTCAGGGAGTTGAAGGGTAAGAGTGCAGTGGGTAGTGACCAAGTGAGTGGAAGTGTTGTGAAAAGTGTTAGTGTTGCGCTTGAGGGTGCGTCTGTTCGTGCCTGTCGTCCTCCCAGTCCGGGACCTCTTGCAAGCTCCCAAGCCCAGGGGAGAAGCAATGTCGTACGACCAAAGGGTTCGACAGGCTTTAATCAGCGGACAGACGTTCCCTCCGTGGTTTCGGACGTATCTTGCCAAGATCGCCCCACCCACAAGAAGACGAGAGAGCCCATTTATTCCTCGTCTGCGGAAGATGTTTCTCGGAAGAAACAATGGACCAAGGTCTCACGACCTCTCAAACGCAAGGTCCCTTCCGCGCAAGTCCAACGGCCCAGTTGTAGCCACTGGGTCAGTCCGGACTCGCTGCAGTCTTCCGATGACTGCACACCTCCTAAGAGAGGCAAAGCGGTACCGCAACAGGCAGTAACACCGTCTGTTGCCGCACCTGCTACTGTAGACCCTAAGTGGGCTTTGCTGCAGACCATGCAGACACAGTTGTCATCGTTAATGCAGGACTATCGTGCGGAGAAGGTTGACGCTGCACCCGTTAGCCTACAACCAACCACGGTTGTGCGTCCAGTTGACGCTGAGGCTACCTTCTCCCGCACTCCAGCTGTGAGAGTCCCGCCACCCATGCGCACTGTACCCTGCCAGCCGCATGTTGACGTTCGCCGACGCACGGAACCCTCCGTTGACGTTCGCGAGTTACAACAACAACAACAACCTAAGTTGTTTTGTTTTGACGCGGTGCGTCAACCTCCGCAACACACTGTGGTTACCCCTACTCGCCCACAGCAGACTAGACAGTCGGGAGTAGACGCTTTGCGCCCCCGCGCAGCTATGGTTGTTGCCTGCTCTCAGACTGACCAACAGTTCCATGACGTTGCGTCCAGTGCAGTCACGCATGCACCCGTGCTGCCGGACTCAGCTGACCAGCCAATGCCTACTCCTTTGCCGCTTCCTCTTCAGCATTCAGACGATGGACTCTCTGATGATGACGACGCTGCACACCTTGACGGACCCGCACACGGACATCGACGAACCCAAGACCACGCCTCCCTCCTTGGACTTTAGAAAAGTACTTGCACTGTTCAAGGATATGTATCGCGACCAGTTTGTTTCTGCGGCCCCACGCTCACCTCCATCTGAGTTCGCTTTAGGCACGCAGTCATCCGCGCCTGCCTTTACGAAGCTCGTCCTCACCCGCTCGTCCAAGAGAGCTTTAAGGGTGTTGGGTGATTGGATGCAGTCCAAAAAGCACTTGGGGAAGACAGCATTCTTGTTCCCCCCTGCGAAACTCGCTTCCAGATCGAGCGTCTGGTATGCCACGGGAGAAGTTCTCGGCTTGGGAGTTCCTGCCTCTGCCCAGGGCGACTTCTCAAGTTTAAAGGTTTAAAGGTCGCTCATGAATGGTAGAGGCAAGGGACAGTGACATTGCCCTAGCAATCAGGACAATGCCCTAGAGACTGACCATATATTATATGATCAGCGCCCAAGCCTCCTCTCCACCCAAGCTAGGACCAGGAAGGGCCAGGCAGTGGCTGTTGATGACTCAGCAGATAGACCTATAGGCTCCCCCAAACCCCCCAACCTTAGCTCACAAGGATGGTAAGGTCGCAGACACTAATGGCACTAACGAGTCTGAGCGGGACTCGAACCACCGACTGGCAAACACTAGGCAGAGACGTTACCAATCAGGCCATTGCAACCCTAGTAGACTCTCCCCGCAGGCTGGCCATGAGACGCTCCAAGATTTGTTGGACTCCTTCAGATTTAGATCATCTGATGAAAGGAGTGTTCAGAGCGTTCGAAGTGTTTAACTTTTTGGATTGGTGTTTGGGAGCGTTGAGCAGGAAGACCTCCCCTTCTGACAAGGAAACTTCCATGCTCATTATGTCCTGCATGGACAAGGCCATACGGGACGGTTACAGTGAGCTTGGGGCTTCGTTCGTTTCCGGGGTCCTCAAGAAACGAGAAAACCTTTGCTCCTTCTTGTCAGCTGGAGTAACACAATGTCAGAGGTCGGAGCTTATGTTTGCTCCTCTCTCGAAGTGCCTTTTCCCAGAGGAGTTGATCAAGGAGATTGCTGCCTCCTTGATTCAAAAAGACACGCATGACCTAGTTGCGTCATCTGCACGCAAAGCCACCCCTTTGCCTTCCGTGTCTAGACCCAGGATGGATACTCCAGCGTCAAGATTCATTCCGCCCTTTCGTGGCAGAGCCTCCAGCAGAGGAGGTGCTCGTGCCGAAGGGAAACGTGGGAGCAAGAAGAAAGGTACCAAGTCCTTTAGAGGCAGAGTCTGACTGCCACCTTCTTCAGACAGCAGTGGGAGCCAGACTCAAGAACTACTGGCAGTCCTGGGAGAACAGGGGCGCAGATGCACAATCTGTGAAGTTGCTCAGAGAAGGGTACAAGATCCCATTCTTGCGCAAGCCCCCTCTAGCAACGACTCCCATCGACCTCTCTCCCAGGTACAGAGAGGAGGACAAGAGACTAGCTTTGAAGCAAGAGGTGTCTCTCTTACTAGAAAAGGGAGCGGTAGTCAAAGTCCGGGACCATCAATCCCCGGGCTTCTACAACCGTCTCTTCTTAGTGGTAAAGAAGACAGGAGGGTGGAGACCGGTGCTAGACGTCAGTGCTCTGAATGTCTTTGTCACCAAGCAGACGTTCGCCATGGAGACGACAAAGTCTGTTCTAGCAGCGGTCAGGAAGGAAGACTGGATGGTCTCTTTAGACCTCAAGGACGCTTACTTTCACGTCCCCATCCACCCAGATTCCCAACCTTTTCTAAGGTTCGTTTACGGGAAGGTTGTCTACCAATTTCAAGCCCTGTGCTTTGGCCTAAGCACGGCGCCTCTTGTCTTTACGAAACTGATGAGGAATATTGCCAAATTCCTGCATTTAGCAGACATCAGAGCCTCCCTCTATTTGGACGACTGGCTTTTAAGAGCTTCGTCCAGTCGTCGCTGTCTGGAGAATCTAAAGTGGACTCTAGATCTGACCAAGGAATTGGGTCTCCTGGTCAATATGGAAAAGTCCCAACTGGTCCCATCCCAAACTATATTGTACCTAGGGATGGAGATTCACAGTCAAGCTTTTCGGGCTTTTCCGTCGGCCCCCAGAATAAGTCAAGCCCAAGGATGCATCCAGAACATGCTAATGAAGGACCGATGTTCAGTCAGACAGTGGATGAGTCTGATAGGGACGCTTTCATCACTGGACCAGTTCATTGCGTTAGGGAGACTGCACCTCCGTCCCCTTCAATTTCACCTGGCTGTTCACTGGAGAAAGGACAAGACGCTAGAAGCGGTCTCGATCCCTATTTCCGAGAAGATGAAGTCATCACTGACCTGGTGGAAGCACAACATCAACCTCAGAGAGGGTCTGCCCCTGACTGTTCAGACCCCCAACCACGTTCTCTTCTCGGACGCATCGGACACGGGCTGGGGTGCGACGTTAGACGGTCGGGAATGCTCGGGCACCTGGAACTCGGAGCAAAAAGTGTTACATATAAACTGCAAGGAGCTACTGGCAGTTCATCTGGCCTTGAAAAGCTTCAAGTCCCTCCTTCTAGGCAAGGTGGTGGAGGTGAAATCCGACAACACCACGGCCTTGGCGTACATCTCCAAGCAAGGAGGGACCCATTCTATGAAGTTGTACGAGATCGCAAGGGACCTCCTCACCTGGTCAAGAGATCTAAACCTGTCTCTAGTAACGAGGTTCATTCAAGGCAACATGAATGTCATGGCGGACCGCCTCAGTCGGAAGGGTCAAATCATCCCAACAGAATGGACCCTTCACAAGAATGTATGCAAGAGACTTTGGGCCACATGGGGTCAAACTACCATAGATCTCTTTGCAACCTCAATGACCAAGAGGCTCCCAATTTATTGCTCGCCGATCCCGGACCCAGCAGCAGTTCATATAGATGCCTTCCTACTGGATTGGTCCATCTAGACCTTTATGCATTCCCCCCGTTCAAGATTGTCAACAAGGTACTGCAGAAGTTCGCCTCTCACGAAGGGACAAGGTTGACGTTGGTTGCTCCCCTCTGGCCCGCGAGAGAATGGTTCACCGAGGTACTGCAATGGCTGGTGGACGTTCCCAGAACTCTTCCACTAAGAGTGGACCTTCTACGTCAGCCACACGTAAAGAAGGTACACCCAAGCCTCCACGCTCTTCGTCTGACTGCCTTCAGACTATCGAAAGACTCTCGAGAGCTAGAGGCTTTTCGAAGGAGGCAGCCAGGGCGATTGCTAGAGCAAGGAGGACATCCACTCTTAGAGTCTACCAGTCGAAGTGGGAAGTCTTCCGAAGCTGGTGCAAGTCGGTATCAGTATCCTCAACCAGTACCTCTGTAACTCAAATAGCTGACTTCCTTTTATACCTGAGGAAGGAAAGATCTCTTTCAGCTCCCACGATCAAGGGTTACAGAAGCATGTTGGCAGCAGTCTTCCGTCACAGAGGCTTAGATCTTTCCAACAACAAAGATCTACAGGACCTCCTTAAGTCTTTTGAGACCTCGAAGGAGCGTCGTTTGGCCACACCAGGTTGGAATTTAGACGTGGTACTAAGATTCCTTATGTCAGAAAGGTTCGAGCCACTACAATCAGCCTCCTTTAAAGATCTCACTTTAAAGACTCTTTTCCTCGTCTGCTTAGCTACAGCTAAAAGAGTCAGTGAGATACACGCCTTCAGCAGGAACATCGGATTTTCATCTGAAACGGCTACATGTTCTTTGCAGCTTGGTTTTCTAGCCAAAAACGAACTACCTTCTCGTCCTTGGCCGAAATCGTTCGATATTCCAAGCCTTTCTAACTTGGTTGGAAATGAAATAGAAAGAGTCTTGTGCCCTGTTAGAGCTCTTAAGTTCTATTTGAAACGAACTAAACCTTTACGAGGACAGTCAGAAGCTTTATGGTGTGCTATTAAGAAACCTTCTTTACCTATGTCGAAGAATGCAGTTTCCTATTATATTAGACTGTTGATACGAGAAGCTCATTCCCATCTGAATGAGGAAGACCATGCTTTGTTGAAGGTAAGGACACATGAAGTTAGAGCTGTCGCAACTTCAGTGGCCTTCAAACAAAACAGATCTCTGCAGAGTATAATGGACGCAACCTATTGGAGAAGCAAGTCAGTGTTCGCGTCTTTTTATCTTAAAGATGTCCAGTCTCTTTACGAGAACTGCTACACCCTGGGACCATTCGTAGCAGCGAGTGCAGTAGTGGGTGAGGGCTCAACCACTACATTCCCCTAATTCGATAACCTTTTTTAATCTTTCTCTTGAAATGTTTTTTATTGTTGTTTTTGGGTTGTCCGGAAGGCTAAGAAGCCTTTCGCATCCTGGTTGATTTGGCGGGTGGTCAAATTCTTTTCTTGAGAAGCGCCTAGATTAGAGGTTTTGATGAGGTCCTTTAGTATGGGTTGCAACCCTTGATACTTCAGCTCCTAGGAGTCGCTCAGCATCCTATGAGGATCGCGAGGCTCAGTAAGGAAGACGTACTTAAAAAGGCAGAGTAATTGTTCAGGTCGATTTCCTTACCAGGTACTTATTTATTTTATGTTTGTTATTTTGAATAACTGCTAAAATGAAATACAAAATACTTAGCTCTTAATAATGTAAACAAGTAATGCCTGTCTCTACCCACCCCCCTGGGTGTGAATCAGCTTATATGATCACCGGCTAAGTTTAATATTGAAAAATGTTATTTTTATTAATAAAATAAATTTTTGAATATACTTACCCGGTGATCATATATTAAAGGACCCTCCCTTCCTCCCCAATAGAGACCCAGTGGACCGAGGAGAAAATTGGTTCTGTGTTTACATGGAGTACTTGAGTACCTGCTCGACAGATGGCGCTGTTGATGTACACCCCCACCTGTATAGCGATCGCTGGCGTATTTTGTCCTTAGGTTTTTCTGTCGGGCAGCAGAGCTGACAGCTTATATGATCACCGGGTAAGTATATTCAAAAATTTATTTTATTAATAAAAATAACATTTTGTTCTAAGACTTTAGTAAGGCTCCAAGTTTCGGATGCACAAGTTAATACTGATAGGACCATCTTATTAAATACTCTTATTTTTAGAGAGTAGCATTTTACTTTCAATAACCTCATTTTGTTTACTAAAAGCTCCCTATACCATGCTTATCCTTCTTTTAATCTCAGTCTCGTGTCCAGGGGAAACACTATCTGTCCTAAGTACGTATATTCTTTAACAATCTCTATAGGTTTGTCCACAAATGTTATTTGTTGTCTCTGCATTTTCATTGAGCATTATCTTAGTTTTACTGATATTCATTTCCAGTCCTACATTTTTGCTTTATGTATTAAAATCTTCTATCATTTTTAGCAATTCCTCTCATGATTTACTAAACAGAACTATGTCATCTGCAAATCTTAAGTTGTTAAGGAATGCCCCATCAATATAAATTCCTACATTTTTACAATCTAAATTTGAAAAAAAAACTACTACTAGACATGCTGTGAATAATTTAGGAGAGGTAGGGTCTACCTCTCCAACTCCTTTGCCATTTGAATTTTTTCACTATCTTTATGTAGTTTTAGGATAGCTATACTTCCTGTATAGATATCTTGATGTGCTGAGGTTTTGACTGAATCAAATGCTTTCTCATAGTCTATAAATGCCATACGTTGTGATTTGTCATACTCTATTGATTTTTTAATTAGCTGGTTAATTACATGGATATGGTCAGTCACTGAATACTCACTTCTAAAGCCTTCTTGCTCTCTTAGTTGATTAAGGTTTAGCTGTCTTTCTATTTAGCCTAATATGATCTTTGCAAATATTTATATAATATAGAGAGTAAACTTATTGGCTGGTAATTTGTTAGGTCTTTTGTGTGTCCCTTTTTGTGAACTATCATATATGAAACTTTTATCACTACTCTCATGATTTACAACTTATCAAATAAGCCACAAATACCTATTATTATGGAATTCACTCTGCCATGAGATCTCAGGGCCATACAAAAATTAATTTAATGATAAATATTTCTGCTTGGCCAAACACTCGAACATATGACAAGTATATATATGGGTTAACATTAGACTCTTTAGACCACTCTTTATACCTGAGTTGTCTAAACAGTCTATGAAAATCCTTATTCAATCAGTTATAGGTTCGAGTCATTGCCAGGCAGAAATAACTATCGCTAAACAAATTTTCATATAGGTCCGTGATCCCATGAGAGAGCAAATTCTATATTAAACGGCATTTGTGGTTTATCAGAAATATATATATATATATATATATATATATATATATATATATATATAAATAAATTTATATATATATATATATAAATAAATTTTTATATATATATATATATATATATATATATATATATATATATATATATATATATATATATATATATATATATATATATATATAAATTTATATATAAATTTTTGGGCTCGAGCCATGTCGTCCTGATGGAAGTTCCCTTCAGCTGCTTCCAACTGTATAATATTTCTGCGAGTGATATTACAAGAGAATTATCGTCAGGTATCACAGGGTTCCAAACCCTGGAACGACTATCCGTAGATATCATGAATAATCAGGGACGTATCCTAAGATAACCATAGATATCTGCACCCCCAATGGACTTTACCCAGTTTAATCCACTAAGGGGAAAGATAAGTGAGAAGCCATTACATATCCTCTCACCTTTCGGTGCTCCCATACGTTTCTGGGGCTCCATTCCTTTGTTCGCAGCTTCACGCTACTGTTGTATTGTTCTGTTGTGCGCTCTTTATCAGCTTATTTTCAAGTTTTTCTTTGTATGATGGCTTCCTCTTCTTCGTCTAAATTGAGTACCTACCTTTCTTTGCAGTTTGGTTTAGCTGTAAATGTTTTGGATCCCTACGGGGGAAATTATTTAGCTTTTACGATTGAGGAAGCCGGAGCACTTCGAGTCCAGCTAGCTTGGGTGTTTAGTTTCATACCTGATCGCCCTCATTTTCGTGTTCACTTGTTTTATTGTGTAAGTTTTACATTAGCTAAGTTGGTTCGCTGACTTTATGTAGTGCCATCTCTTTCAGCCTTTGGGATTTCTCTTTTGACTTGTCGCATTCAGGCCTAGCCTATCCTTCGACGGCGTATCAATTGGTCTGCCATGCTACATTCGTTCGAGATTTCTCATGCTAGGTTCTTGCAGTTCTTTTGGGTTCCCCTTTGCGAAGGGTGAGCTCAAAATGTCGGTGCGCTGACTCTAGTGTTCTGCCGTTTCCTAGCCTCTGAGATTTTTAGATCAAAAAGCATTTTTACTTTGTTAATTATTTTAGTTATTGGGCATACTAGCCCATGTCGTTACCTCTCCCTGTGGTTGGTTTTCCCGATACTGACATTGACCTCAGAATTATGTTTATGATGCTGTGTTTTTGCAATTGTTGTTTGAGAGGGCTAGTTCCCTCGGGGTTCTGGCCCTCCAGAGCCGTCAGCGTACCTCTCTATACGGAGTGAGTTGTTACACTGACGGCGGTGCCGGTACTTACGGCCTTGTCGTCTCCCACGGCATTCCTAACCTTTATGCATGTAATAGTGATGCGTCGCTATTTACGGCGGTGTCGCCTATAACGTCACTGCCTTCATATACGGCACTATGTTTCTGCGGAAATTATTGCCGTTTAGCTATGCCGCCATACGTTACCGACATTGTCGTTACTGGCGGCTGGTCTAGCCTCAATGTATGGGAATGTTTATTACGCCTCTGCCTTAAGGCGAGTTTTGGGTTGATGACAATGCCGTTACCAGAGTGTGCCGTTAGTCCCGGCAACATTTGTACCTTTAAGGCGCATGTCCTTCCTTCCTTTTTGAGACTGCATTTTATAATATAAGGTGGGTTCTCTACTATCTGTCAATGAGTACAATTACAGATTAACATAAATGCCTTATTTCTAATACTTTTGAGGCTTCTTTATGTATGCTGGCCATGAAGTTCTCGTTTATGAAAGATCTTCTATGTCTCGGCTTAGAAATAACCACTTCATTTGGTTATGTGTTTCTATCAATTCATCCAATTCCCTTTGAGGGTGTGGATTGGATATTTGGTGGGTAACTTTACAGGTTGGATCCCTTAATGGGTTATTTCTTGTAAAATTGTTGATTAGAATTTCAGTCTTTTGTTGCTACGGACATTTGCTCAGTTATCGATGCGTCGATATTGTATCCTATTTGGATGCTGGCTTCGTTGCCTTCTGACTAGCTTTTTCTTTGCGGAGATATAGGAGCTATGGTTCTATTATGAGCATACCCCCACCCAAACACAATATACAATATTCATGTCAGGCATAGCAATTACTTTTTAAAGGCTATTTTTTCCAATCAAACGCCATTAATAGGGGTTTGGATATTTTGTTCTTTATCTCATACTTTCTCATCAATTGCAATTGCATACAAGTTGGGGATTACTATTCCCTTTATTGTCATCATAGAATGTTACTAATCCATTCTTTTCAGCCTTTGGTGACTCCTAGAGACACTTGTACTCTTTATTTTTTCTTTTTCTCCTTACAGGCGGGGTCTTCGAAGGAGATGCACTGCAGAGTGCAGATTTGTGCCAGGACCGTGAAGCATCCTTGCAGTCATGATACTTGCAGGACCCATGCCAAATGTCGGAGGATGAAGGGTCCAGTCTCTTACTGGGATTCTCAAGAGTGCAGTGTATGTAAAGACATGCACCACTCGGGGTGGATATCAAAAGATATTTCTGAAGACGACCGGATATCCTAATTGCATATGCACAAACATTTAAAAAGGTAGGTGAAGCAAGCTATACAGCTACAGGGCTTCTTTCTTTTAGAGTACCAGAAAATAACTATCACCAATTCTAATACAAATATATCCTAATACTGTCATACACATTACATTAAATACATAATAGTGTGTGGAGCAAAACTGATAATGGAACATTAGAACAGGTAGATCCTTTATATAAGTTTGTGTACAAATATATGTATCTAATAAAGAAAATTTGGCCTGAATATAATGTAATAATCAATCAATAAATGCAGATTAAATTTAGAGTAGACAATGTGGTTCTGTGATTAAATTAATTGATGGAAAATAACATTTCCTAAAATATAATAACTTTAGCAACATAATGAAAGAAAAAAAAAAACTTTTAAACTCACTTATGGTGTCCAGGAGAATGCTGGGAAGTGTTCTCCTGCAAAAGTGAAAAAGTAGAAAACATTATTAGGGAATATGAGGCTGGGAAAAATATGAGCAATGTTAATTTTAAGTCACGATATTGTAAAAAATATAAAACTTCCTTTTGTATATTAGATATAAACAAATTTTGATGAAATATATTATAAAAGGGAAATAAGGCCTAAGTTTTCCTTGAGTATGCAATGAAAAAAAAAAAAAAAGTAATTTTGTAGCTCAAGACAATCATTCTCATATTATGTATTTTATAGGCCTTTGAATTTAAACATATTTGTTTAAAACCAGCTGCAATAATGAAATAAAAACTGATTTAAGATTATATATCAAAGGAACATAAGATTACAATTTAATGTTATGCAGTATATACAGTACTGTATTAATGATGCCACCGTTATGATTTTATCTAATTACCATCAATTCATATAAGCTTTACTATGGCATTTCAAATTCCATACAGAGATTAAGGTAATTACAAAAGCAAATATTGTAAATGGACAATCAGGAATGATATATGGAACAATAGAATATATAAAAGCAGTACTGTGTATGCTGATGGGTATACCCCCATGACCACACAGAATGATATTTCCCTAATAGCAGAGCTTTAAAAACTTAATGAAATATATGAAAACCTGAGAAAGGAAGAAACTAGACCAATGAAAATGTTACAAAAACTTCTCAACAAGGATGTAAAAATGAAAAGGCTACATTCTATGTTGTGGAAATAATTGAAGAACAAAGTACCATACTGAAAATTCTACAAGAAAAACAAAGGAAAAATTATAAAATCAATAATGGTTAGTGTGTCTTCATACTAAGGATGTCAATAAAGGATGCAGTCTTATTCTACGGTAGAAAGATGCTCTAACCCAGGTAGCTATTCAGACTTGTAAAGTGAAGGAATTGTTACAATAAATGTATCATTCAGAAAAGTATTTGTTCTCTTTTAATAAGGGAGATTGGTTCAGTGTGATCTGGAGTCAGTCATTAAAGTTGGATAACCGAGTTGGGGTGGCCTATTGGTAACGTCCCTGCCTGATGATCAACAGACTGGGCTTCAAGTCTTGCTAAAACTCGTTCGTTCCTTAGGTCGCTGCACCTCACCATCCTTGTGAACTAAGGATGGGGGTTTTAGGGAAGTCTACAGGTCTATCTGACGAGTCATCAGCCACAATTGCTTGGCTCTCCCTGGTTCTAGCTAGGGTGGAGAAGGGGCTTCGGTGTATATTTAGTCAGTCTCTAGAGCATTGTCCTGCTAGCTAGGGTAATGTCACTGTCCCTTGCCTCTGCCATTCATGAGTGGCCTTTGACACATTTAAAAAAGTGGTTATCCAGCTGGTTAGGGTGCGGAGCTACTCTATACAGCCATAGTTCCTTCACTTTTGATTTAGCCACTGTCATATACGAATAGCTCCGGTCAAACATTTTCATTTTATTTCTCTTTTCAGGAGGTGAATACCGGTTTATGGCTACACCGACTGAAGATCCACACTCCTGTGTATCTTGTAGAAGCCCTATGTAGGGGGCCTGACTGTTCGCATACATCCCCGTGCGATGAATGTAGGTCGTCTCCAGAAATTCTTCTGGTTGCTGATACCAATGGGTCGGGGCATTGGGGAATTTAGTCAAATAAGCTCATTGACCATCACATGAATTACCTACATCATTAATCAGTTTTTCTTGCCTTAAGAGCTTCATTCGTCACGTTTCAGACAGATTTCTCTCGGTATTCACAGGTTTATCTGGATAATGTTGGATTATCTCTAATTGAGAAACTTACGCAAGTTAGCTGTTACTATCTTTGACTGGGCAATAGAGAACAAAGTTGGTCTTATTCCAGGATTGATTCTAAGATACACCAATATCCTAGCAGAGGCTTTAAGCAGACAGGTGAAGGATCTTTGAGCAACGTTCCCTTATTATGGATATCTACAAGTCCGAGTGGCATCTTCAGGAAACCCAATTTAGTGTAATGGTTTTACAATTCTAAGAAAAAATTAGCCTGTCTTTCACCCAAAAAATCTGTAGGTAGGATATGGGTTTCCAGTCTCCTTTAACTATTCCCTCTACTATAATACATACTTAATGTAATGAGGGCCTTGTATTATGTCCCGTGAGGTCTGCTTGTCGATAAATTCAGATAGCCAGAAATTTCCGGAAGAATAGCTCTAAATATTTACAGGAGAAGTTAAGAAACAGAATAAAGAATACTACAATATTTAATTCTGGTTACACTAGGTCAATCTTAGACTCTGTGACAATTCAACTTAAGATGATCTTAAATATTTAGTTGATTCCAAGGAAAGGTACCTGAAAGCACCCATCAATCTCAGGGATACAGCCTGCAAGTACTTAATTCCTATTTTGGGTGAATCAAGCGAAAGCTTCTGATCAGGTTTTTTTCCGTAGCAGTTGAAGCGCTCACATCACAATTCCTATTCTTCATCATAATAACAGCTGATAATTATTTTATGGACTACCAATTAATACATATAATTTGGACAATGTTTACATGCCTTTTTTTTTTAAGTTCATAAGCTCATATATTAATGGCCTTAATTTCATCAATAGAAGGTTACAGTCTTCTTCATGAACCGATGATTCCGCTAAGGACAATCCAGCGCAAGGACAATTCTGCCCATGACAATTTGGCATACAGACAATTCAGTGGATCACAATTCAGCATAAGGAAGAAAATGCAAAGACAATTTGGGAAAATGGATAACTAAATCAATCTTTTAATTAAAACACTTTATTGACAAACAGAAATTAAGGTTAAAGATTTATTAAAAAAGCTTCAAGAATATATATATATATACATATATATATATATATATATATATATACATATATATATATATATATATATATATATATATATATATGAATACTAAAAACAGAAGTATTTTTATAGAAACATTAATGATAATTTACTTCTGTACTTCATTTGATAACTTAGACTTCGTAAGTACTCCAACTTGGGTCCTTTGATATTTTGCTTGTTTGGAAACACCCTAGTGTCCTGCCATTTACTATAAAGTTTAGATTATTAAAACAGTGGTGATAATTCAAGAGGGTCAACACAAAAAACCACTGACTAATTGGAATATTTTCAAAGATTATTTGTGGTACTGTGCTTACTTTTTTTGGAATCCAGTTGGTTATAAACATTTACAGCACAAAGTTAAGAATAAAATGCAAATTCTATGGAGAGGACATTATCAGAGAAAGGATGGGAACACATCTGATTCTGCTATCGTTTAAAGAGAAAACTTAGGAATGGAAAAGAGTCGGCGTTGTACAGAAGACAAAGATAAAAGTCGTATCCACGTCAACGAAAATTTATGGGAAGAAATCTCAAAGCATTCTCATGTGCCGCAACCAGCAGTATCAGCAATTAAGGCAGACAGTTTCAAACATTTGTGAATGAGCTGGTGCATCTAATGATGTCTAGAGAAGAATAATCCAAAAAGCGCAAGTCTCTTTGCCAGATGAGGCAATAATTTTACTACTGTACCTAAGTAAACGCCATTGCAAAGGAGTGTTCAACGCCGTAGAAAACAAGAGGGTGAGCCAATGTCAGCAAATGATAATGTTAGTGATATTGTAACACTAAAACAGTTATGTGTAACACACAATGGCAAACCTTCTTTATTGCAAGATTCTGGCAGTAAAGATGCCAAATTGAACTACAGTACAAAAGTGAATTATCATTAATGTTTCCATAAAGATATTTCAGTTTTTAGTGTTCATATTTAGAAATATATATGATTTCAGTTAGCTATTTTAATAAATCTTTTATTTAAATTTCTTTTTATCACTAAATCCTTCAAACTCAAAATCTGATTTCGTTATCCCTTTAATTGTCCTGAATTGTCTTTGCGCTGAATTGTCCTACAAGGAATTTTCAGTGTGCCAATCTTCTTACTATAGTCGCCACAATCCATCCCGGCGAAATAAGCCACGCCCACCTGATGACGTCATGCCATGTCAGAGTTTCCGCTCAGTGCAAACACTACTTATGTTGTTCAACTAAAATTCCAGTATATTTTGGCTTGTAACTTCTTTCTTCATTCTTTCAATTATAATTCCTAAGATTATCTGTCACAAAGCATAACACCGGTATCTATAACTCAAGTTAAAACTATCAGGAATACACATTTATTTTTGGAATGTAGTCTGACAGAAGAAAAACAAAGGTCCTCCTCTTCCTGACTAGTTCATCAGCATCTAATATTTCTTTGACAACATTTTCTATGCTTTGTGCTTTGCTCCCCGCATTCCTTTAATTTTGATTCACTTGAGCCATTTCCAGCCTTCCTAGCTCTTCTCACGCAATACTTTCATGTTTATATTTTATGCTATAAATCTCCTTTTCCTTATTTCCTACCCATTTACCTTTATTCCTTCACCTTCCGTTTTTCTTTTACCGAAAGCACGTTGGCTCCTCGCCTGCCCTTCTTGCTCCCAAGCCTAATGTTTTCGGCCTCATAAATAAATTCTCCCTGTCACAGCTGTCATTGTCCTATGATTTTAATTTTAAGAGCCTTATGATTCTATATGTAATGATTTTAATGTAAGAGAGATGATTTTATAAGCATGATTTTAAAAGTATTAATTTCAAAGGTAATGTAGAATACTCAATGTAAATACTGTATTGGAAAGAAAGCTTATTATCATACTCTTTCTCTCTCTGTCATCATTTAATTACACACACACTGGGTGAGGATTTGGATTTTGATAAAACACTCAAGCTGTGTGTGTGCATGTGTGCTCCTTATCACCAACGTTTGTTTTGCTTCTATCAGGCTGCATTTCTAAAAATGAATGAGTGTTTCTGCTAGTTTTACGAGATAATTGTAGGAATTATAATTAATAGTGGAGAAAAAAATTACTACCAAAATATACTAAAATTTTTGTTGAACATAAATAGCGCTTGCGCTGAGCGGAAACTCTCGTGAGTGGTGGAAGCATGTCATAACATCATCAGGTGGGTGTGGCCTACTTTGCCTGGATAGACCATGGGGACTATAGTCTCTGTCTTTCTATAATGTGCTATGACAGGGTTACAATTTTGCCAATTTACACGATTGATTTTTTATACGTAACTTAACAGAGCTAAATTACTTACTTATAGCGCTGACCAAGTCTTTAATAGTAAAATTCTATTGTTATTTGACAAAGTGCAGCTTTTATTTATTTTATCTTTTTATTATAAGGGTGATAGCTCAATTAATTAAAAATTATGAAGATACTGGCAATCTTTACAACAGATTTGGATCCAAAACTTGCCATTCACTGTTGGTTTCAGTTCCTAGAAACTGTAGTCTACTATTGTTACAACTAAAAATAATAAAATCTTCATCAGTAGTAAAATATGAGTAACAAATGTGTAAAAACAAAGTACGTTCTTCATCAGGGAAAATAGTGCCAAATCCAAAACTAACAACAAATAGAGCAAGTTAACCATCAATGTGGGTCTTTGTTCCTATATTACTGAGTTTTATGCAACTTTAGAGAAGTTACCTCTGTTGCTCTTGACATACTGTATCTAGGATATCATATGATAGAGAAATATCCCTGGTAGTTAACGTTCACATGCGCGACTTCATGCGCATCCCAAAAATGTCATCTAACTTGAGAGATCTGGAGTTAACAATGGTACACTGCATACTTTCTTATTTTAGGGGTGGTCCTTGGTTTCATTCTATATTTAACACTTTTCTGACTGTCTACCTATTCTATCACTAAATTAACGGTTTCTTCAACCAACAGCATATCATCCACTACTTTTCAGCCCTTCTCTGTTTATCACAATGTTCAAGCATAAATACTGAGAGCAAATCTGTTCCACAACTTCAAGTTTAGTGCCTCCAAAACTGGTTATATCCATTTCTGTTTACTTTCCCGTAGATTTTCTTTTGATCTGGTTAATATATATGCAATTAAACTTTCCACTTTCATTCGTAAACTGTATGTCTAAATTACCGTAAACTAGTCTTGGAGAGTATGCACATATGATTCTATTTTCAGGCTAAAGTTCTTTCTTTATTCCAGTTACTAATCTGGTAGCTTCTTCTTATTTGGAAAAGTCTTGCAGTTTCATTTTACTTCAGAATTTCCTACAATAAGCCTTCTTTCCTGTTGTGCTTTATAGCTGTTCTCTCGTTTAAAACAAACTTATCTCAAATGCGAGTATCTTAGCCATGTAATTCCTTCTGGTTCTCTCCTTTATTCCTATTTTCTCTCTTTCTCATAGATTCCCTCCACAGACATCTCAATATCATCAATCAACTGCACCCTATTAATCAGTTTGTGTGTAGGATACGTTTTTTTACTATATAATACTAGAGAAATATTAATGCTTATTGCCAATAAATAGGAGTGACTTCTCTACAGAGATAGAGGCTGAGAGGTTGCAGAGGGGCTAAACAGTTATGTGAGGTTGTGTATTCAAACCTTTAGCTTAAGATTTCACTCCACGAGGGAATTTAGTAGAATCTTGGACATGGCAAATCTAAGGAAAATCTTTCACATCATAGGATATGTGAACCTTATCCTGAATATTACTTAACCTTCTATCGCTTGTATCGAACGTTGGTGTCGTGCCATCTGGCGATAAAGTAGCTTTAGCCGTCATGGTTTTATTATAAAAAATAAGGCAAAATTATTTGTTTGTAAAAATTGTATACACCATGTCATTAGTGTCTTCGCTCTCAACACCTGACATCAAAGTATTGGAGGATGTACGACTATGCTTTGACTCTAGGTTCAAGAAAAGGATTCATTTGTATTGAAACCTATTCATAATATCTTGGCAGGCTAGGCGATAGTATAGTGTGAACTCTTGAAAAGTTAGCCTGTGACTAGACTTGTCTGAAGACAATTTGTTTTTCTAACAGGAAGATCAGTAATATCATCAGGTACAAATATATATACTGTATATGATTCTGTGCCACTCAAGAATGGTTGGAACTAGACACAGTAGGGACACTAAAATTAATAACAACACTACCAGTGGCATGAACGCTAACCAAAGGAATAATGCAAATGATAGTAGTAGGCTTTGGCACCATCCAAAAAAATGCAGCGCTAAATAGCTACAGAAGGCAATTACGAAAAAGAAAGACTATCAATCATTGAATCAAACTTTATAACCACATTATCCACACGAGTGAGAATTATCTCTATCTCCTTGTGCACCAAGTCAGTTTGATGTTACAGTTTATCTTTACCCAACTAGGTGCTAGCCTTTCCTTACCCGTCTCTTTACTCAAATCATATTTTCTAGAACTTCTCTTCTTACGTCAAGCATCCCTATCCTTAGTATGAGTTTCTAGTAACTTAAGGCACATATTCAGACATCTGCATATTAGATAACCTAGAATATTGGGGACAGCAAGACTATATCACAAACGATCCCCTACCATGGCGAACAGAGGGATGTGGGTACACCAATTCCCAATATAATTCTACTACTTAGCACTCCATACAATAACTGGGCTTGCTTAATGATATAGACATAGAAGTAAAAGAAAAAGATATAATGGATGATCTATTGATCGTTAAAAACCCCAAATCGCACCCAGAGATATGAGGTATATGTTGGTACTGTTCAAGACTTTAACAAGTACATAGGTTGCTGGCAGCCTTTTTGCTAGAGTCGTATACATTTCACCAGTTTTGGCAATCAGTGTATGCGGTAGGTAAAGTATTTTAATATATACTAAAAGTGGGAGTGGTGCTGTAAAGTTAAAATTACTATCTTTAATTTTATGAGGCAGTGAAGATAAAACTTCTGACCCATTAGCTAATGATTCAAAGGTAATAATTAAAAAATTATCCTTATATCATGAGCTTGGTTTTGTGCCATATTTTCAATACTATTATCAAGAGGTGTAATATAAACAAAATAAAACAATATAAAATTGTGTTTGATGGGTATTTGATATACTCCTATTTTAATTATATATTTTTTAAGTTTACTGGTGTATCAATGACACCATGGTCATATCAGCTGTCATGTTTAGTTGCTATATAATGTCGTAATCATAAAATTGTTTTCAAATACTGTACTTGGTTGTTTTAACTTTCGTTGCTTTTTGGTAGACTTGAGGTTGCTTTCCTTTCCATGATCATGTCACTTTATTTTTCCTAAAATTATACATAACAGGTAAATTTTAGTAGTTTGTTAATTTCAATAATCAGTTTTACTTTTACATCCCTTGCTTAGCTTTGTTTTCTTTTACATGAGACCATCCCTCTCCTAGAGAACTTGCTAGACAAGTTTATTACCATATGTTTGATCACTAATAATGTAAAAAACATTTTTAATGACAAATATCATAGTAGTAACGTACTTAAAGGTGAAGTGCTGTATATTAGAATATACAAAGGGGCAAGAAAAATGTCTTCAACTGTGAAACCATAAAAGGGAAGGATAATGATGGTTGTGTTATCATAATTACAGGGTATCATTATTATCATCTTTCTTGTTATTCAATCCTTCAAGTGCCATTGGACATTTTTACATCTGACATTTCTACTCCCTTCAGCTCTACTGATATCCAGTTATTACAAATTTTTTATTTTTATGAATATGCAAATTTTACAAAATATATAAAATTGTATATCAATAGAAATTTATTAAGCTATATGATATAAATTGTTGTAAAGTCTGATCTTTCATACTTTATGTGCTAAGATGGTTAAGTCAAATCTCTAAGAAATGGTCTGCAGCTTGAGTGCTAAACTATTTGGTGAAGGGTTGACACTCAAAAGGGTTAATAATTATCATCAATTAATACTGCAGTAATATTAATCAATACTGTATCAGTATTAGAATTATTATCCTCAATATACTGTAATACTTGACTAAAAATAAAAGATCAACTATGAAATGAGGATTCTATGTCATGATGGTACGTAAGATAGTACTGTATAATACCGAAGGTCCAGGTGAATAAATAACCTCTACAAAAATTTTATGTCGGCTACCCCACAAAATTGAGGGAAGTGCCTTGGTAGATGGATGGATGTCACTGACTACTACTGTACTTTCCTCATTTAGCAAAATATAAACAATATTTAGGTCTTCAGCTCATTATTATATGACTACAACTTATTCATTCTAGATCCTTCAAGTATTTACATCATTCAATACAATCCATATGGCAATAATGTTAAGGAAATGGCTGAATATTATACATCTTATGTTACAGAAGGCCTTTGAGTGTTGACAAGGAATATAAAAGTAATATAACTGAATTAAGGATTAGTATTGAGTTAAAAAGGTACTTACCTTGTATGTGAGTGAATGGGAAAAATGTGAATAATAGCTCTGTGCTAACTACATAACATTCCATATAAAAAAGAACACGTGCAGGAAAAATATCTACAACCATAAAAAATAAAGTCTAATTTCAATTATATGTACAATACTTAGTTAACAATAAAGGTGCCTAAAGTAATAAAAATGATAAAAAACAACTCAAACACTAAAACTAAAAATATGATCAATATGCTACTCTAACAGCCCAGATCTACAAGAAATCATATCGCCAAACTATATTACCAACATCTACAAAAAACAATGATAGATTCAACATACCATTATTTCAGAAGAAAACCAAATCTAAAGCATAATCAACAAATAATGCAAAAACAAAAAGATAAAATAAACGATAAAAATAATGAAATATTGCACAGCCTGTAATTAATTGGCTATAAAACAATAAGTTTTGGCACTGAGAACATCCCAAAACATTTTGGTATCACTAAAAGTGCTATGTCTGGTGTGGGTTCTATTTATAACTACTGTGATAAAATCTGTGAAAAATGTTAGTGGATATTTTTGCCAAACCAGTCATCCATAAAAACTCCAATGAACAAAATGACTAAGAATAATAATCAAATATCCAAACCAGAGGCTCTCTGAAGGGCGTTGCGAGAAAATCGTTTTCCGATGGTTTCTGTGTGGAAGCCCATTTTTATCAAAGCCTGGTGGTCCAAAATCTTACGCCCATCAAAGATAAATGCTGGTTTTTTCATGGTTGAAAGCATTTTCTTATAGTTGTAAGTCTGAAATATAATACAAGAAACGTTTCTTAATACAAAGATGGAAATATTCTTTATATGTTAAATGTATTGAGAATTAAGACTCCAAACAGAATGTCTTTTTGTCGGGGAAAAAAATCTTCACCTAAAGTTGCATAAAAAATATTATTAGAAAGTTTGCTACATAACTGGAAAATAGCGAAAAAAAAAGTACTTTTCTTAAAGTCATCATCCTGATATTACCATACACTATAACTTGATAATCCACATCCTTTTCCTCTAATTCACCAGGTTATCTGGAGTTTTTATTTTTACTAAAATATTTTTTACTGATATAACTAAGAGTAAATAGTTGAAATATCTTTACACAAAATTTTATTTTTCGAAACACTTTAGTATTGCATCATTATATATAATGTATGTTACATGTATATCATTTCTTTGAACCTCCCAGGTTACAGTAATCATGTTGCTTTTTCCAGAAGCTTGGTTTATCAATATTTCCTCCCAAAATTTTATAGAAGAAAATTCTCATTTTCTTTGCCCCCAGTAAAGTAATAAAGCAATGAAACAATCTAGCAGTTAATGATAAGTAGCACACTAAACGTGTCCAATTCTTTAATTTCTCCTTAGAAGTGCTTTGCAAAAGATGTGTACCCCCCCTACCTGCTTGTAATGAGTGTTTACTGTATAGCATTTCAATTTAATAATTACCTGTACTCCAAAGGTTAATATTTCTGCACAGGAAAAGCACTGAGTCTTAAATAACCATTGCGAGGAGTACGGTATCTCAGGGTTCCTCACAGGAATTATGTTCTAAATTAGTGTTTAAGGAACCAGAGGGTATAGACTGCACAGTGGTAAAGCACAACTGCCATTCGTGGCACTAACGGCCTAAGAAAGTAATTTCTAGTTCAAGGGGAAATAGAGTGAGAATGGTTGTTTATTTGTATATACAAAATCTGCATTAAATATGATTAATAGGTAGAATATAATGGGAAATACTAAATAAAATGGATTAAGGATAATAAAGAATAAGAAAGGTAATAAGGATAATACACAATAAGATAGAGAATAAAGGTCTAAGTAATAAGAGTAGACTGAAATGAACATTAAGAATGTGTCAATGATATTAATGAAAAGATAAATGAAAAGGAAATAGAAAAGAGGGAAAAATGGAAGAAACCCTTTAGTCTTTGGGCCAACATTTCCTTTCCTTGAAGCATGACTTTACACAGCCTAATCTACTGAATAGTGACGCAATGACGCGCAGTTTAAAAATGTTGCCTGCTGCTTTCAGTTTAATAGCTGTGGTAGATGAATTTTCTGTATATATTTTTCTATAACAGTATCAATAGTTTAACTACATATACCGTAGTTGAATTTGTGGTTGGGGAATCAAGGAATATGGAGGTTTTACTGTACGAAAATTTTCGTAGAGGCAGTTATTAAAGAATATTTACAATGACCAGGTGTCATCCAGTTCACAAAAGCAAAGATGGTAAAAGTAAGACAAAAGAATGTACATGGTAAAATGAACAAAGTGAGGTGGATGAAGAGAAAGGAATGTACATGGTAAAAATGAACAAAGTGAGGTGGATGTTAACTTAAATTTCAAAATACAGGGTATGCAAAACCTTTACTACACATGCTTGAAAAACTTCATAAGTACCAAGTGATCAAAACAATTATGCTGATTACTATCATTATCATAACTATAAATGACAACAAAATCAAATAGTATTAAATTATACTTCAAATTACCATACTATATGGATAGCTCACATTAACATACCTTAAATTCATCCCATTCAGTAAGAACAGCAACAGCATGGGCATCTTTCACTGCTTCATATGGATCCGAATAAATATTTACTAAACTCAAAACACGTTCAGGATCACTTGTCACCTCAGAAGAAGTCAAATCCTGCTCTATTTGCTTTGGATCTACCTGAAATGAAGACATTACTTGATTAATTTTGCCATTCTTTTAAATACATTAAAATTTCAATAGAACCTTCAAAGTTATAAAGTGTAACCATTTTAGTGTAAGACTAAAATAAAATTACGATTATGAATTAAATATGTTACAAATAACAATACAGTTGAAGGTCAGGACTACAGCATTTAAATAAAATATGTACAAGAACTATGATTTACAGGGTGTAAAAGATGAATTAATGGATGAAGAGATGGGAAGGCTTATTTCAAGTTCGAAAAGAAGACCTTGAAAAGGGTAGCATTCAGTATCTGTATTACCTAAATGATACACTAGACTGTGAAGTCATTTATGAAAGGGCAGGAAAAAAGCAGCAGTGGCAGTGTGGATATAGGAAATTTTTCTGGACCAATGGCAAGTAAGACTACCCTTTTCATAGACTGCAAAAATTTGAGATATGTAGAAGGACTTAGAAAGAAAACTAAGGAGATAGTGAAGATATGATATGTCCCAAATTTCTGAGATTTATGAGTTAAATGCATAAGTCCACATGTTGGAGAATTGATGGGGATTTCAAACACTTAGGTAATTAAAGCATGTAATGACAGGAGCAGAACACCAGTTAGTTGGAGTAGTAATATAAATGTGAGCAGCAGGATGGAAGGCTCTGAAGATCATTGAGAAAGATCAGTGTGCACGCAAAAGATATTTGGGATAACTCAATAACCTCATTCCATCAAGAGAATAAAAAATTTCTAAGTGGAAAAAATAGTGCTACATGATAAAAAAATAGGTTTTATTAAAGGAATCCCCTACATTTAGGAAAGTGCTGTGTGGTTACCAAAAACTTTCCTGTAAAGGCTAGACATGATATGTCAAAGAAATATTGTCTTCCCTGCCCTAAGGCAAATATATCAACACATGAAAGGCATTGACTCAAAAAATCCAATGCCGAATTTATCTACTAACTGATGAAATGCTACCCAATGAGAACCATTACTAACACTGAAGACAATCCTTAACCAGGACTTTGTTTCTCATCTGGGAACCATCTTTTCCATCTAATAGGAGAATGTCTCCATTATGTCTCACTTCCCTTCAAGTCTAGGGAGGCAGGAGGGTCTTAGGAACCACATCTACCCAAAGTTAGATTTTTCCTTTGTCAAAACTCCTTTTTGGGGATTAGAATGGTGTGTGCTATTCAAGGACTAAAACAATGCAGACTCATACACCACAAGATGCAAGTCAACTATAATCAAGCGAATGCCAATAGGTGAAAGGAAAAGACGACTAGCAAGTCAACCCAATCACCTCATGAAAGGAAATCCCTGGAGAAGGCAAGCCAGAGGACCATCATAGCACCTCTGCTAAGGGGACTCAGTTAAGGATCTCCCTCTTCAACCTAATTTCCCATTTAAGTGCCAAAATCAAGCTTAGTACCACGCAACCACGTTGAACAGCTTGGATTTGTTTCAGATACTGTAGTGCCTTATCAACACCAATGCCCAAACCAAACCACAAAATTTTAGATATCCCGAAGTTGCATATTAGTTAAGAAGACTAATGAAGAAGTTATTTAGACTTCATCGTGGGTTTCATGAAGGGAGAGTTGATCACTCTTTTAGAGGAGGGGAGTTATGAAACATGGATAGCCTCAGTAGAAGGGACTTGTTGGTCTGGGTATTTTGAAACAGACCACCTTTACTGCTAATATGGATCTCAGGAAATATGTTTACAGGGTACACTAGAGACTTGAGGTCAACTCTACTAAGTTGTAAAGCCGAGGTGTAAAGAAGGTTCTGCCTCAAAAGAGGTTTCTCATTCTTGGCCAACAAGAGAGGACCGGGGGTCAGTCCCAAGAGATGGCAAGGAGTGAGGTTGGGGAACTCCTGCTCTCTGGCGAATACTGTAAGTTTACTAACTCTTGCCCCCAGCCTAAAGCTATTGAAATTAAGACCTTCTGAAATAGCCTTTTAGAGTAATAGGAAATTACCGTTTGGCCAAAAGTCAAGCACTCTATCGAGTGACCAGGACATTGAAGGAGTTGTACCAACAATCGCTGTTATTTGAAGGATGGAGTGATTTTGAGAAACATGTACAAATCCAATCTTCATTAAAAGCCTGCTTGAGAGCTTCTGTCAAGGCAGATTAGTAGAGAAAATTGTTGATGGCTCAAGCTTCATATCTTCAAAGAGGTGAACCAGAATGGTAGCCAAGAAGTCTGGGATTATCCAGCATGGGTTCTCATCCCTAAAAGGTCATTCAAGTCTTCCATACTGACTGGTATGGGTTGGTGGAAGAACTCTATGACAGCTCCAACCCTTGTAAACAAAGCCAATGATTGCTAAGTACAGAATGATTGCTTGACCAGTCCTACATGTACATTGTAGCTATTTGTGTTCTGTACAAATATTTGACTAGGCCCAGCACCTGGCCTCACTCAGATACAAACCTCATTTTTCTTGGATGATGCAGAGATTTTTAGTAAATATTTCTGCCAAATAAGTACAGTATTGGATAACGTTTCAATCGTGTCATCGGAGGATTTAGGTAAAAAAATTTATTGACGAGGTATTGCATCATTGGATAACCAGAGGATTAAGGAACCTCATAATGGAAAGGGTCGCTGCATTAAGAATTCTCATCATGATAGCCCTCTCTGAGGCAACAGACCACCACCTGGTTGTCTATGAAGATCTTAAATGTTGTCTCCTTCGTAAACCAATTCTCTTTCTTCGTCAGGATGACCGACACGAGTTTCAACGAATTTGTGAAAATTTGCAAATAGAGGGAGCATTTCCAAACACAAACGTCTCCTCTAAATGACCTCCCCAGTCCAACCAGGACGCACCTGAATGAATAATCATGGTAACCGGGGGAGAGACCAATGGGACTGACCTGGCTAAGCAATTGCCATTGGCCATGGCCTGAGAATTTTTTTGACCCACTCTGTGAATGAACCTGTCACAAAACCCTTCGCAAGCTATCCTTCTCCACACCCAATATAGGTCTTTAATTTTTCTTCAACACCACATCAAATGTCGAGGCAAACTGGCGAAGAGCCAAAATCTTCTACAGTTGTCTCCAGGCAGGGAAGCAGCTCAAAACCAAGGCTCTGACTCTGCTAGAATTCTTTGCAGAGATGCTTTGTAAGGCTGGTGTGGCTTTCACCATTAATCATTAGCAACCTAACCCAACTCAAAATCCAAATATACTGAAGATCATGCTGAACCTAATTGTTTATTTGAGGCATAATTCATTGTCTCCACCAGAATCAGCAATCTTTTAAATATGCTATGATCTAAACTACCTGCAACCTCAGGAGTTTGATCACTACCTTACTATCTTTGTAAAGATTCTTGGGCTGATGTTGAGACCTTAATGGCATTACTTTGAACCAGTACACCCACCTCCTGAGCTGTAACCTTAGGTAAAGTCAAAAGTGGTGGGAAATAAGGATGTGCCAATAGGCGTATTTTAGTATTACTGTATAGAAAGGGTCCAAGCTTTTCAGTGTAGTGGACAGTCATTATTGGAATGGAACACACCAAATGTGATAGTTGAAGAGAGACGAGACAAGTATCACTCTTCTCTCCAGGAAGTTCTCTTTGACAAACTGAATAGCCTGACCTGGAAGTTAGAAAGCGCCACATTCTCTGATTCCTTTCTTAACATCTTCCATACAAAGTAATCAAGCTCCAGGGTCCTTGCTTGATGAAACTAGTGGGGAGGAGGATGCTTGCTATCTACGACCAATCGAGATCAATTGAGACTAAACTTGTGCCCACCGACAAAATAGTTGACATTCCTGAAAATGAGGGAGATGACACTCTAACCCAAAACTCCTCACTGATGAGGTCCTTTGTTTCTATTGGGTTATCAGCTCCCCTGTGTCCCTTGAAGATTTCCAAAAAACTCCTCTTGTTCTAAACCAAAATTTAGCTGACCCTGGAACAGGGACTTGCCTATGGACGGGTAACATATTGTCCTCGCTCCTCTCAATGAAAACCTCAGTGTGGGATGATGCTTGGTTTAGGAAATGGGAGCTGGCACTGTAAAGACATGTTTCTTATACCTGCTGCTGGATTATGAATGGAGTCATCATCTTTTAAGGAAAGGCCAAGAACCTTTCCTCTATTCTCCAGAAGTGAAGTGGCCATTCCTTCCACATTGGCTTGTCCATAACAGTTTGGTTGAAGAGCAACAGGCCCCGACCCTGCCACCTTGCCAACAGGGTCAGGGTCAAATAAACCCATTTACCAACCATCGGATTCCCTAACACTGGGGGATGCCTCACGCCCTTCACTATTGGCACCAAAGCAGCCACAATATCATAAATCTGCACAGGGGAGACTGGGCTACCACCTCCCTCAACACAGTTATGGAGGGCCTACCTGAAAGACCTGAGGAGATTTGGTCAAAATTGTTGTCAAAAGCCTGCATGGTCATAACAGAAGATCCTTCAGCCTTCGAATGGGAGCAGCAAACATTCAGGGTTCCCAGGGCACCAAAAATAGCCTGAAAAGGATGCAAATGTAAATTTGTGCTCTCCTGATCCCTGCGGCGTACTCTCCAGGGACCGATCTAGGGCAGTAAGTGCAGGGATGGCAACAGCAGACACAGCTCCTGAGGAGATAACAGCAGACACAGCTCCTGAGGAGACAGCAGCAGTGGAAGCCTTCGCCAGTGTCCTCTTGGGCGTTGCCCAGTCCGATTCCGACAACACATTGCGCACTTCTTCCCCTTCAGGGAATAAGCCTGCCACTGCACTGGAGGCCATGATCAACACTCAGCGCAAGGGAATGTCTGCAAACACAAAGCACAGAGGGAGTGCGGATCTACAGCCATTTATACCATGAAGCAGTTGCAGCGTCTGCCCTTTCCCTAGCAAATATAAAGTTCTTGTTTTTTATCCAGTTTTGGTAAACATTTACAACAGTGGTCGAAGCAAAAGTGACTGATGGCCAACTGGAAAGGGGGAGGGGCCTCTCGCTACAAACCCTCTCTAGTTAGATAACAGCTCATCATCCATTTCAACAACCTATCCCAGCTCGCACCAAAGTAATCTCCCTAATTAAAGGTCAAGGGTTTGTATGATGTGAAGGAAAAACTAAAGCAAGCCAAGTTTAAGACATAATCAACTAGTAAGGCATAAATATGATGATGCCAGAGTAGAAGGAAGCTAGCTTAGTAAAAGAATAGCTCATGATACATGTAGAGATAAAATAAAATTTCAAACTGACATCACTAGTAAAACTTGGGAATAGGAACAACTAAAAATACACAATGGTAATTGATACTGAATTGCTAGACATAAGTAAATTTACATTTATATACAGATGATTAATAAAAAAAATTCTATTAGGAGACAACTACTTTCCTCCGGAAATCTAGAATTAGGGCTCAATAAAGTTAACTACACAATTTGAATGGTGCCTAAGAAAGAGTTTTTGGTACAAATTTTCAGAATGTGTTTCAATTTCAAGTAAATACACAATGCAAGTTAACTGTTGAAAGTTGGTATTATCTATAAGAAAACAATGACACATGCTAACATGTACCCTATAATATGAAAATTGTCATTAGTAATTAAACATTAAACACTATGAACATGAAGTTTTTATATGACATATTACTTATTAAGGCAATTTACTACTTTGATTTACAGGAAGGGCACCTTTTCTAACCTTTGGGTCATATATATTGAGTCGTGCACCTTCCTCGAGCAAGTGGGAACAAACATAAATAGCTGGACTTTCTCTTGTGTCTCCTGTGTTCTTTTTAAAAGCAAATCCAAAGACAGCCAATGTCTTATCAGTAACAGTGTTGAAGAGACATTCAACTATCCTCTTTGAAAACCTGTAATTGAAATAATCACATGTTAATTTGGTGGTTGCTGCTCAAAGTACAAAACTTTACCAAAAAGGTTTACCTGATTCACCTTATTTTCTACCTTTCTAGTTAAGATGCCAACCAACTACAAGAACAGTCTCAATTCAATGCACTATGAGTTAAGTACTTTAGATTTATTGATCAAGATTTTGCATCTTATCCTAAGTTACAACTTTGTAAAATTCTTTCCTAATTAGGTCAAGTTTGGGAAGACTGGACACTAAAACATCCCATGAAACTAACTAGCATCTCAGACATAAATACATACCTAGTTCTCTGATAAACATTCATGTCGGTAACTTGTTGCCAGTAATTAGCTACTTCAGGTAAATTTACACATTCGGCAATGTACACTAAATTCAAAAGATCTTTCTGGAAACAGCTACCACCAAATCCTGAAAAAAAAGATAAAAAAACATCAGCATGTAAACAGGCTCTTGAGAGGTATATCATAATGAATATAAAATACAATCATAAAAAATGAACATTCATTATTTATCACATATTATCTTACTGTAATATTTCTCTACATGAATGGGAGAAAAATGTAATTTGAATATTAAAATTCATTACTTAAATACTCATCTGGTAGTTATCACATTTTGGTCATCAAAGACACAGGCTTCTCAACCTCTAACAAAAAAATATTCTAGCCAACTCTTTCTCCCATCTCCCTCTTCCATGTGATGCCCAGTAGACCTGATAGGTGGGTACTATGGACAAATGCACCATAGACTTATGACATTACTTCTAAGAACTTCATATGATTTGAGTCGTCATAGAGCAGTATACAATATGTCCTAAAAAATCTGACCACTAAAAGTTGGAAGGGGGGAAGGACTTAGATGACTACTGGGTATGTATTTGAATAATACAATTTATTACCAAAAATGTATTTACTATCCAGTATTTAAATGAATCTTACCTGGTAATCACCATGCTTACTCCAACACAGTATTGGAGATGAATATATGATGGATAGATAAAATATAACTACTGTAGTTTTAAAATTAAATCATGCTCATACCACCTTGATACGTCTTATCTTATACATCTTATTAACCTTCCATTTGCCTTGATTATGGATTGTTTAGTATGTTACATGATTTACCTTCCATAGAGCTAAAACCCATCCTTTAATATTTTATCATAACTCCCTACAAAATCATAATGATGTTTTCACACAGAAAATGAGAGAAAACTTTTTTTTACCTTCCATTTTTATATACTAACCATACTTAAAATAACTCACTTATCCCAAGCATAACTATTGGTCTAGAGCACACATTTCTACTGTGTTTACCAGCATAGTCAGGTACTTCATTGCCTGCTGGAGCATGAGACTGGACTTTTCCTGAATGACCGTGATCCTCAGATATTGGCAAAAAGAAAGAATCCTGTATTGATCCTGCAACAAGTGGCTCCGGGAGAGAACAGAATTGGCCAATCGTACAAGTATCTAAGGGGAGGATGTCATTGGCATACCCCAAGTTGAGATGAGTGTGAATACTAGTAAAAACTTGGGGAGCAGTAGACAGTTCCAAGCTTAGGACCTTGAACTGTAATTTCAAATCAATAAACTTTATGACATAAAAATTTTTACCATTACTGAAAACATCTATTGCAAACTAAGTTTATGATGTCTTGAATGGTGGTCAGAGATGAAGCTGAGGTACTTCCTGTAGGACTGATGGATAGGGATTTGAAAGTATGCATCCTCCAGATCTACAGAAAGCATGAGAATCTTCCTTCCTGATGGCAGATCGTATGGTACTCACTGTTGCCATCTTCAAGGAGGTCTCTTGAATAAACTTGTTCCAGGCAAAGAGGTCAACAACTTTGGCAATCAACTTTTTCACTTGGAAAAGATAACTGTTAAAACCTGAATAACTGTCCCATATGACTTTTGGCACGTTCTTCTCAACCACCTCTACCTCTAGAGTGCAGGCTTTCCTGAAACAAGGATGATAAGAGTAGAAGGTCGTCGGTGTCCGAGTGACAAGAGAACGAGAGTCGATGAGCAGGAGCCGGTAACCATCATGAAGGACTTCCACCAGCCAGCCTCCAACTCTCTAGTACTACCACCTTACCCAACGGCATGACAGGAGTACCCGGACTCGTGGCAACTGCAGGGGGGTCGGGGGCTGCTGATCTCATGGCACTGGATGAATGATCATTTGGTGATCGTGCATGTGGAGACCTAGTGCATAGTGACCAAGAACATTCGGATCCAACGTTTGACGAACTAGCATGTGGTAATCTGGTGGAAGAAAACCTGGATTGAGGCAAACAGGAATTAGAATATCTGGCCAAAACTGAACTCGAAGAAGACCTTGCGAGAGGATTCCGCAAGCAGGGGAGTATATCTTAGGATATCGTGTGCATGGGGACCTGTCTCGTGGAGAGGGCAGGGAAAAGCCTTGGAAGGCTTTGTATGATCGATGGAGCAGCGCCCGATGACTCAGCAGTTGAGGGAAAAGTCAAAAACAAAAAGCTGTGAGGGGATGGAGGGCACATACTGTACGCTTATTCCCCTTGTCAGAATGGAAGTCAAGGATTTACTAGTCAGCAGCGACGAAACCACAGGAAGAGAGTATTGAGGATCTACTATAGCAAGCAAGGACTCATTACCCGTCAACAGGTCTTAAGCTCTTAACCGTACAAGCTGAAGAGGAGCGTACAGCAGCAGAAGTCCTGGAAGTCCTGCCTGCTAACACATTCAGCAGCTTCTCCACAGACAGATCCCCATTGATGGTCGAGGTGAGTCAGTTTCCTCAGATCCAGATCCCTGCAAATGCCGTTTCCAGTCATCACAAAGGAGGCAGTGGGTGTATTACATTCAGTAGTGGAAGTTGATACTTCTACCTCTCCATAGGTCTGCTCCAAGGGCAAATGGGGATCTCCTCCTTTCGTTTTTCATCCGGAGGACCCAGCTCTAGAGGAACCTTAAGAAGGTATAGCATTTAGAGAATCAGAGGCCAAGGAGGAGTTAAAGAACTTCTTCAGTAACAGCTTAGGCATACAGTACTCTACTCTCTCAAGCTGAAGTCTCTCTCTTAGATTTCTTTCTCCTCCTACTGTACTCAGATCCCTGCAAAGGAGGCCACACCCTGCAATCATCAAAGGGGGATGACTGCCAACAGCCATATCCAATGCATAAAGGGTAAAAGAGATGGGAGTCCACAAATATCAGTCTCTTAAACCGGCTGCAATTTCGGCCAGGCTTACTAGGACCGATGTATGTCTGCTCATGGAGAATTCAACACAAACAGCAAACACTCTAAAAAGAAAGAGGTGGAACGATTAAAACAGCCTATGGCAAATAGTTGCAGAGAATATGTCAATAATGCCTGGTGGCTGAAGTCAAAGTGGCTACTCAGTGAACTGTCGGGTGGGCAGAGCTTACTCTCTACCTGCCAATAACTACTATCATCACCTCGCTATAAATTTCAACAGCCAAGTTCCACATTCACTGAATCATATTTCTATTAAAAGACAAAGGTTTGTATTTGTGTAGGAACAACTACGAAAAACATTCTTAGCCACCTACTGCTCCTGTCCATTTTCTGTATTTACTACTATGTCAAAACCATAAACACAATAACACTAGACCTTAATATGAATTTATCCTTTAGCTAAGATAAATGTACTTATCACAAATTTGGCGACAAAAAAACTTATTATAAATCACACAGAGAACATCCTCTGACAGATACAATCCCATACTGGTAATTAATTGGAAGATTCACAAATGTGAAGTCATTTGCCTTTTGAGAGCTGACCAATCATCAGGAAAACACACAGCAGTAGGTGGAGCTATATTGGAATGCTGCGTGATGTCTGGTATAGAGCCACAAGCCTACACTGCTAATATGTTGAAACACTGCTTACATTATGTTAACACCAAGTATCATATTTGACCTTATGTTAAAATAAACCATACATCTAACTAGAGTCTTAAATTACCTAAGGTTTAGATAAGACACAAAACAACTTATGCATAAATAGTTGAACATCATCATTATTATTCAATAAAGAGGTACCTAGCATCCAACTGGGTGAACTTATGTTCTTATGATAGTCAACTAGCCCCTGCATATCAATTTACATTGAAAAAAAAAAAACACTAATCTTATTGTGGATGGTGTATTTTGTAGCTGGAGTTGGTCTAAAATCATTTTTCAGTAGTTGTATACCAGCATAAGTTTATTAAGAAAACATATTGAAAATGTAATAGTACATCTGACAGGAGAGAATGGTACATTATACAATATGGAACCCCCTTAAATCGCTGAATATTAAAGTTCATTATTTTGATACAGTATAGATTAAGCTCAACCTTATTAACCTAACCATAACATTTATAAATAATCTGCCATAAAATCTGGGACTGTTTTAATCCCTCACTCAGCCTAAATAGCAAAGTACTTATGCAATCTGACAAGTGAAGGAGAGCGGCTTCCCCTTTTTACTACTTGTCACTAACCAACAACTGTACCCTGATTACAAGTCAATTGTTGTTCCGGTTTGTTACCAATCCATATGACACTATCACTAACTCTTGTAATACCCACTCAACTTCTGTCATATATTCCTTGAAACAATTTGATACATACTGTACCTATCTTAAAGCTAAACAAAGACATACAGTACCTTTTAGCTCATTGAAATTCTACTTCTAGACTACCCATTTTCAAAATTTTAAATAAAGTTGGAAAAGAATAGACCAGTCTACACAGTGTGGCTGAAATAATTATAGAGTATAGGGCTCATGAGTAACTAATTTGTGGTGTTTACCGAGTAGTACCACCGTTCAGGTCTATCAGACATTACAAGGGAAGGGAACTCTGAGAAAGAACAGGATAGAGGTTTATATTTCTCAGAAGTTGGAAAGCTGGTGGCTTTGATGATTACAGCATGATGACTACCAAGTAAAATTCCTTTAAATAAAGTAACAAGGAAAAACATAAGTGATTGCAATGAATAATGATCAAACTACAGTACTCGCAGTAATATCTGAGCAGAGTACATTCAGCTCTCGTATAGTATAAAGTATATTCCTACACAGTAAAATAAAATTTATGATTTTTTTTTCAATGCAAGCATAAAAAAATTTTGACAATAAAGGACTCACCCACCGAAGCTTGCAAGAATTTGGAACCAATTCGAGAATCCTGACCTACAGCTGATGCAACCTCACTTACGTCAGCTCCCGTGGCTTCACAAAGAGCAGATATTGCATTTATACTGGATACACGTTGGGCAAGAAAAGCATTTGAAGCCTGGTGAAAATATGAATTAAAGTGAAATGTACTGTAATTGATATTAGTTATCAAAATTCAAACCCTTTTCAATGAAAAAAGGTAAAATAGTACAATATACAGTATACAATGATATTAGAGAATATCCTTACATTTCAAATCTGCTTTCATGCATTAATTTTAATGAAACTTTAACAAAAAACTAGACATAAAAAAATATAAAAAATACAGTATATAGACATAACTATATCAAGCAGAATTTAAAAAATTACTCTGCTGAGAAAAAAAGATAGTACACAAATTTAATGAAACTAAAACTAAATGGAATGGTCACTTAACAAGATAGATGTTGATAAAAAAGCAAACAAATCAAGTTGAAAGCTAGAAAAAGACAAACTTACTTCTCAAGAAACCTTTCTTTACTAATATAAATTTTCTAAATAAAAGTAAATGAAAATATGTACACCACAGACAATTCTAATCTATAGTTAAAAAATAATGAGATGTTTTCCTTCAAAGCCAGATGAATAATGAATGAATGATTGGAAGTTTTCTGGCATCCTGACATCGAAGGTCATTGACGCCGAAGCAAGACGAATAAGTGGTGTCAAGAATTCCTCTTAACAAACTACCAATACTTTGTAAGGAAAATCATTTTACACAGTAAAGCTATTTAATGCATAGAAAAACTGAAAATCATCAACCCAAATAGCTTCAACGATTAATTAAAGTAATTTCTTTGTAAAAGTCAATAACATGTATAAGTCTGAGAAATAAACCTGAACTTGAATACAGTATACAAAGAATGCTCTAACTGTGCATATGATTCCCATAAATCCAAGTAGATTTTGCTAAAAATAAACTGTCTTCTACATGGAACAAAGTGTGTCTGGATAATTCACTGGCCATGAAGGTGGGTTATTATAATAGGTTTGGTGTGAAACAATCCAGTTAAATAATAATGCACAAGCTTATACAGTAGTATAATTTGGAAGGAAATAACATACCAGTTTTGAAAGTTCTGAAGACCAAGTGTTAGTTGTTATGATCTTTTCTGCTGGAACCCAGTGACCATATATCCACGAAAGTTCGGCAACAGCTGCATCGCCTTCGGCTGACTCTTCCCCACCAATTAGGACTCGGTCAGGGTTCAAGAGGTTCTCTACAGCAGTACCTTCTGCCAAAAATTCTGGATTTGACAAGACCTGAAATTTTCATAAGCAACCAAATCAATGTACAGCCATGTTAGAGCTATTAATTAAAGGTAAAATTTCATATGATATAATACTCCAAAACACCGAGCCAATTAAACAAGATGACTTCTTTAAATTATATCAGTATGCATCAGGCTAAAGAGCAATTAAGACGTAAAAGGATATCGGTTACCTTAGATATTAACTATGGCCATTAACTACTAGCATAGTGCTCCTATCAAGCATACATACATACATATACCAAGGCACTTCCCCCAATTTTGGGGGGTAGCCGACATCAACAAATGAAACAAAACAAAAGGGGACCTCTACTCTCTACGTTCCTCCAGCCTAACAAGGGACTCAACCGAGTTCAGCTGGTACTGCTAGGGTGACACAGCCCACCCTCCCACATTATCCACCACAGATGAAGCTTCATAATGCTGAATCCCCTACTGCTGCTACCTCCGCGGTCATCTAAGGCATCGGAGGCAGCAGCAGGGCCTACCGGAACTGCGTCACAATCGCTCGCCATTCATTCCTATTTCTAGCACAGATTTGTGAAAAAACAAAGACTTGTAACTAATACTTTATTGCCTCACCTTTTTATTGTTTTTAAATAATTTACCATATATCTAACAGTAAAATCTCAAATAATGATAAGATATTAGAGTATTTACATAATTATTGGATGAAAAGTTTTCTCCATTTGTTATGCAGAGGCCTGAAGAAAGTCAGCCTTTTGATAGGGCTATCATAAAACTATTGTTTTATGGTAGTCTGGTGTAATGGACTCGGACAAAAATTCCTTGCCACATATGCATAAGATAAAAGAAGAATAAAACAGGTAATTAATAGGCAATATACTTGGAGCTCTAGCATTCTTCTATAAGTAGTGTCCATGTAAAAAATGGATTTATTGCTGTATACAGATATATTTTCTTGCTGTTCATGACATAAGTAGGTGTGTTTACGCATGGGATAGTTTTATTTCTATGTTAAAGTTCCTTATTGGTTCATCTTGTAACAAATGATTGGGAGAATATTCTTTTCTGCGTAAAATCTTCCATCTATTGTTCATATATATAGTACATTACCATGCACATTAATTTTAGGTAAATCATTCATTCTGTTTTGTTTGTATATTCTGATGCATTATTTTCAATAATGATTGCTTCTTCATAAGTCACATATAAGGCCGAGACTTCTCTTATGCCCTATTTATTCAAATAAATTTTGTTTTAATTCATTGGTTATATATTTACTTGAGTATAAACCTGTGCTCATTGCTTTCTACTAGTTTCACATATGGAATATAATAATTTTCTTCATAAAAATTCAGCTAAAGAAGGTGATGATTGCAAGAGTTGATGGGAGAAGTACGAGAGGAAGGCCAAGGTTTGGGTGGATGGATGGAGTGAAGGAAGCTCTGGGTGATAGGAGGATAGATGTGAGCGAGGCAAGAGAGCGTGCTAGAAATAGGAATGAATGGCGAGCGATTGTGACACAGTTCCGGTAGGCCCTGCTGCTGCCTCCGATGCCTTAGATGACCGCGGAGGTAGCAGCAGTAGGGGATTCAGCATTATGAAGCTTCATCTGTGGTGGATAATGTGGGAGGGTGGGCTGTGGCACCCTAGCAGTACCAGCTGAACTCGGTTGAGTCCCTAGTTAGGCTGGGATTAACGTAGAGAGTAGAGGTCCCCCTTTTTGTTTTTGTTTCTTGATGATGTCGGCTACCCCCCAAAATTGGGGGAAGGGCCTTGGTATATGTATGTATGTATGTAAGAATTCAGTTTTTCTGGCATATCAGTATAGTTACAGTAGTGTGTCCTGCATTCATCGTACCTCTTTAGAGGAAGCTCACTGACTAAAAATTACTTAATTTCTCATCACAGCTTAAGCTCAGAATTAAATTGAAAGAACTTGTCAATACTGGTAGGATGGCCAACTTAAATCAAAGAAATCAACTTCTAGTAAAATTCTAACAACTGCCGAGAATTGGATGAAAATTTAAACAAATAATTCAAAGAACAACAAATCTTTTTAATATCAACTACTAATTCACAATTATTGCAATATTTTTCACTGGAGATTAAATACCTAGAAATTGTCAGTCAAGACATAATTTATTTCTTCAAATTAATTTTTGATATTCTTAACCCTTTTACCCCCAAAGGACGTACTGGTACGTTTCACAAAAGCCATCCCTTTACCCCCATGGACGTACCGGTACGTCCTTGCAAAAAAATGCTATAAAAATTATTTTTTTCATATTTTTGTTATTTTTTTTTAGAAAATTCAGGCATTTTCCAAGAGAATGAGACCAACCTGACATCTCTATGACAAAAATTAAGGCTGTTAGAGCAATTAAAAAAAAATATACACCAAAATGTGCTGGGAAAAAAATAACCCCCTGGGGGTTAAGGGTTGGAAATTTCCAAATAGCCTGGGGGTAAAAGGGTTAATAAAACACTAGAAAAATACATGGCCAAATAATTCCACTTATCAGTGACAATTAAGAAAGCCATGGAACAGGAATGATTTTAGCAGCACTTACCAGTAATCTAACTGTTATTGTAAATGTATTAAATGAACTTCTACTGGAACCCAGAAGGTCAAACACATCTGAACCCAAACAAATCAAAGTTTTCAAAACTTTTTGCCCTACAAAATATGCGATAACTTGGATGTCAAACAAGGAATGCTCAACTTGATAAAGCCTATTCTGTATCCTCTATACCAATATCCCCAGTGGCACAGCACCAGCCCATACAAAGTTTTGTATTATGTATCACCCTGAGCTCATTAGCAAAACAAAGCATTTAATATAATTTCCTTAATTTGTCATTTTTTGTTGTGATTTACTATTTATCAATAGATAACATGGCCTAAGGTTTGTGGTAGTGATAAGCCAAAAATAAAAGTTGAAAAAGTCACGACTTCGTTCAATCTCTCAGAATTTAAGGAAATCATGATATGCCATGCTATCCACATAAGTAACATAGGATAGTGGTAAGTGCTTACTTCAGTCAATGGAGGGATACACAGTAAGATCAAGCCAAACCACTTGGTCTTCTTCCTTGCAACCTAGTTTAGTCTTAAAGAGCGACTAGAATTGCGGAATTGCAAAGGTTTAGCAGCAAAAGAACCACAGTATGTATGGATTTCAAGGCTTTGTGTCAAGCTTTTGAATCTGTTCAAGCACAGTGTACGTTCAGAACCCTTACTGAATGAAATACTATTAATATTAGAATGACTATAGGGGGTTTGGGTTAGTTTTGACAGTGGGCTGAGAAGGACCAGAATTACCAAGGCTAAAGGATGATTTACTAGGCTTCTGAAGTTTAACAAAAGGAACAAGAGATATCAAGAGTTTGCAAAGCTCATTAGTATTGAAAGATGGCTGAAACTGTGTGCTTTGTTAAGGTGGAAGCATGTCAGTATTGAAATCTTGCTAAAATCAGCTAACCTATTCTTCCCCAGCTTCTCTCCTGAACTAACAGCGTTTCCTTTTTGCGCTAGAACTGTTAACTTGATTGGCAAACAATGAAAAATTTTTTCGTGGGTGGTACCGTACCAAGAGTAAAACACTTTCTTTACAATGGTTATTTATACCACAGTTTCATCCCTGGTACAATACACAAAGGGAATGCGGATCCTGATTTCCAAGAAATAATTCCAGTGCACATTTCAGCCAATAACTGCTAACTATACCAGTATGTAACCATTCTGAGAGTGCTTTTGTGCTTGTGCGATCAATGCTAGTTGACAAAGGATGCTACCTATCGCATAAGATCTTGATACATTGTCGTAGAATGTTGAGAAGCAGCAGGTGCCAGGTGCTCTTTGACTTAAACATTACAATAACAAAAAAGGAGAGGCCAGGTGAGTCCAATCTGTGGTGTTCAATCACAAGGTGCCTGAATAAGTGAAGGCCAATCGTGCATTGTCTAATCATGTAATGAATGATCACACAGCGACCGATCACAAGGAGCTTAGAGAACTGGCTTGTCTTTTTCTTCTGACGCGTGGACCACGTTCTTGTAAACTGCGTGGTAGCCACTACACATCAAGCCCATGTTTGGAAACTATATGCATGAGACCATGCATGTGGAGATTACGAGCTTGGAGACAATGCAAGTGTAGAGCTATCTCGGTGATGGTAGTGAGAGGTTCTGCTTTTATCATCACACTATTCGCATGAGGGAGGAGATCATTCACCAGGATCCTTCTACTGGACTGTCGTGCTCCTTAGTGGTGATCTCGTCATCTCTCGGGAACTGTCGGAAGAAGGAGGGGAAAGAGGGTGGCGGAATTTATCTCAATCTAGCACTAGCAGCATGTGCGTGAACACCTGTACCATATAACGCTCAGTGCTAGTTACATTAATGGTATGTACAGCTCCTCCTGGTATGTACTGTTCTCCCTGGATTGATCAGAAACACACTAATCCGTTGATCGATCATTCTTAGACTAAATCTTGACTTCAGGAGAGAAGTACTGTAATAGTGTTTGGTTGAGGTCACTGCATTCGGTACACGACTGAAAATTGTGTGTGCCGACATTTTTTCCTCTATATGAGAGAGAGAGAGAGAGAGAATCATCCAGGAAGGGGGCAAGAAGAGCAACTTCTTTCATCGTGACTGACAGTGCTTAAACTCACCCATATAAGAGACTTTTGTGTACCAATGTTTTTTCCTGCAATAGGACAACTCTCAGAGCTTACCTTAACAAAAGAGGTTCCAAGTACTGCAGCATCTCTCCCACGGAAAGAGATATGGTAGGGGTCACACATGTATGACTCCTAATGATCGGTCTTAATGGACTTTTTCGACAATGTTTTGTTTTTCTTCTTCAAGTTGCACAGGAGACCCTTTAACAAAGATGAGGCAAAGGCGGAGGAACTAGATGATGATGTTCTGACGAGGAAAGAGGCTAAAATTTATGAAGAAACCGCACAACCAAGCGATACGTCCTTGGCACTTTTACGGGATTGGGAAGACACTGATGGAAATGAGAACAATACCATCCAAATCTCCTTCCTACAATGGAGCACTGAGATGTCTAAGGAATGCCATATCCTTAGGAATGCGTTTTCGTCAATGTTACTAGGCCACACAAGTGAGGAAACAAACACCACACAAGAATACTGTACTATTCAGCAGGAATAAGAATGTGGATACTGGTAGGTTTGCAAAAAAACATGTCACGTAGCTACAGTCATTGCAAAACAACTGCAAAGCTTTTATTCTTCCTTAATAACCCTACCACACGACAATACCCCAATAAATATCTAAAAGAAAAGCAAAAGATTAAAACAGCCAGATGAGGACCCTGTTTGTCCATCTTTACTATCCGGTGGTTGAATAAAAAGTGGGAGCTCAGTGGCCTGTCTGGTGAGTGAGGCTTACCTGCCACATGGCAGTATCTAGCATTACCTCATTATAAATTTTAAGAGTAGAGTTCAAGCTTTGCTGAAAGAAAACTCCTATCAAAGAAAGAAGGTTTGTATTCATGTCTGAATAAATACTAAGAGAGTAAAAGGTGCACAGCCTAAATATAACTACTGTAATTTAAGACTATAATCAAAAGAGAAAAAATATTAATGTAAATTAAGATACTTTGAGTGGAGGCGCTGAAATTTGCTCGACTAGAGAGGGATATTATTCAAGCTATCCAGTAACAGTACTTATCTAGGGTTAAATTTTCTTACCTGGAATGACACATTTAATTTTCTATTGGCGGACAAAATGTGAGTAATGGATTCAGCAGCTCTCACAGGAACAGTTGACTTCTCTACAACAATTTTGTTGTTCTCAGCAACTTCCGCTATTTTTCGGGCACAGGCTTCAACGTATTTCAAATCTGCTGCACGACCCTACAATATGTAGATATACTTCATTGTTAAAAAATGTACAAAAAGATTTTGAGTGACAACCTCTTGAATGTCAACAGAAAAAAATTTCAAAACCAATGAGGTCAGTTTATTCATAACACACCAAATAAACTAAAAAATTTATCACATGAGATTGAAGCACTGTACTATCAATGAAGCACAAACTTTACTATTTACTAGAAAACAAGTCATCACACAGAATACAACAAAACAATTCATGAAAGTAATTTGTATTTTTCCTAGCAATAAAAACCAAAGTCCTTTAAAATTGATGTAAGTTTGACTAAATTTCTACGACTTTCACTCTCTCTGGCATAAACCAAGAAGGAAGGATATCCCCTTAAATTCATCCAAGTTAACAGCATTTCTGCTGAATATACTATATGAAAATAATTTCATTTGGAAAATAATCATTAAACACAAGATGGGTCTGAGCTCTTCAGTACCCAACTGTTAGATACGACATTTGCTGAAAAATGGTGAGAAATTTGACAAAGGTCAACTTTTGTACAAAGGAAGATTCGAGGCCAGTTATCACTGGTAGCCCTCCATGCGTACCCCCACAATGAAAACTTCTCTCCTACCCACTCATAGCCTCTCAGACTTACTGACTGAACCCAGAAAGATCTTTTTCCTTATAATCTTTGATTAGTCCTTTTTTTTTTTTGGTATGGTACATTAGAATACAAAATAAAAGTGGATAGAAATTCACTCGTAACCTGGGTATTTGGTAGTTTTATTCAAACGTACCCTAACAAAAAAAAAAAAAAGATGGTTGAATAAACAGCCAATCTTTTACTTCACCCGAGTTTGTAAAAGTTACATTAAATAAGAAAATCCCAAGAAAACTTTGATGTACAGATATTGCCATTTAATGTGCCCAACACCTGTTGCGTGAACGTGAAATATGTTTCCCACCGACAAAAAACTTTCCAATTCTACCTTTTATCAACCAGGAATAATTATACAACTCATTATATGATCCCAATTTCAACCATCTACATAGCAAACATAAGTGAAAAAAATGATAATTTTAATTACTAATTTGCTAGCCCAGGATATTAAATCAAAGTGAATTCCATGTGTGCATCCAAATGTCAAGTAATTATGAACATTCACGTGAAACAGTCACCAGGAAGAAAACCCAACTCCCATTCTGGTTCCATATGCAAACACACTATGTTGGCGCTTCTTGCAAAATTCAAGTTTTAAGCTAGTGATGCAGATTTAGTAATATCTCAGAATAATTTGTAATCACTTTCTTAACTTATTCATTCATATCTAAACAAATCCAAAATAAGATCAAGCCAATTTCCATTAAAGGAATCTTTGCTCTGCATAAGGTAAGAGACTTGTTTCGGTAGAAGAATTAATAGCACCAAATTTAACACCGATAGAGAAAACATTTTGATGAGCTAGTGGTCGAGATTGTATGTGAACGAAGCTCATAGCCATCAGAATGTAATCCATTATAAATGGGGAACACCTGATGTGCCACAACATAAAACATGTGATACCTACTAATGCCTACTTCAGCGAGTGGATGGATATTAAGATCAAGCTACAAACTCGGTCTTCTACCTTGTAATTCCTCTGTAATAAATCTGTCAGTCATTGTTGACTGGGTATGGATAGGTGAGGGTTGAGCAGTAAAGGATTCTACAATAGTTAAAAGTGAGAGGCTCTAGAAGAGGATATTGACATTTATGTCCTACACACCATCAAAACCCTTACTGACTGGTGCACAAGGAGTTAGGCTAGAATTCGTGACTGACCTGAGGTGAGAATTTCATTCAGCTGAATAACCACTGGAATAAGTTCTAGCTTGTACAAATTAAACAAAAGTGAGCAAGATTGTATTATGAAGCTCATTATTATCTATACCGGAAAACTACTTAAAGGTTGGGACTCGTTAATGGTTAAGGTCTAATCAAGGGCTGTCATGGCATTCATAACTTCATCCCCTATATAATTAACTAGCCTAATTTCTCTAGATTTTACCCTGGACTATAGTGTTAATTTGGAACTTCCTTTTACAAAATTGATGTTAGATTACGTTGATTAGATGCTACCGAGCCAGCAACTCTTGAGTAATTAGAATTATTCTAAAACAATTTAACTATTCTAAAAACAAATTCTATGGATAAGATCTCATTCAAGACAGACATACGCACCTCCACCGCAGGTCTGGGATCTGGTGGATATAAGTGCCTCCAAAAGGCCACAAACTCAAAAGACCCACATCCTTGCTAGGTAGGGGAAGATGGTTTACAGATAGGAAGGGGCATATTGCCCCACTAGGGAAGAACCATACACCCGTCTTCTCAGGACAACTCCCTGAGGGTAGGAGCAGTCTCCCTTCCCAGACGGGTTCCCAAAGAAAAAGCCGGCTTTGTTCTTAAAGAAAGGAAAAAGGTATCAGCTTAGGCATACCTCTGATGCCTATAAATTCCATTTAGACTTCATTTTCTTCTTCTTGTAAAACTCCCTCCCCCGCACAGGAGGTCACTCCCTACATTCCTCACAAGGGGATGACTATGAACAGTCATGCCCCTTGCAAAAACTCAAAGTAAATGGGGTCCACATCCAGCTTACTCATATAGTGGCCACATTGGCAGCCTTCTTTGCTATCACTCTAAAAAGATTGAAAAAGAAATGTCAGGCAACCAAGTCAGCGACACAGCAGAGTACATGTGTACTCAGCGGCAGCCTAAGTAAAGGTGAGGGTTGCTCTATGTGGGCAGGGCTTACCCACCATCCAGTGATCAACTATTTTTAGCTTGTTAAAATTCTAATGGCCGTTTCAGCATAGCCAACGTCATACTGCCATTAAAGGTCGAAGGTTTGTATTACATATAGGAACATAATCTAGTTTAATAATGACAAATATTTCTAGTTGAGGTAAACTTACTACAAACAAACATATCAGCAAAGGTCTTACCTTGCCAATGCCATAGGTTTTTGTTGGGGTGTTTACAGATATGAATATCAAGTCTGCTTCCTTTATCGCTGAATCAATATCAGTTGAGAAGAATAGATTTCTCCCTCTGCATTCTTTCACAACTTTATCGAGGCCAGGCTGGTTTGAGGAAAAAGATAGTGACTTTAAAAAGCTGGCATTACATAAAGAAATGTTAAATACATTTTTACTGTAAAGAAAACAAATTAACATCCATAAAGTACATACAAATATCTTTAGAGATTTAATTCCTAAGATCAAAAAAGGGATTTTGACGGAGGAAAAATCTATTTCTGGGCTCGACCTGTGTCGCTCCGTGAAATGCTCCTTATAGCACCATTTCTAAGGCATAAATATTGCTAAATATACCAGAGGAAAAAGGATGCATGGAATGCCAGGAATAAACCCAGCTCGCTCACTCTAATGAGTGTCGAATTATAAAATTACAAAATCTAACAAAAAAATATCATCATATCACTCACTAAAACCACTCACATGTGATGGTATAAAAACAAACAGTTATGTTCAATACGTAGGAGCCACTAAAATAGGCAGTTAAGCCCCTCCACATCAAGATTTACATTAAATATGATGAGTCAATCATATCTGAAATGTAAATCAAGGTGACCCAATTTTTTGTATGTAACTTCATTAATATCCAGGATGCCCCACAATCATTCCTTTGTGATATGTGGTTGCTTAGATTCAGACCTGGACTTTATACAGTAAAACCTCCTTATCTGCATCATCACATTTGCTGTAGCAGAAGTCCAGAGGTAATAGGCAAGAAAAAATCTAATGATGATATTTTATTACTTGTAGATATTCATTAAAGATCTATAATTAATTGTACTCTAAATGTAAATTGAAACTAAAGCAATGAATATACTATAATGTATCATAAAGATGATATAAGGTAGTAGGTTGGCCAGGGCACCAGCCACCCGTTGAGATACTACCGCTAGAGAGTTATGGGGTCTTTTGACTGGCCAGACAGTACTACATTGGATCCTCCTCTCTGGTTACGGTTCATTTTCCCTTTGCCTACATACACACTGAATAGTCTGGCATATTCTTTACATATTCTCCTCTATCCTCATACACCTGACAACACAGATTACCAAACAATTCTTCATCACCCAAGGGGTTACTGCACTGTAATTGTTCAGTGCCACTTTCCTCTTGGTAAGGGTAGAAGAGACTCTTTAGCTATGGTAAGCAGCTCTTCTAGGAGAAGGACACTCCAAAATCAAACCACTGTTCTCTAGTCTTGGGTAGTGCCATAGCCTCTGTACCATGGCCTTTCACTGTCTTGGGTTAGAGTTCTCTTGCTTGAGGGTACACTCGAGCACACTCTACTATCTTATTTCTCTTCCCCTTGTTTTGTTAAAGTTTTTATAGTTTATATAGGAGATATTTATTGTTGTTACTCTTCTTAGAATATTTTATTTTCCTTTTTTCCTTTCCGCACTGAGCTATTTTCCCTGTTGGAGCCCCTGGGCTTATAGCATACTGCTTTTCCAACTAGGGTTGTAGCTTAGTAAGTAATAATAATAATAATAATATAGTAGAGAACATTAAAATCTTATACTGGTGACATTAATATCCCCACCTCTCTCTCTCTCATATGCCCTTTATGTAATGTACTACTATAGGCTACTGAGTGTAAGAAATACAAGTGCTTTATACTGTACAGTATATTGTATATTGCCACTTGACCTCAGCCCTGTAAATGAGGAGGAAAGATTGATCACCAAATCCTAGAATACCCCTGGACTTTGTATATAAACTTTATGATCAACTGTACACTTTTAGGCAAAGAATTCATTCATTTACTGATTAATATATTTATCTCTCTAATACAAGAATGACACAGTTACTAGCAAATTGCAGTATTGTTAAGAGGATTAGATCAATAGAAAAGGTGTCATAAAATTAACAACACTGAGGTAGCCATTATCTTCAATCAAAATTGAATAATAATAATAATAAGAATAATAATAATAATAATAATAATAATAATAATAATAATAATAATAATCAGGAGAGGCGGAGTCTACCTTCAAAGTTTTATGCAATATCCACACCTTCAACAACTAGGTCACTAGGGTCTCCTTCCATGGGAAAAAAAGGTTGTGGGAGATAAAAGGCTCCCTGAAGACATAAAAGTCTTCTTGACTGATCCCTACTCCTCTGAATAAACAGAAGAAATATTACAAAGCTGTAGGAGCATTTCCCTCTCCTCTCTTGCTAGACCTGCAGGATGCAGTCATCACTCTGGGCTGTTCTTTAGAGAGACTCTCTGTGCTCCAAGTTTCTTTCTCTCAAGCAGAAGCTATAGCTATGGAAGTCACAGCCATGAACACCCTCCTGGATAGACCATTGGTCCAGCATGGTTGGTTACCAAGCCGACAACTCGGACTTGAACAACCTGGACAAAAAACAAATGCTGAATGACCCTATACTCACAGGCGCCAGGCCTGTTTAGTAAGTGAAGCATTAAGCAGCAAATTAGTGGAAAGCCATCCCCTCCAGAGTACAAAAGCACATCAGCAGAAAAGAAACTAGACCTGAAGAACACTTAAAAACACTGACTTTATTCCCTCCGGAAGTCATAGCATCCACCACGGAGGAATGGAGGAAAAGTGGACAAGACTCCAAATGCAGGTGGTGGTGTCTTTTTGTCCCCCACAACCCTCAACATCAAGACAGTAACAACCAGAGAATCAGCTTGTACCATCTAAGAGGAGAGGTAGTGGTCAGCCACAACCGATCCTCAAGAAACCTCCTCTTTCTTTTGCCCCTCACCAATCGCTGCCGTAACCATGGTAAACGTATGTGCTAGGACGGGCATTTCTCCTACTCTGCCTCAAGTAGGGGATGCTTTACAAAGGGATTGGAGGAGGTAGCTGTTTCACAGGGAGGAAGACTGGATAGTGAGGGTCCTATGCTCAGGATACATCCTTCCATTCATCAGATCTAACCCTCCTTTGATTCCTTCCAGGAGTCCCAGTCATCTTATCTCCACGGATTGGAAGAACATCTAGCTCTGCACAAAAAAGTCAAGAAGATGCTGGAAACGGAAGTTTTTCAAGGATTCATTGACGTGTCTCACAGTTTCTTCAGTCAACTTTTTCTTGTGAAAAAGATGTCTGGAGGCTGGAGTCCAGTCATTTATCTCTCTCCTTTGAATGCGTTTGTTCAACAGACGCCGTTCAAAATGGAGACTATGTCCACAGTCGTTCAGGCGATAAGACCAGGGGACTTCCTGGTAACGTTGGACCTCAAGGACACAAAGTACTTCCAGATTCCAGTGCATCCAGCATCTCAGAAGTACCTGAGGGTAGTGGTCTACAGAAGGTTTACCAGTTCAAGGTCCTTTGCTTCGGTATGTTGACAGCCCCCATAGGTATTCATAAGGGTGTTTGGCCTTATGTTGTTCTGGGCTTACTTCACTACCTGGACAACTGGCTGAAAGTTGCTGACTCCAGGGAAAACCTCTTCACCCTCCGGGACAGCCTGGGGCCCTGATAAATTGAGAAAAGTCAGTCATCATCCCATCCCAGAGGCTCGTCTTCCAAGGGAAGGATACCGACACTGTCCATGGACAAGTATTCCCATATAACACATCTGTAAATCCCTGATGTACTGATGGAGTGATAGGTGAACCGTGACAGGGCAACGGGTTATTGAACACTCATCTCCCCAGAATATATCTGGCTGACAGGTATGCCAAGTGATTCAGCAACTAGATTTGCATCTGTTTTATCAACTTGCAAAGAGGTAGAAAAAAACCATGCCACCATGATTATTGACGAAAGCTACCACAATTGAATTGCTGCTCACCACTACGTCCTTCAACGTTCTTGGAATGCTTTTATCTGGAAAACGTTAACATAAAGATGAATCTCTTCTGCTGACCACACTTGATGTAACCAGGTTACCTATGTAATTGCCCCAGCCATCACTTGACACATTTAAGAACAGCTATCATTATCATTATAATTAACCAAGTTATAACCCTAGTTAGAATAGCGGGATGCTACAAGCCCAAGGGTTTCAACATGGAGAGCAGCTCAATGAGAAAAGGAAATAACAAATAAACTGCATATGAGAGCTAATCAATAAAGAATATAAAATATTCCAAGATCAGTAACAAGATTAATATACATCTGTCATATATATATATATATATATATATATATATATATATATATATATATATATATATATATATATATATATATATATATACTATGAAAAGATAGACTGGTCATTATTGTCACCCTGTTCAACAGAAAAGTATTGGTGAAAAGTTTGAAATTCTTAAGTTCTGATTTAACCACCACCAGATTAGAAGATCATGCCACAATCTGGTCACAGCTGGAATAAAGCTCCAAGAATACTATGTAATACTGAGCCTTACGATGGAGAAGGCAATGTCTAGTACTACATACAAGATGGTACAGTCTGAGAAGATCTAAATGTGAAGGATGGTCACAATTTCAAAGGATCTTATGCAATATGCAAATACAGTAATAGTGCCACAGACTAATATCCAGATCAGGAATAAAAAATTCAACAGACCAAGTTTTTGTCCAACAAATCAAGATGTAAGTCAGCTGCTGAAGATCAGACAAGAGAAAAGTACTCCAAACAAGGTAGGATGAAAGATTAAAATATTTCCTTACGATAAATTGATCACTAAAAATCTTACAACTTTACCAATAAGCCAATATTTTGTGTAATTGAAGATGAAACAGACCTAATATGTTTCTCTAAAGTGAATTAAAAATTATGAATCACTCCTAGAATTTTAAATGAGTTCTATATAATTAAAGAGACATTGTCAATGCAAAGATACAGTATGTCCTTGAGCTACTTACAATCATACTTTGAGTTTTGTTAGGGTTCAATTTCACCTCCCATAATTCCTGCCATGCACTTATATTAGTTAGATCTCTATTAAAGGATTTCAGCAGCCATAGAGCTACATTCAGATGAAGGCAATATAAAGAGAGTATCACCATCTGCATATACAACAAGCTTGTTTTATAAGCCAAATCACATGTCATGTGTATACTGTATATGATGAAAAGTAATGGGCAAAGAAAATTACCCTAAGGAATGCCAGACAGTACATTCTTACAGTCAGTATGGTGATCGTCAAAAACTACTCTCTTTATTCTATTAGTTAAAAATCCAACAATGAAGCTAAGAAAAGACTCACTAACTACTATCTGTGTAAGTTTTAAAACAAATGATTCATGGTTAAAACAGACAAGGCAGTACTAATCACTACTAATCATATAAACTTTCTGATCACAATCAAGGGATTTCTTTATAGCATTGGATATTGTAAGAGGAGTGTCACATGCTTCATGGTCTTTGCTAAAGCCAAACTGCAAACTAAGAAATATGATTATCTTCAACATACCTATTCAAATGTTTTGCCAAAAGATATTAAAAACTTTACATATGTGAATAATGGAATTTGGGTAATAATCAGCAGGGCTAGATCTACTAGAGCCACATATACTTAAAGGATTAATATTAGCGATTCTCTAAGAGCTAAAAGGTCCAGCAAGTGTGTTAATTTTTCAGGACTGAGAAGCTAAACTAGAAAGTTTACCTCAAAGAAAATGGGAGTGAAGATGGTAGCATGTCTTATTACTCTGCTTGCTGTCAAATAAAGACAAAAAGGTTTCGGTTTCCTTTGGACAGTGTGTGAGAGAGAGAGATCTGGTTTAAACAAAGGATGAACTCTTAAGTCTGCACCTAAGAGTGCAAATTTGATGGCAGATCACCATTTATATTCCTGGGATGTATCAGACGGGATTTACTTTATGGTAAATTTGTATTCCTTGTTGAATGTCTGGAAGCGGAAAGTTGAGGAGTACTATCCCTGGTGAGATTTTCTATGTCCAGCTACCAGGAAAGATTGGCTCATACCTCCTGTGCCATAAGAACAATGATGCTCCAACACCACTAAGGGGCTCTCTGGTAGAGATGCTCAGGAATGAGATTCTCTAATGAAGAAAGGTAGCCGAAAAAATTTGCAAACATCGAGCTGGAAGAACTTCTTAAACAGAATGGTCGCGCTACCTAATGTAATCTCTATAAGCATCCCTAGATATTTAATCTCTACTAGATCTGAGATGACTTTTCATTATTTATCACAATACCTAGATTGCAACTAAAGACGAGAACACGATGACAATCTTGCTGCAACTGCTTCCCTAAGGAGGACAGCATCAACCAAATATCATGATACTGTACATCACAAGCACACTCAGTACGAGTGGAACTTAAGCTGCCACTAGTGTAAACACTTAAGAGAACATTTGGGAAGCAGTGCAGTCAGAAACACAGGGTCTTAAACTGGTAAACCGCTACGCTGAAGAAGAAGTGGAGGCACTTCTACGAGGACTGGTGAAAGGGTGCTTGAAAGTCGTATCCTTTATATTAAATGAAAACATGAAGTATCCTTCTCTACTGGAACTTTGGACAGTTCGTAGAGTTTCCATTCTGATCCTTATTGTTGTTGCTAGAGGTCGATGACTGGTCTCCATTCTCCAGTTGACTGCTATACCAGGAAGGGTCCATTGTAGATGCTCAGCAGTCCGTCTCGAACGTCTAATTGTACAATCTCCTCCAACACACTTTTACCTCTGCAACAATACTACGGTTTTCGTGTAGATGGAGAATAGTTGCAAATGCTATTGGTCTGCAAGATAGGGGCGGACCAGTGGTCCAGAAAAAGTAGTAAGTAACCATCCCATAGGACACTCCTTACTACTGTATATGCTTGGCCATGTGCTTCTGCCAGGTTGCTCCATGGCATGCTAGGTATTGCCTTACTTGCGGCACCAGAGAAGGGGGAACTCCAACATAAAAGACCCCTTCTACCTCTACTTTGCCTCTATTCCTGAGCTGGTCAGGTCGGGGACCTCAAAAAGACTGAGCATGCACAGGATTCTTGCAAGTGGAAGAAGTTGCAAATGGTCCTGATCAGGTCTAGAAAAGTTTGTGGCAACCTTCTTCTACACCAATCCTGAAGGCATGGCTGCAACTGAAGATTTGCCCAAAGACATAGAGATCGTGAAAGAGGCTGCACAGTGGATCAGGGAGTCCTGCAAAACAGCTCTTCACGGTTGCCTGCTCATGACTCCTAGGCAAGAGTGATGTGGACCCCCCCAACGAAACTTTTCGAACGCCATTGCCATCTTTGGATTAACTTGTTTTGAAAACTTTGGCAGCAAAGAATCCCTTTTCTTTAAAACTCAATTGGCCTACTAGTTCACTGCCTGGTTTGTCAAAATGATCAATGCCTTTCCACCAGACAACATAAGTCATCTCTACCTTTCCAGTCAGGAGATGACAACATCGTCGTTGTCTTCGCTTGGAAGGTGAATAGGGTTGAAGTCTCCATGGCAAACGACTACAAAGCTGAGAAGGACGTGTTTTCTGATCTGAATCCCTCCCAGGGAAGTCTCCCCACCAGAGTGCATACTGATGGGACACTTGAAGAGGTACTGACAAAAAAGATTCAGAACCTTGGCTGCCTTGAAAGTGTGGGGCCACAGATCTGATCACCAACTCAATCAAGCCTAAGTAGCTAGGTCTGACCATGGCAGTTCCAGAGAATCTCACCAAGAGCTGATTAATGACCGAGGTCCTATCTCAGCTGGTACCATGGTTGCAACACCAAGTTCATTGTACTTATAAATGAGTGCAAGAACCTCTACAAAGGAACATTCTTACTATGGGTTCTCTGCTTCCATCGGTACTGAGCCAAGATGAAATTCCTTCGGGTCAAGAGAATCCTGAGCACCCTTATCAGTGAAGGCCCAGAACACTGTTAAGGAGATTTACTGGGTCCTTACAAATACAAGCAGTCTGTCCAAAGAACAGAACCAGGAACTAAATCAGAGTTGATGACAGAACAGCTGGATGTCATCGGTAAGAGAAATATCTCTGGCTCCGATCAAGCCAAATGTAGAAGGTGTACTGAGAAACCTATTCTCACTTGATTATGGTAGAGGGTAAGACATGTCATCTCAGCTACCAACCCACAGCAACCAGCTTTGCAAAATTGCAGAGCACTATCCTTGAGAGATACCTTCTTCTCAATTTAGGAAACCAGAGGATCCCTAAAAAAGAAGGGAGCAACACTTCTCAATCCAAGTAGAAAATGTGAAGAAGAATGCTCAAAATCCTCCAACACTTGGCAAACAAAGAGTGCAAGGTCATCCATCTACAGCCAGTCTGGTCAGTTGGCCTCCTGGCCCTCGGTCCATTGGGCTCTGGACCAGCCAGGCCAACGGAAATAGCGTACAGCTTACCACATGACTGTGCATCTCCGGCCAGCCTGGTTACCGGAGTAGTCAAGCCAGCCACACTGGGCCTTGGCCCCAAGTAGTTGTGGACCAGCCTACCAAAAGAAGTATGTACTGCATAGCCCAAATGGTGCCATGTATTTCCAGCCACCATGAATACCAGGGACCATCCACCTCCCCAAAAGAGATTTTTTTTTGTCAATAACCCTTACGGTACTTCCTATGACTGCCCTCATGGACTTCTTAAGCTTCTTGTTAAAGAAGATCATATGTATAAATGGTCAGTCTCTAGGGCACTGTCACTGTCCTTTGTCTATGCCACTCATGAGTGACCTTTAAAAGAAGGAAGAAGGGTTAGTATTGGAGGAGGAGGAAATTAACTTCTTCCTCTTACCAACTTTCCCTTAGGTTTTGCAAGTAGAGATGTTGGTCTGAACAGCCATCGGCAATGACGCTCTCCCAACGGGAAAAACCACATGGATTGCTTTGACAGAAACCACAACACTGGGGGTCTCTGTCACAGGGAAACCAGCAGGCACTATTACTGGCACTGGTAACAACAACAAAAAAAAAAAAAAAAAAAAAAAAAAAAAAAAAAAAAAAAAAAGAAAGAAAGAAGGGTAAGATCACTAGCACAAGAACAATGGTAGCCATGGGCCATTGGATTAAAGGTACACAGGTGGCAGGTGTAGGGGTTTTCACTTGCACTTGACCCTTCTCACACCCTTCATTTGGTTTGGCACTAACACTTTCACCTAAGCAAAAATCTTTAGCTTCAGACGATTTGCAGGAATCACTGTTGGAGTCACTAACATTGGGATCACTGCTGGTTCACTGGTGTTACCACTGGAATTGCTGACACTGGGGACAATAGGATCGAAATATTCATAGCTACATGCTCCCTCAATAATAACATAAAGGGCCTACCTTCAAGGTCTTCCTTAGATTAATTGGGAAGCAGAAGTCTGTATAGGAAGAGATTCCAGCACATCCTGGAGTAAGGCGATCACCTCGCAGTACTCAACCAATCGTGAACAAACTAGCTGTAGATCAGAGTTCTTCCCTGTTCACAAAGCATACTTCCAAGACCAAGCCTGGTCGTATACCCAGAAGCTTTAAAAATCAACAAATTCAATGAGGCGAGCAATACAGTGTCTTCAGTATTAACTTGGGCATTGGCAAGAGTAACATGGGAGAAGACTTAGCCTTCCTTCGCCTTGAGAAAATACCCAAATCCTTTAACAGAAGAACAAGTGGATGGAATATCCATTCTTTCACCAGGATGTGAATTTCTCCTTAAAGAATACACCTACCCTGGAACAGGAGGCCAAAGTCTACCCTCTCAGCACATGGGAATAATTGTGAGCATTCGTACCTCTTACAAAATGTGCAGATGCAGCCCCCACCCTTCACAACCACAAAAAACTCTTGCTTTATATCATGTGTAACACAAAGCCAAATATCAATCATTCAGACTGAAAAGTATGAGGAAAAGAATAAACAGCCTTGGATAGGATAGGATTCAATAATACACATACTCGTTGAGGCCAAATACAAAAGTGAAGTCTATGACAAAAGTGTGGGTGGGGCTACTCTACCACACTCATTACCTATCCTTAATAAACTTGTTAACCATTTCAATGGCTGCTTCAGCTCCACTGAAGATATTCTCTGCTGTAGAGGACAAAAGGCTTGTATACGTGTAGAACAGGTTGAAATGACAAATTCGGAGATAATTTGTATTTTTCCTAACCATACAAACCTTAGCTATTTACATTGGGTTTACCTTTTAGCGTAGCTGAAATGACGAGCCAATAGTTTTTAACGAGGGTTAATTACCCCCTCGCTAGTTAGCGGGGGTAGGGGAAGGGATAGCTTGCTACCCCTCCCCTCCCACACACCGGTGATTTGCTTCACTTCACTTAGAGGTAGGACTTGACTTGGGGGCCAGGGCTGGCAGGCAAATATGTGTAAATAGCTAAGGTTTGTATGGTTGGGAAAAATACAAATTATCTCCGAATTTGTCATTTGTTCCGTAACCGAAATACAAACCACGCTATTTACATTGGGTGACTTACCCCTTAGGAAGGGTGGAAAGTTCCCAGCCTTACTGACTTCGGCTTTGCCCGGGGACTCCATCCCTCAGTGAGTAGCACTTGAAAGAAGGAGCCCCTGCACCTCACGAGTTCCTTGCTTCGCTAGGAACGAGTGGCCTACATAAGTTGTGTGTGGAGGAAAGTGTAACTCGTCCTATGAAGTTGACCTTGAGACCTTAAGATAGGAATCTAGGATAGGACGTTCCCAATACCACCTCGTCAGGGTATGGGGGACGCAACAGTATTAAGCTTAATACTAGGAGCACAAGGAAGCATGGGTTACCTGCAGAGGTCGAGGTCAGCTATGCGAGGACCAGGATGCTGCTTCCCCAAGAGAGGGGAGAATGAAGGAAGAAGTAAGGGTCAGACATACTCTTTCATTCACGCAGACTAAAACCGGGTAACAACGCCCTCAACCTACTGCTACTTGTCCATAAAGGAGCCTGAGGTTAGACCAGCCGTTGTGCAGACACCACAGGGCCGATAGAAAACGTATCGAGGCTCCTGTGGGTCACGTCCTGCAGGTAGTGGGCTGTGAAAGTCGTCCGACGCTTCCAGACCCCAGCTTGAAGCACCTGCGTCACAAAGAAGTTTCTCTTGAAGGCCAGGGACGTAGCAACACCCCTGACATCGTGTGCCCTAGGGCGACGTGACGGAGGAGGGTCTGGATTCAAGGCGTGGTGGATAACCCTTCGAATCCAAGCTGAGATGGTGTTCCTGGTGACCCTCCTCTTCGTCCTGCCTGTGCTCACAAACAATGCTCGCACTTGAGGACGGACTGCAGCCGTTCTCTTCAAGTAGTACCTCAGACACCTCACTGGACATAGTAACAGCTGGTCTGGGTCGCTTGTTACAGAGCGGAGACTCGCGATCCTGAAAGAGTCGAACCGAGGATCCGGCACTCCAGGATTCTGAGTCTTGGCCACAAACTCAGGGACGAACCTGAACGTTACCTCCCCCCATCCCCTTGAATGGGCGATGTCGTACGAGAGACCATGAAGTTCGCTAACTCGCTTGGCCGAAGCCAAAGCGAGCAGGAAAGCCGTCTTCCAAGACAGGTGGCGATCGGAGGCCTGGCGTAATGGTTCGAAGGGAGGTCTCTTAAGAGCCCTGAGGACCCGAACCACGTTCCAAGGAGGAGGTCTCACTTCAGACTGGGGGCAGGTAAGCTCATAGCTACGTATGAGTAGAGAGAGTTCTAGCGAGGAAGAAATGTCCACGACCTTCAGCCTGAAAGCCAAGCTTAAGGCTGAGCGATAGCCTTTCACTGCCGAGACAGAAAGGCGCATTTCCTCCCGCAGATATACGAGGAAGTCTGCTATTGCTGGAATAGTGGCATCGAGTGGAGAGATACCCCTCCCACGACACCAACCACAAAAGAATCTCCACTTCGCCTGGTAGACTCCCTCAGAGGACTTTCGCAGGTGCTGTGACATTCTCTCCGCAACCTGTTGCGAAAAGCCTCTCTCCGTGAGGAGACGCTGGACAGTCTCCACGCGTGAAGCCGAAGCGAGGCCACGGCCTTGTGAGGGACGTTGGAGTGGGGTTGTCTGAGAAGCTCGTGTCGTGGAGGAAGTTCCCTCGGGAGCTCCGTCAGGAGCTGCAGAAGGTCCAGGAACCATTCCGCGTGATGCCATAGCGGAGCTACCAGAGTCATCGAACAGTTGACCGATAGTCTGGTTCTGTTGAGCACCCTTCTCATCAGACAGAACGGTGGGAAGGCGTACACGTCGATGTTGTCCCACCGTTGCTGGAAAGCATCTTGCCAGAGAGCCTTGGGGTCTGGGACTGGGGAGCAGTATAGAGGCAGCTTGAAATTCAACGCTGTCGTGAACAGGTCCACAGTCGGGGAACCCCACAAAGTCAGGACTTTGTTGGCTATCTGAGGATCCAAAGACCACTCGGTACTCACTATCTGCGAGGCCCTGCTCAGACTGTTGGCAAGCACATTCTTCTTGCCAGGAATGAAGCGAGCTGATAGTGTTATCGAGTGGACTTCGGTCCACCTCAGAATCTCTACTGCAAGATGGGATAGCTGCTGCGAAAAAGTGCCACCCTGCTTGTTGACATAAGCCACTACCGTGGTGTTGTCGCTCATCACCACCACGGAATGACCCGCCAGGGTCCGTTGGAACTGTTGAAGAGCCAGAAAGACGGCCCTCAACTCTAGCAGGTTGATGTGCAGGCACTTTTCTGATTCTGACCAAAGGCCTGAGATCCTCTGGTTCTCAACGTGCGCCCCCCCACCCTTCTTTTGACGCGTCCGAAAACAGTGTCAATTCCGGGGGAGGACGAGAAGACTCACTCCCTTTCGCAGGTTCTCGTCGACCAGCCACCACCGCAGGTCTGTCCGTTCCAAAGACCCTATTGGGACCTGAACGTCCGGGGAATCGGATCCTTGATTCCACCGGGACTTGAGCCGCCACTGTAGGGATCTCATCCTGAGGTGGCCGTTGGGAACCAGACGAGCCAGGGAGGACAGGTGACCTAAGAGACGCAACCACGATTGGGCGGGAAGCTCTTCTCGCCTGAGGAAGGGTTCCGTCACCCTCCTCAGCCTTGCTATCCTGTCGTCTGATGGAAAGGCTTTGTGGAGATTGGTGTCTATCAGCATGCCTAGATAAACCAGTTGTTGGGAGGGCTGCAGAGAGGACTTCTCGAGGTTTACCACGATCCCCAGATCCTGGCAAAGACCTAGAAGCCTGTCTCGGTGCCGAAGAAGAGTCGACTCCGAGTCTGCTAGGATCAGCCAGTCGTCCAGATAACGAAGGAGACGAATGCCGTTCCTGTGCGCCCAAGATGAAATCAGGGTGAACACTCTGGTGAACACCTGAGGAGCTGTGGAGAGACCGAAACATAACACCTTGAACTGGAAGATCTTGTTGTCTAGGCAGAATCTCAAGTACTTCCTGGAAGACGGATGGATTGGGATCTGGAAGTACGCGTCCTTTAGATCCAGTGTGCACATGAAGTCTAGAGGTCTCACCGCAAGTCTGACCGTGTCCGCTGTCTCCATGCTGAACCGAGTTTGCTTGACAAACCCGTTCAGAGCCGAGAGGTCGATGACAGGTCTCCACCCTCCAGACGACTTCTTTACAAGAAAGAGTCGACTGAAGAAGCCTGGGGAGCCGTCGACGACCTCCTGGAGAGCACCCTTCTTGAGCATGGTCTTGACTTCCGCCCGAAGGCATAGGAGCTCAACGACACTGGATTCGCTGTCAGGGGAGGTTGAGATGTTATGAACGGGACACGATAGCCTTGGCCGATCACTGAAACCGTCCAAGCATCGGCCCCGTGTTGCTGCCACCTGTGCACGCAACGTTGAAGGCATCCACCCACAGGTGGACATGCGGGGGGACTGCCACTCCTAGGGTTTGCGGCTGCGGCTGCTCCCTCTAGGAGTCTTGCCTCCCCTGGAGGACTTACCGCCCCTCTTGACCTTGGCTGGAAAGGGCTGGGGCTTAGACACCACTTTCTTAGCTGCCGGTGCGTGCTTCGGTGCTTTACGAGGCTGCTGCTGCTGTTGCTGCGGAGCTGGAGGCTTATATGGCCGAGCTGTAAGGGCCCTATGGAGGAGGGAGTCCGTGCTAGATTTCCTTCACCTCTCAGCCGTTTGCTCCATATCCTGTGGCTCCAACAGATTCTCCCCAAGGAGGGAAGCATGTCTGAGCCTACAGATATCCACGGCGGAGACCTTCGGGTGGAACCTCTCGGTCACCGCATCGCGCTGCTTCAACACCGAGTTGGCCCACAGGGTGGTGACCTGGTGCGCCAGGAACTCGATGGAGCGGGTGCCCGAGAGTAAGAAGGTCTCCAGGGCCTTCCTATTGGTCTCCTTAGACAAGTCCTCGGAGCGCAATAGGATGCCTAGAGTTCCCAGCCATATATCCAGCCACGAAGTGGCCTGCATGGCACACTTCGCGACCTTCTCATGGCTCAGGATCTCCGACGCCGAGAACGACACCTGCCGAGCGGAGAGCTTCTCGAGGGGAACTCCCTTAGCCAGCTCTTCTACGGAGTGATGGAGAGGAAGAGCGAGACTAGACTCACCCAAGATCTCAAAATACCTCCTCTGCTGGAGACGAGGAGGAGGGATGAGTTTGTTCCCGGCAGAAGAATGACTGGAGGAGGCAAGAATCGCGAGCTGGGCATTGGCCCTGGCTCTGGCACTCTTCAATCCCCGAGACCAGGGCAGAGCCGCACTGGTCTTAGGGGCCTTCTGAACATCAAATACTTGGTCCAGGACCGTGTCCTTGCCTTCTCGGGGGGCGATCACGGGATCCATGAACGCATTGAGTTGCCTCATCAGGCTCAGGACCTGCCAGAAGGCATGTTCAGATTCCTGCTGGTCTCCTCCTTGCGGGCTGGCAGCTAAGTCTCCCGTCCCCGGAATCTCTTCCTGGGGCGAAGCGTGGACGTTCTCCTGGGGAGCAGCGGGTTCCTGGCGAATCCTTGAAGACGATTTCGGGATGGTCTTGGAGTCCTTGGGTTCCCTCCTGGGAGGGATACAGGATCCCAACAAAGAGGTTCGGAGAGCCCCTTCCGCGCGAGACGATTCTCCTCCATGAAGAGAAGGCTCCCCCCTTGGTGCCGAGGGGGAGATTATCACCTCACTGGACTCACCCGAGGACGGAAAAGCCTCGTCCACGGGAGAAGGAGAAAACGCCTGCGAAGGGGATGGGGCCTTCCTGACAGTCCTCTTAGGAACCAACTTCTCCCTGGGGGAAGTTACCATGAAGTCCACTCCTCTCCTTCTCTTCAGTGGAGGTGAGGCAGTCGTTGGCTTGTTCCCCTGATCGGCGAGTGCTGGCTTCATAACCCTCACTAACGCCCGCATCAGAGGACCAAACCAAGTCTGTCGCTCCACGGACACAGAGTCCGAAATCCCCGCTGGAGGGAAGGGGATCGGGCGATCCTTCGGAGTGGACACCACTGGACATGCCTGAAAAGGAAAAGGGGAAGAAAGACGCACTGACCTCTTTGAAGTGTCTTCCCTGTCCTGCACAAGGGTCCTGCGCTTTGGTGGAGGCGATCCCGAGCGCGGTCTGGTGACACACGTTCCTGCTGCTGTCACTGGCTGCGAAATTCGCGCGGACTCGCAGGCGAGTGGGCGCGAGGGCGTACAGGCGAACGAGCGCGTGGGCGAGCCGGTGAATGAATGCGTTGGCGCGTCGGCGAGGGAACGTGTTGCCGCGTGGGCAAGCGAGAACGCTCCGAAGATCGCTGGCGACGTTGGTCAGGAGACCTGTAGCGCGTGAGAGAGCGATTGCGAGCAGGCGATCGGTGGTGCGCTGGTGAACGCTGGCGCGCAGGCGAGGGATGGCGCGTTGGCGCATGGTGTCGCGTTGGCGAGCGATAGCGCGTAGATCGCGCAGGCGAACGACCGCGCGAGGGCGACCCATGTCCTTCCAAATCTTCTGGGCGACGGCGCGTTGGAGAACGCTTGCGCGCAGGCGATGTTCAGGTGATTGCTGACGCGTAGGAGAACGCTGACGAGCAGGCGATTGTTGAATCGTCTGTGATCGCTGGCGAGCAAGAGGGCGACACGTGGAATCCTGTGAGGGAACAGTCGGCGCGAGGCGCAAAGGCGAACGTTCACGAACAGGAACAGGAAGCGTGTGGGCGAACGTGTGTTTTAGAAACTCGCTGGAGAACGCGAGCGATGCTGTGCAGGAACAAGCTGTGAGAGTTGCGAGGGCGCTCAGGAGACTGATGGCGCACAGGGCGCACAACAGGAACTGCAGGATATTCGGAGACTACAGGGGAGCGCTGGCGAGCAGAGTGGCGATGGTCCTCAGAAGAGCGCTGACGAGCAGGAGAGCGCTGACGGTCAGAAGAGAGCTGACGAGCAGGAGAGCGCCTGTGCGCTAACACTGCAGAAGGGCGAGCAGGGGAACGCTGGCGCGCTCCTCAGGAACAACAGGTTGAAGGATGTCCTCAGCTCAGGAGAGCGCTGGCGAGAAGAGGGGCGATCATCAGGAGAGCGCTGGCGAACAGGAGATCGCTGACGAACAGGAGAGCGCTGACGAGCAGGAGAGCGCCTGTGCGCTAACACTGCACGCGTAAGGGAAGAATCCCTTTGCCCCGAAGGGACCGTTGCCCGTCGGGTGACGAGGTCAGGTTGCTGAACATCTGCCCCAGAAGTTGAAGGTCTGGAAGGCGTAGGAGACCGATCCCCAGAGAGGTCTAAGGAAGCTGGAGCTGTAGGCTGTTTACGGCGAGGAAAGTCCCTTTCGGAGGAAGAAGGAGAAGATCCAAAAAGGCGCCTCTTAGCACCCTTATAAGGAGATGGGAGGCCCTTGCGACGCAGCGGACGGTGAGCCTTACGGCGAAGGCGGCCACGAGGAAGATCGTCAGGACCATCAGTCCTCCGAAGGGGAGTCTCAGTCAAAGCACTCCCCTTAGAGGGAAGCTGGACAGCAGAAGAGCCCGTAGGACTCTCTTCCCCCTTCGAAGGATGTACGGAAGGGGGAGGAGAGCCGTCAGCACCAACATCCACAACTGCACCTGCAGAGGATTGACCCGCCCCGTCGGAAGCCTCTGCCACCACGACGTCGACGATAGACAGAGGATCTACATCTGCTATCACCGGCGACTGCTTAACGGCGGCCCCCAACTGGACAAGGTCAATCAGGGCAAGCCTGGAGGGCAGGCCCTTAAGCCCCAGGGAAGCCCAAATCTGAAAAAGATCATCGTTAGACAAAGATTCATCAATAACCTCCCCCGGGGGAGGAGGAGGAACCGCCCCGCTATGGGAGGCGACGCCCTCTCCCCCAACCCAAGGTCGGGAAACAGAACTAGGGCCTGCGCTCCCACTCGGCCGACTCTCCTTAGGAGCCGAACGAGGGGGAGCTTCGGAGGAGGTTTGGGCGGCGAAAGAAGAGTCCCGAGAACCTTCCTCCTTCAAGGCAACCCCGGAAGGAGAACGGTCTCTCTTGGACTTCTTCTTACGCCGGCGGCCAAACCTCTCCCACTGGGAGGCAGACCACTCCCTGCACTCACTACACTTATTTTCCTGATCACGCCGTCGGCCTCGACACTGCGGGCAAAGGGTGTGAGGATCAGTGTCCACGGCCGACATAAAAGTACCACAAGGGCGGCCGGCAATTCCAGGGCACGTATGCATAGTAATAATAAAGCTGGTCAACTTCTAACACACACACACAAACTGAAAGAAAAAGCAGAAAAAGATTAAAGGCTGTCAACGAGAACGATGGACAGACACGTCTGTTCATCGCCGGAGCCAAAAGTGAAGTGAAGCAAATCACCGGTGTGTGTGTGTGTGGGGAGGGGGGGGTAGCAAGCTATCCCTTCCCCTACCCCCGCTAACTAGCGCGGGGTAATTAACCCTCGTTAAAAACTATTGGCTCGTCATTTCAGCTACGCTAAAAGGTAAACCCAATGTAGATAGCGTGGTTTGTATTTCGGTTACGGAACAATTACCAATTATATAAATGCAGTCTTCAGTAAGGGAGTATCAATACTTACTTCATAAATAGGAAGTTTCTCAGAATTCCATTGTTTAATTCTCAGTTCTGATTTGTCTACAACAGTAACTTGAATATCTGGGCATTTCCAAGCTATAATGCTACATGTCGGCCCTCCAACATACCCAGCCCCAATGCAGCAGACTTTTTCAATAACCATCGTCAACACTGAAAAAGAAACAATTTATATACTAAAAAAATGCAATTTCATAAAAAAATAGTATTTCATATTTATGTTTTTTTCTGGAATAATAGGCATAAAAATAACAAAAAATATTCAAACTAATTTGAAGGTTTCTGACAGAACCCTTCACTTAATTTCAAATGAACATGTAATCCACCAAATCTAAATTGACCAAAAGGAGTGCCAGAGGGGTTACTGGCATAAAAAAAAAGGAAAAAAAAGATTTATCCAGGTTTTGGGTGTTCACCATAGATTAGAAATGAAAATGAATGAGAGAGAACCCCATCTTAGGACTGACTGACTTGATGAGAAAGTCGATGAAGCTCACCATTACCTCTTGACCTGGCAGTTTCCTCTTTGGCTCCAAGTGTCACTAAGGACTATTTAGCAGCTTTTACTTTGACAGAGGCTATGAATACGGAGTACACTGCAAAGGCCACTCTACAGGCCTCTTCATAATTGACCACTGGTCTGGTACAATTGCCTTTTTGCCCAACAATGAGGACTTGACGAATCCAAACAAGTGGAAGGCTTTTAAAAATTACAAATTTGGAAGTAATATGACAAATTCGTAGGTAATTTGTATTTTTCCTAACTATACAAACCTTAGCTATTTAATATGGGTAATTACTTTCGGCGTAGCTGAAATGACGAGCCATTAGAATCTTAACGAGGGTTTACTACCCCACCGCTAGTTAGCGGGGGGTAGGGAGGGTAGCTTGCTAACCCCCCCCCCCCCCCCCCACCTCACACACGCCTGTGCTTGAGCTCACTTTGCTTAGAGGTAGGACTTCAAGGGGGATAGGGCTGGCGGGCAAGTTTGATTAAATAGCTAAAGTTTGTATAGTTAGGAAAAATACAAATTACCTACGAATTTGTCATTTGTTCCGTAACTGAAATACAAACCACGCTATTTAATATGGGTGACTCACCCCTTAGGAAGGGTGGCAAGTCCCAGCCAGTACTGGCTTTTGGCTTTGCCCGGAGACTCAGTATCTGAGTGTGTCAGCACTCAACAATAAGGAGTCCCTGCACCTTGCTAGAACCTTGCTGCGCAAGGGGTGCGGCCTACGTAAGCTGTGTATGAAGGTATGAAGTGTGACTCGTCCTAGGAAGTTGACCTGTAGTCCTTTAGATGGAAACTTAGGCTAGCACTCTCCCAATACCACCTCGTCAGGGTATGGGGACGTGACAGTATTAGCTTAATACTAGGAAACACGAGGAAACATGGTTTACCTGCAGTGGTTCAAGTCAGCTGTGCACAGAACCCAGGATGCTACTTTCCCCAAGAGAAGGGAGGATGAAGAAAAGAATAAGGGCCAGACAAACCTTTTCATTCATGCAGACTAAGACGGGGTAACAATGCCCTAAATTCTGCTACTTGTCCATTAAGGAGCCTGAGGTTTTAAACCAGCTGTTGTGCAGCCACCACAGGGCCGATAGAGAACGTATCGAGCCTCCTGTGGGTCATGTCTTGCAGGTAGTGGGCTATGAAGATCGTCTGACGCTTCCACACCCCCGCTTGTAGAACCTGCGTCACTGAAACGTTCTTCTTGAAGGCCAGGGACGTAGCTACGCCCCTGACATCATGTGCTCTAGGGCGACGTGACGGAGGAGGGTCAGGATTCAGGGACAGATGGATCACCCTACGAATCCATGCCGAGATAGTATTCTTGGTAACCCTCCCCTTTGTTCTCCCAGGGCTCACAAACAATGCCTGCACTTGGGGACGAACTGCAGCCGTTCTTTTGAGATATAGCCTCAGACTCCTTACTGGGCACAGTAGGAGATGGTCTGGGTCATCTGTTACAGAACGAAGACTCGAAATCTGGAAAAAGTCGAACCGAGGGTCCGGCACTCCCGGATTCTGAGTCTTAGCAACAAACTCAGGGACGAATCTGAACATTACCTCGCCCCATCCCCTTGAATGGGCGATGTCATACGAGAGACCATGAAGTTCACTGACTCGCTTGGCCAAGCCTAAAGCTAGTAGGAAAACCGTCTTCCAAGTTAGGTGGCGATCTGAAGCCTGGTGTAATGGTTCGTAGGGAGGTCTCTTAAGAGACCTGAGAACTCGACCCACGTTCCATGGAGGAGGTCTCACTTCCGACTGAGGGCAGGTAAGTTCATAACTTCGTATGAGTAGGGAAAGTTCCAGCGAAGAAGAAATGTCCACTCCTTTGAGCCTGAAGGCTAGACTTAAGGCTGAGCGATAGCTTTTCACTGCTGAGACTGAAAGGCGCATTTCTTCCCGCAAATACACGAAGAACTCTGCTATTACTGGGATAGTGGCATCGAGTGGAGAGATACCCCTTCCACGACACCAACCACAGAAAACTCCCCACCTTGCCTGGTAGATCCCTGCGGATGACCTTCGCAGGTGTCCAGACATCCTGTTCGCAACTTGTTGCGAAAAATCCTCTCTCAGCGAGGAGATGCTGGATAGTCTCCAGGGCGTGAAGTCGTAGCGAAGCTACGCCTTTGTTTAAGATGTTGGCGTGTGGTTGTTTGAGTAGCTCGTGTCGTGGTCTGGAAACCATTCCACGTGATGCCATAGCGGAGCTATAAGGGTCAGTCATCGAGAGATTGACCGATATTCTGGTCTTGTTGAGTACCCTCCTCATCAGACAGAACGGGGGAAAGGCGTACACGTCGATGTTGTCCCACCATTGTTAAAAGGCATCTTGCAAGAGTGCCTTGGGATCCGGGACTGGGGAGCAGTACAGCGGGAGCTTGAAGTTCAGCGCTGTAGGGAACAGATCCACAGTCGGGGAACCCCACAAAGTCAGGACTTTGTTGGCTACTAGATGATCCAAAGACCACTCGTTACTCACTATCTGAGACGCTCTGCTCAGACTGTCGACGGGCACATTCCTCATGCCTGGAATGAAGCGAGTCCATAGTGGAATCGAGTTGACTTCGGTCCATCTCAGTATCTCTACTGCGAGATGGGATAGCTGCTTTGAAAAGGTACCTCCTTGCTTGTTGATGTAAGCCACTACTGTGGTGTTGTCGCTCATCACCACCACAGAGTGACCCGCCAGGTATTGTTGGAACTGTTGAAGGGCCAGGAATATGGCCTTCATTTCTAGCAGATTTATATGGAGGCACTTTTCCGATTCTGACCACTGGCCTGAGGTCCTGTGATGCAGAACGTGGGCCCCCCACCCTTTCTTTGAGGCATCCGAAAACAGCATCAAATCCGGGGGGAGGACGAGAAGATCCACTCCCCTTCGTAGGTTCTCGTCTGTCACCCACTACTGAAGGTCTGTCTGTTCCGCAGGACCCATATGGATCATGACGTCCGGGGAATCGTGACCCTGATTCCACCGGGACTTTAGTCGCCATTGGAGAGATCTCATTCTGAGGCGACCGTTGGGAACTAGACGGGCCAAGGATGAGAGGTGACCAAGGAGACGTAACCACGATTGGGCTGGAAGCTCTTCTCGTCTGAGGAAAGGACTCGCGACCCTCCTCAGCCTTGCTATCCTGTCATCTGATGGGAAGGCTTTGTGGAGATTGGTGTCTATGATCATGCCTAAATATACCAGTCTTTGAGTAGGAAGCAGAGAAGACTTCTCGAGATTTACCATGATCCCCAAATCTTGGCAAAGTCCCAGAAGTTTGTCTCAGTGTCGAAGAAGGGCTGACTCCGAGTCTGCTAAGATCAGCCAGTCGTCCAGATAACGGAGGAGACGGATGCCGATCCTGTGTGCCCACGATGATATTAGGGTGAAAACACTGGTGAAAACCTGTGGTGCTGTGGAGAGACCGAAACACAGCACCTTGAACTAGTAGATCTTGTTGTCTAGGCTGAATCTTAAGTACTTCCTTGAAGACGGATGGACTGGGATCTGGAAGTACGCGTCCTTCAGGTCCAGTGTACACATGAAGTTTTGTGGTCTCACTGCAAGTCTGACCGTGTCTGCCGTCTCCATGCTGAATGGGGTCTGCTTGACAAACCTGTTCAGAGCTGAGAGGTCGATGACTGGTCTCCACCTTCCAGACGCCTTCTTTACAAGAAAGAGTCGACTGAAGAAGCCTGGGGACCCGTCGACGACCTCTTGGAGAGCGCCCTTCTTCAACATAGTCTCGACTTCTGCCCGAAGGGCTTGCCCCCTTACCGATCCCATGGCAAGGGAGCTCAACGACACTGGATTCGCTGTCAGGGGAGGTAGATATGTTGTGAACGGGATGCGATATCCTTGACTGATTACGGAAATCGTCCAGGAATCGGCCGGCCCCGAGTTGCTGCCACCTGTTTGCCTAACTTTGTAGGCATCCCCCCACTGGTGGACATGCAGGGGGACTGCCAATCCTAGCGTTTGCGGCCTCGGCCACTCCCCCTAGGATTCTTTCCTCCCCTGGAGGACTTTTTGCCTTTCTTGTCCTTGACAGGAAAGGGCTTACACACCGTTGTCTTCGCTGTAGCTGCCAGTTTCGTGGTCTTGGTAAGACGTGATTGCTGAGTTGCTGGAGGTTTATAGGGCTTTGATGTTAAAGCTCTATGTAGGAGAGAATCCTGGTTGGACTTCCTCCTCTCAGCCGCCTGCTCCACGTCCTTAGGCTCGAACAAATTCTTCCCCAAGATGGAAGAATGTCTGAGCCTGCTGATCTCAGTACTAGGGACCTTTTGGTGGAATCTCTCAGACACCGCATCTCGACGTTTCTAGATGGTATTAGCCCACAAGCTCGAGACTTGGTGGTCTAGAAACTCGATTGTACGAGTGCCTGAAAGTAAAAAGGTCTCCATGGCCTTCCTGGTACTCTCTTTGGACAAGTCCTCAGATCGTAACAGGATGCCCAGAGACCCTAGCCAGATGTCCAGCCATGAAGTTGCCTGCATGGCACACTTCACCACCTTCTCCTGGCTAAGGATCTCCGTTGCCAAGAACGAGACTTGCCGGTTGGAGAGTCTCTCTAGACGGACTCCCCTGGTAAGCTCTTTCAAAGAGTGGTGTAGGGGAAGAGCTAAACAAGTCTCCTCCATGATGTCAAAGTGCCTCCTCTGATGGACACGAGGAGGCGGGAGGAGTTTGTTAACGGCGCTAGATCGGCTGGAGGAGACAAGCTCGGAGAGCTGGCCTTCGACCTTGTCTCTGGCACTCTTAACCCCTTGAGACCAGGGTTTTTGAGTACCAAAGACTCGATCCAAGACCGTGTCCTTGACCTCACGAGGGGGAATCTCTGGATCCGCGAACCCATTGAGATTCCTCATAAGGGTCAGAACCTGCCAGAACGCATGCTCTGCTTCCTCTAGCTCTCCTCCTGAAGGGCTAGCAGCGAAGTCTCCTGTCCCCAAAGGCTCTTCTTGGGGAGACTCGTGAACGCTCTCTGAGGGCTTGGCTGGCTCCGGTCTAATCCTTGAGGATGACTTAGGTAAAGTCTTAGAGTCCTTCGACTCCCTCCTGGGAGGGATGCAGGACTCCAACTGTGATGGTGGGAGGCTCTGCTTCACCCCTACCCGAGAAGACTTCCCTGTGCGAGGTGGGGTTTCCCTCATTGGTGCGATGGGGGAACGCCTCACCTCGCGTGACTCCCCTGAGGATGGGAAATCTTCGTCGGAAGGGGAGAGAGAGAGAGTAAGTCTGGGGGGGGGGGGGGGTGAGGAGGCCTTTCTCAAAGGCTTCCGAGGAGTCAGTTTCGCCCTTGGAGAAGTTACCACGTCAGATACTCCTCTCTTCCTCTTCAGGGGAGTAGAAGCTGCCAATGAGAGAACAGGCTTAAAAGCCTGCATGACCGCTCTGACCAGGGACCCGAACCAGGGCTGCTGACTGACAGCTGCGCTGTCAGAAACTCCTTCTAGAGGGAAGGGGATCGTTCAATCCCTAGGAGGAGTTACCAAAGGAGGGTTTGCCTTAAAAGAAGAAGAGGAAAAGTCCCTGGACCTATCCGGAATCCTCCCTCCCTCTGGCGAGCGCACTGTTCTGCGCTTACAGGGGGGGGGGGGACGCGACGATGATGACCTGGCCGCGTGTGGTCCTGCAGCCTCGCGTGTGGGATCGCACTGGGGATTGCGCTGGCGCTGGCGTGATGAGATTTGCCCAGGTTCGGAGGGCGAGGGCGCGCGGGCGAGGGCGCGCGGGCGAGCGGGCGAGCGATGGCGCGCAGGGGCGCGGGCTGGAGACGGCAGATAGCACGCAGAAGGCTGGATGAGCGCTCGCGTGCGCAAAGGCGATTGTTCGTGCGCGCGGGCGCACAGGACCTGGCCGAAGAGCCCGTATGGACGATAACGTTGGGCGCGCGCCTGCAGGAGATATATCCCTTGCGCGCGGGCGCGCATGAGAGCACACATCTGGTTGTGGAGGTGGGCGCGCGTCGGAGACTGTGCGAAGGCGCGCAGGTGAAGGATGGCAAGCAGGCGGGGTCCGATGGTGCGTCGGCGATTGATGGCGCGTTGGAGAGCGCTGGCGAGCAGGGGAAGAGGTTACCTTCCCCCTTGCGCCCAGATCAGAAGATAGTTGGCGCGCAGGCGAGCGCTGGCGCGCAGGAGAACAAGGGCGCGCATGGTGCGCATCAGGATGAGGGCGTGCAGTAGCGCTGGCAAACAGGAGAGCGCTGGCAAACAGGAGAGCGCTGGCGCGCAGGTGAGCGCTAGCGCGCTATAACAGGAACTTCTGCATGCGAGCGATTGGGTTCAGGTGATCGTTGGCGCCCAGGGGAGACCTGGCGCGCAGGGGAGACCTGGCGCGTAAGGGAATTAGGCACAATTTTGTGTGAAAGCCCTTTGTGCCCCGAAGGGACCGTTGCCCATTTAACAACGGGATGAGTTGGCGCCCACAGCGCGTCAGCAGCCAGGAACGGCGACGGCAGGTCAGCAGGTCTGGCGGGTGGAAGGTCGGTGTGTCCTTTGTAAGGACGACCTTCCATCGAAGGAGATCGCGAATGACCTGCGGAGAGGTCCAGGGATGTAGTTGGTACAGTCGGAGAACGACGGCGAGGTTCCTCTGCGGCGGACTGCGGAAATGATGAACCGAAGAGGCGCCTCCTAACACCCTTGTGAGGTGAAGGAAGGCCTCTACGGCGAAGAGGAAGGCGAGCTTCACGCCTAATACGCCCTCTGGGGGCCGTGGGGTCAGCGGCTGACCATCAGCAGTCCTCCGAAGAGGAGTCTCTGAGAGTGAACTCCGCCGAGGGGGAGAATCACCGGCAGGAGAGACCGTTGGACTTAGTTCCTCCCTCGAAGGATGTTCGGAGGGGGAAACCAAGCCTTCAGCTACATCAGCAACATCAGGAGCAGAGGTTTGATACAACTCATCGGAAGCCTCTGACACAACAACGCCGACGATAGACAGAGGAACAACCTCTGCTAAAGTCAGCGATTGTTTGACAGCTGCCCCCAACCTGATCATGTCAAACAAGGCTTCCTTGGAGGGCGAACCCTCAAGCCCCAAGGAAGCCCAAAGCTGCAACAAAGCATTATTAGACACATTTACATTAAAATCCTTACCCGGGGGAGGAGGAGGAGCTGCCTCGCTATGGGAGGCAACTCCCTCTCCCAAACCCCGAGATTGGTCAACAGAACTATGGCCTTCGCTACCACTCGACAGTTTCTCGGAAGAAACCGATCGAGTGGGAGCTTTGGAGGAGGTTTGAGCCACGGAAGAAGAGCCCTTGGGATTTTCTCCTTTCAAAGAAACCTTCGAAGGAGAAATATCCCGTCTGGACTTCTTCCGGTGCCGAGAAAACCTCTCCCACTGGGAGGTAGACCACTCCCTACACTCACCACACACATTATTCTTATCACACCGCTGGCCCCTACAGTAAGGACACAAGGTGTGGGAGTCCGTTTCAACCGCCGACATATACGTGCCACAAGAGTGGTCAAGTAATCCAGGACACATACTCATCACAGAGGCCAACTTCACACACACTGTCAAAGGAAAAGCAAGCAAAAGATTAGCCCACATCCGACTACCACCGGAGCCGAGAGCAAAGTGAGCTCAAGCACAGGTGTGTGTGTGGGGGGGGGGGGTAGCAAGCTACCCTCCCTACCCCCCGCTAACTAGCGGTGGGGTAGTAAACCCTCGTTAAAATACTAATGGCTCGTCATTTCAGCTACGCCAAAAGTAATATTAAATAGCATGGTTTGTATTTCAGTTACGGAACAACTGGTTTTTTGGCTTTAACTCTGGGATTCTTCTTTAGGGGTTTTGCACATAAATAGGGGGAAACCCTACACCTCGCTAAAACCTTACTATGCATGGTCCATGGCCTAATCAAGCTGTGTGTGTGATACTAGCAGTGTGACTGTCAAGGTAAGAGTTTTTCCAAGTCATAGGAATCTTCCGAGGTTACCAAGTCATTCCCAATAACCCCCTTGATATGGCATGGGTACGTAACAGTATTAACATAATACTGTACTAGGTTACACAAGGGAACAATGGTTTACCCGCAGTTGGTTGAGGTCAGCTTTGCAGAGGATACAGGGTGCTGATTTCCCCAAGAGGGGGGAGGATGAAGAAAAGAAGGAGAAAGTCATTCTTAATGATTCATTCAGACTAAATCCAGGTAACCAATGCCCTCAATCCCCTGCTACTTGTCCATCAAGGAAGCTAAGGTGTTAAACCAGTTGTTATGCAGCCACCAAAGGACTATTAGTCCTTTGGTGGCTGCATAACAACTGGTTTAACAATTCAGGCTCCTTGATGGACAAGTAGTAGGGAGTTGAGGGCATTGGTTACCCGGATTTAGTCTGAATGAATGATTAAGAGAGACTTTCTCCTTCTTTTCTTCATCCTCCCCCCCTCTTGGGGAAATCAGCAACCTGTATCCTCTGCAAAGCTGACCTCAACCAACTGCAGGTAAACCATTATTCCCTTGTGTAACTTAGTATTGTGTCAATACTGTTGTCACCATGTCCTATCAAGGGGGATTTTGGGAATGTCTTGGTAACCTCCTGTGGGTTACCCCTTACACGTAGTGGGCGGTGAAGGTCGTCTAACGCTTCCACACACCCGGCCGTAGAACCTGCGCCACAGAGTAGTTTCATTGAATGCCAGGGACGTTGCAATGCCCCTGACGTCATGAGGTCTAGGTTGATGTGCTGGAGGAGGATTTGGATTCAGTGCTCGGTCAATGACCTTGCAAATCCAGGAAGAGATAGTGTTCTTTGTGATCTCCCTCTTGACCTTCCCCGTGATGACGAAGAGGGCTAGCACACAGGGGTGAGCTGCTGATGTTCTTTATAGATAGTACCTCAAATTCCTTACTGGACATAGTAACAGTTGATCTGGATCGTCGGTTACAGAATGGAGACTCGTTATCCGGTAGGAATCGAATCTACAATCCATTAACCGCGGATTTTGTGTCTTTGCAACAAACTCAGGGGGAAAGCTGAGGCTTATCTCTCCCCATCCCCTTGAATGGGCGATGTCATACAAGAGACTATGAAGTTTGCTAACACTTATGGCCGAAGCCAAGGCGAGCAGGAACACCGTCTTCAAAGTGAGGTGGCAGTCTGTTGCCTGGCGTAATGGTTCATAGGGAAGACCCTTCAGGGAATATGACCCGAACCACGTTCCATGGAGTAGATATAACTTCCGACTGGGGACACGAAAGTCTATAATTTCGTATAAAGAGAGATAGCTCCAGCGAAGAGGAAATATCTACTATTATCAGCTTAGAGGCCAGACTCAAGGCTGAGCGGTAACCTTTTACTGCTGAAACAGAGAGGAACATATCCTTCCGCAGGTGCACAAGAAACTCCGCTATTGCTGGAATAGTGGCATTGAGGGGAGAGATACCTCTTCCACGACATCAACCACAAGAGACCTTCCACTTTGCCTGGTAAACTGCAGCTGACGATCTTTGCAGGTGTCCAGCCATTCGCTTAGTAAGTTGCTGCAAAAATCCTCTCTGAGTCAGGAGGTGCTGGATAGTCTCCAGGCGTAAAGTCTAAAGGGCTTCGCCCTGCTATCGTTTCCACCAGAGTTTTGTTGTTCACTGATGCATTAAAGGAAGGTTGGGGAGCTCGCTCCTACAACACCTAGTATCAGAACAATATAACAACCAGGAACATTGATGCCATATCAACGTGTTAGAGCTTCAAGCGGCTCTCCTCATGCTCCAGTACTTTTGCCCTCTTTTGACTGGTCACTCGGTGGTTCTGATGAGCAACATCACCGTAGTGGCATATATACACAAACAAGGCAGCACTGATCCTCAACAAGCTTAGCAGGACACAGATCATCGAGTCGGAAAGGTTTTTGCAGCCTAGATAGCAAATAAGATCCTGGCTTTGTAGGGTTCTCTGACAGTCGACTTACAATCCGCCCTTATTATTCGTGGGTTCTATCTTTGCGGTTCAGACATCCATATGGCCAAATGTAAATAAAAATTCATACAGTATACATGGTTATGCGATGCTGCTTGTAGCCACATTTTTTTGTATCAGGCGTTTTAGGAGTCGTTTCCCTTTCCGCACAGCACAGTACACCATCTCTCACTAACTCTTGTCTCATTCTCACATCATCTGTCCTCGTGAATGCATCTCCCACTGGTCTTTGTGCAAACACCACGTGATCATCTTTTCTCGATATCATATTTCTTTACAGGTTTTAATTGCACAGAGTTCAGCAGTGTATTATGATGGTGCATGTTCGTACATGACCTATACATATGGTACACTTCAAGTTCAATGAACGCAACTCACAATCAGTTGAAGTTTTGAGGATTGCATCATGTATCACGAGATCTTATGGTGTAGAACGTGCAGTATGGAAATGGTTAGTTGTGTGTTTTAGTATTTACAGTACAGTATATTCAAGGATAAATATAAATGATAGTAGTACGGTACTTATATTAATAGAACTGTAATGTATGGTATATGAAATTACTGTAGTACCATACTGAACAGTACAGTACTGTACATATCGGCTGTGTGTTAGGTAATGAGTCGACCTAACCACGAGCGATCACTTACGAGTGATATGTCGTCTCACCCTAGCTAATTAAGCTGTACCTTAGTGATAGTACTGTACATACATTACAGAAATATACACTACAGGTCGTACAATGCTAACTTTAGTGTTAATACAATAGTACAATATCAATGCAGCATAAAATTAACTTTGAAAAGTCTTTTTGAAGTAAGAGCTTCCAAGTATACTTGTGCATAAGTTTCTGGTACTTGTTTTATATCAACAATTACTGTATTCTTACCACCACTGCTGTTGCATGAGAATGTTTCCCAGAGGAGAGTTCCATCTGTAGTATTTTGAAATTTAGTGATTTTCGTTTATTTTTGTAATTGATTATATTTATAACATGCTTTGTTCACTATATAGCTGCTGTTGCACATTTGTGGGTAAAAATTATCCCTAAAATAATCACCCAAATAGCTGGAGTGCACAACGCATCCAAACAGCTTTACAACTTCATGAAAGCTTGCAATAACATTTATTTGCAAGGGTTGTGAGCCAAGGCAGAGTGAAGATCATTTGAGAGACGTGATATTGCAAATTTCTAAAATCATTTGTATTTTTCCTATCTATACAAACATGGGTCCTTTAACAGGAGCATGATTTCAGCCATTAAACTTTGAATGAGGTACAATAGTAGTAGTTAGTAAAAAGATGAAGGGTAAGCCCAGCCCAACTGATAGTCCACTCTGCACTTACTTTTAACCTTATTCCTGAGCCCTTAAAGGTAACAGCAAAATGGATAAGGGAGTCTTGGTTAGACTTCTTCACATCGCCGCCTGTATATACTTTTGTGGAAGAGGGCCTTAGCCTTCAGCACCGCGGCACTCCTCAAGGTTAACGCCGTCCTCTGTCCAACTTGCTTGGAGAGGCGGGAGATGACTGCACCCCTCCTTTTTAGGACCCAGTTGGCAAACTGATTTGATTACTGGCGTGCCATGCTGGGAAAGGGAGACGGGTTGGTACCCTCAAACAAGTAAGATCTCCTTCGCCAAGAGAGTTCAGTAGGCAGGATCATGTTTGACCAGCTAGATCAAAAATAAATTCTCTGGTCTGGAGGTCTGCAAGTTCACTCTATCCAAAGCCCAGCCAGGAAATTCTGACTTTGGCAACTTAGATCTCTGAGGGTCACCAAAATGCCAATCAATGATCATTAGACACCCATCACAGGAGCCACAGTAACCTCTCCGAGTTCATAACACTAGCGAATAAGTGCAATAACATCTATGAATGAACAATTTTCAGAGTTCTCTGCCTCTGCAAGCAGCACACTGGAGTTAAACTCTGTTAGGACACTGAAGACCCGGGATTACTCTTGATAGGGGGAAGGTCTCAATGTACATCTGAGAAGACAGTGCATCCTCAAAGGGTACGCATACCCCAGATGGAAAACAACTGAGGGAATGTCCAGAAAAGGTTGGCCGATCGACGATCAGATTCCCTTTCAGAAGCAGAAATTACATCAGCTTTCGTGTCTTCAGGGGCTAACAAAGTATAATGTACTTTAGCCTCTAAACCCCATGCAAAGCACAGAACTGAGCGATGTGCAAGAGAGCATGGTACTGAGCTGTATGCATAAATGCGACACATGATGTACTGGCCACTCAGTGATATGGAGCCATGCCACCAATCCTTGGTATATGATGAGAGAAAATCCGAGATAACATACAGTACAGTACTTTAATGACTTTTCTTGGCCAATAATGCTCGCTCAATCTTCGACAGGATTAAATTGAAACATTTACATTTAGATAGTTCTTTGGAGAAGATGTGTCTATTGAATCATACCAAATAGGTGGACATGTCCATTTTGGAGGGAATAAGAAGTGTAACTTGCATGTTTATAGATATTCAGACCAGTTTTGATGGCGTTAATCTATCTAAATAACATACTTTCCAAGTTTCAAGAACAGGTTAAACTTGGATATGTTTGAAAACCAAGTTTCAGAAGGGAAGGAAATCAAGAATTATGACTTGTCTTAGGGTAAGCTAACGGCACAGAGGTGTAAGGAGGGGGCGTAGCCAAACCCAGTAGTTAAGGTTAGGTTAGGTGGGGAACCTTGGGTTATGTCGTAGCCCAGTCTTTGATTACCTTTTAAATATAATTTTTAAATTGTAATTTTGAGAATTTAAAAACTTTTATAATCTATAAAATATGGATTTATCACACATATTCATCAGAACCTTTTGAAATACCTATAAACACATCAAGAACTTCTATTTTCTTAATTAGAAAATTTGTCCACAGAAACTATAATTTTACCTATTTTACTATACTGTACTATAATACTACTCTATGCCTGCAAAACCTGGGCTCTTACTAAAGTTCTTGAAAAATGCTTTGAAGTCTTTGAAAATTTAAATTTGAGGAAAATCATAGAAACGATTTTCCATCAAGAAACTCTAGAATGGAGAATTAGCTACAACTGGAAGAAAGAGATGGAACCAAGCAATCCCATATCAGCCAAGTTGTAAAGTCAAGGAAGATTCAATTAGCTGATCATATTGCGAGAATGGAGGACACATGTATATCCAAACAAATACTAATTGCTAAAGTCATGGGACGGAAACCATTGGGATGACCTAGAAAAAATTGGAATAGATGCCTCAAGGAAGATCTTGCCAGGGAGGGAACTGAAATGGATACATGGATAGATTTAGTGCTAGATAGAGGAGAGTTGGAGACGTCTTTTGAAAGTAGCCGTGGGTCAATGAGTGGCCTAAAAAACCAATAGAGTAGCAGTAGTATAATTGGAGCCTTTGTATATCAGCGGCCAATTCCTCCCTCATACATAAATGGAAATTTTTTTCCTATTATTTAGTTCTTCTTAAGACTTGGTACTATATAACCAGTTTTTTTTCTGTAAAACCTCTACTCAATAACACCGCCTAACCTAACGTACAAACCAAGTCCTTACCTGACGGATGGGGGGTAACACCCCCTTTTCTTAGCTTTGGGGGGTAACACCACCTTTTTCTTGGCTTACCCTAGGTTCGATTCGTAACCATTTTCACTTTAGCGGACGGCTACTATCATACATGCACTCGTATAACTATACCTGGATCCCTAACAAAACTATGGTAACCTACTGTAGGAGTCTATAGGATACCTCTAACCTAAGCTACATTAGACAATGAAATATACTAGAAATATTTTTTGTTTCTAACAATTAATGACTAATTATATATTGTCAGTCTCTATTTTAAGACAATTTTAACGAAATTGGTCAAAATAATGATTAAAATTAATATACAGTGCTATACGCCGGGTGACAGCAGTCTCACGTTCATACTTACAGAGAAGAAGTTTGACAGACAACTGTAGAATAGCAAACCCGGGGTGTCAGATTTTTTCCACTGGATTATCGTACACAAGCCTTGAAATTGTCATTTTTCAACCAAAATTATCGTACACACTTTAAACATAATTATTAAGAAGTTATATGATTGATTTATTTCAAAACTTTTTTTTTAGTATAACTGTTTAATTAAACACCCACACACATATATGTATATACCTAAGGTATGTATCGTACATCGTATCGGACCTAAAATAGTCGTACATGTATGATAATTATCGTATAACTGACACCCCTGTAGTAAACAAACTTTGGCTGTAATGTGGAAATGTTAATAAAGATCGTTCTACAAATACCATGGCTGTACGAAATGCATTATAAAATTTACTCAATAGATGTCACTAAAAGTTATGATGAGTTCAGTGATTTACATATTATGAGTTAAATCTTCCAAGTATGTATATGTAACTACATAAATACATCTATATATGTGTTTGAGCGTATGTATAACTATCATCAATTACATTATCATTAACATTACCTTTATTAAAATGTTTGCGTCAACCTTTGGAGGCGGAGCTAGCCAGCTGATGACCGTAGGGTACGATATATACGTACTCATATTTTACCTCAACTTCTTTATATTTTGGTGACGTATACAAATATAGAATTGTAAAAAGAGTTGCGAAGGTTCCTATAGTCATTATACTATTGAATATATCAAAGAATTAAAGACATTATTGTGCAGGATTCCCAATAGAATGCATGAGCAATCAAATTGGATATACACACTAAATTAAAGATATATAAAGTTATCCTATAATCCCTGGAATGTGATGGAGCAAGAAACTTCCCTGAATGATTTGTTATGATCTAGGAATTTCCGGGTATGGGGCTGGAAGGTAACTTACGAGACAACCATAATAATTGTTCTCTTGTAACCAAAATATCTCTCTAAGAAATTCTGTAACCACAAGCACTTATCTAAGGCCCTCAGAAATATACCCTGCCAGAAACATGAAAATTAAATTGGATAGGTGGTGGCCTATTGATATAGAAAACACCAGACCTTTGTGGAAAATCTATTTTTTACTTGCTATATGTATTCATCATTTGGCTTTGTGCCTCACATGACATTGCATTATATTACCCAGACAAAAAATAATAACCTAGCTTATACATAAATTACTTAAATTTCATATTGAGTAGTAGTCCGGCGGTACAGAGGTCGAGGGTAGGAATATCTGGTGTTTTTTTCTTACATTTTCAAATAATTCATACAAATAAGTTTTATAACTGTTCAAAGCAACAAAAGATTAAATGTTTCGATTAATGTTGATTTGGCAATAAACATAAGTTATGCAGTGTAATGTGCAAAATACTTAGGAATATATACGATAAATTGAACGTGCAAGTCATGTAGCGAGTAAAATTCCCTTGCGTGATAGAACCAGAAAAAAAACCATCCTTAAAGTAAAGTAAGTATTCAAGAACAGCACTTCTCATCCTTAGAACTGTCTCAACAGGTTTATTTCCTTTGATTGTATGATCACAAAATTATTCTTGCTATTAAACAAGTCTTATACATGTCGTATTGTCACAAATTAGCTGTTGCTTCTTTAATGCACCAAGGATTAACACCTGACCATTTCCAATAGCTGCACTTTTCTCCTCTAGAAATCTCAGACAGTTTCATATCACATTTAATACTTTAAAATTGCAGTACCAGGTAAATTAATTGATGCTCCAGGGCAGGGATGGGGAAACTTTTTTTGGATGAAGGCCATTTTGCAATTCCTCAATGCTCATTAACGCCACATAAAATTTTGTTGGTTATTTTATCCTCCAAGTAATGCATTAGTAATCTAAAGAAAGAGTGACTGGTTTATAAAAATCTAAAGCATTATATTTTCAAATATTCAAATTAAGTACTTTTCATACAAGTAATCAGTAAATGAATTATATTGAAAACTAAATTTTAAGATATTTCATTCAAGTTTGGGTGGTTTTCAAACTACCGTAAGTAAATGAATGATATCGAAAGCATGTCATTTTCAAATTACTTTAGTTAAGCAATTAGGTTCTTTGTATTAAAGTGATAAGTAAAATAATACTAATTTTTTGGAAAAGATAGCTTAGAAATATCAACAATATAACGTTTTAAAATATTTTACATTTGCAAGTAGGTACTTTTTATACAATCACATCTCATAAAAATGCAACATCCCAGTGAAATATTGTATCTGTTTAAACATACTTAGCTGTTTTCATTGAAAAAAAAAAATCAATTATTTGCTTTTTTAAGATGTTCAATAAATCCCTAGTTTTTAGCCATCATAGCTGGAACACCACCAGTGCATAGATTATTATAATAAGGATGTAGAATTTAGTCCTCCTTTGTGACATTGCTTTTTGAAGTTGTTAAAACGTCTGTTCCTCCCGTTAAGGTTACCTAAGGGAAGCGCTTGTTTTACATACAATTAAAACTCATTGGTGAAGGCACAAATAAAATATTTTTATGCCAAAAATCTGGAATCTGTAGACTCGTCTAATACTAACATAGATCACAGTGAGGAGATGGACAAAACAGGAACTCCCTCGTCAATCATACGCTAAATCACTCACTCACTGCAACTAGCAGTTTTTCCTTGTCAGCTACAACAGCTGTTACAGCTAACAAGCTAAAACTGCTAGTTGTATTAATTTAGGATTCATTGAATTCAAGGAAAAATTTCTTCCATTCTCTGGGAGGTACATCACTGAACACATCTTTCCTATTGTCTGTGTGTATATATTTGTATGTGTTTACATACAGTAGAATGATTTCAAACATACAATATTGAGTGTCAAAGCAGAAATATACTACACATACTGTACATATATCAAAGGCTATAGAAGGCCGCACTTGATGGTCCTGAAGGCCATATGCGGCCTTAAGGCCGCAGGTTCCCAATCCCTGCTCCAGGGAAAAAAATGGAAGTGTTCGACAGTGTTCTCTTATATAGGCTAAACAGGGAAAAATATGTTGCCTACACGGCAATTTGTTACATTGGCTACCAAATCAACAGTTCTCCATTCATCAACTCCTACTTCGCACTTCATAGTCCTCAGCCATGTAGGCCTGGGTCTTCCAACTCTTCTAGTGCCTTGTGGAGCCCAGCTGAACGTTTGGTGAACTAATCTCTCTCAGGGAGTGCGAAAAACATGCCCAAACCATCTCCAGCTCATCATGATCTCATCCACATATGACATTGGAGTAATCTCTCTTATAGTTTCATTTATAATCCTACCCTGCCATTTAACTCCCAACTTCAACTATTACAAATTTATTACAGAACACATATTTCAGAAAGCAAATATTTCATAAAATACAAATAATACTGTGCTAGAATTCAATGTGAAACTGACCTTGTAAATCAAATACAGAATAAATATAGGTATTTTGAAAATGCACTAAGTGGAAGACAATGAAAAAGAACAAGATGTCGTGAAAATTTAGACAGACAAAGGTTATAGACACCTGATTAAATAAATAAAAAATATATACAGGCTGTATCCGTAAACTCTGTTATATACCACAGACAGAAAGAATTGGTATGGAGTAGATGCTATTTCCAGACCACCTGATAAATTCAAACAACACGACCGAGTGTAACAATCAAATATTGAATATAACAACATCAAAACTTCTTACATAAGAATAAATTTTATAGAGACTGCAAATTACTATGGAAATAATGAAGAGTAAATACTGTTATTATTATTATTATTATTATTATTATTATTATTATTATTATTATTATTATTACTTCCCACTGTTATCCTTAAATTAAGTGGTCGGTTGCCTGATGCGTCCTCTCCAATGCCTTCTATCAATGACATTCTCTTCCACCAAACATCTTCTCTCCATATCATCCTTCACCTTATCTCGCCATATAATCATCTGCCTCCCTTTTGATCTTCTCCCCTAACAGGCTCCTCCCAAACCCTCCTCACTCCTTCCCCACCATCCATTCTCATCACGTGCCCCAACCATCTCAGTAGTGACACTCTTATCATCTCTGTAAACTTTACTATACCTGCCATTCTTCTTATTTCAATATTTAAAATCTTTCAAGCAGTGATATTTCCATAATCCACCTCAGCATTCTCATCTCTGTTCTACGAAGCTTTGCTTCCTCCTTTTGTCTTAAAGCCCCAGTTTCTGATCCACACATCAACACTGCTCTTATTACTGTGCTATAGATCTTGATCTTAGCTTAATTGGCCTTTTATTATCACATACAACTCCTGCTAACTCCCTCAACTTACTTTTATCCTATTATTAACTCCAGCCTCACATCCGCCCTCCTGACTTCTAGTAGATCCTAAGTATCTAAATTGTGTCAGCTGTTTTATAACTACTCTTCTACTTTCATGTATGAATATCTGTCCCTACCTCCCTTACTGCGCAACATAACTTCAGTCTTATCCCCATTCACCCTCAAACCACCCCTTTCCAAAGTCTCTTGCTACTCTACCACCCTTCTCTGTAATTCTTCCCCATTTTCAGCCGTAATAACCAAATCATCAGCATATAGCAACTACCACAACTCTTCATTTCCAATCTATTCACTTAACACATCATGACCAACAAAAAAAAAAAAAAAAAAAAAAAAAAAAAAAAAAAAAAAAAAAAAAAAAAAAAAAAAAAAACGGTCTTAAGGCTGACCCCTGGTGTATTCCAGTGCGTGCGTAAACCTAGGTCTGTAAAAACCTTACACCATATTGGCCTGTACATTTACAGGATATAATTACTGAAGCTGTCGTATGAGATGAGGCCTGGGAGACCATTCAGTGCCGAGGTGCAATAGAGGGTAGCTTAGAAGAGGGATAAACATAGATACAGCCATGGCTTGAAGACTATTCACATCAGGTTAATGTTTTTCTTGCTTTTAGCTGAATTCTTTCAAGCTATGCTAGTGTTACGAGAAGTTTCTTAGATTTATGAAAGTTTATAGTTCTTAATACTTGATATTTTACTTTAATTAAAAACGTTAGTCGTATTTTTCCTTATTTCCAAAATGTTATTTTCTTCCTTTTTGATAAAATTTTGCAAGTTTAAATGTCTATTCTTTAATACAGGTTATCGTAATAGTTACAAATATCTGTATTATCGGAAATGTGAATGAATATTACTATATCCAAATCCATTCACAAAAATAACATTAATGAGCAATGCATTTTTCTCTTATCGGATAAATGTCCATTGGTCCTACCTTATTCTTGAGTGATTTCTTCCAAATATGCCATTTTGATAAGTTCATATTCTATAAAATTACCGCAATAGGAATGACCTAATACTAACAGAGGCTTTATGGCAAACTTGTTTTTATCTCAATAGTCACACACAATCAATAAACAAAAGATATACATATATATATATATATATATATATATATATATATATATATATATATATATATATGTATATATATAATTTATATATATATGTATATATATGTATATATATATATATATATATATATATATATATATATATATATATATATATATATATATATATATATAGTATAGATGTTAAGAGCCAGAAAACTCATTATACATACATATAAGAGCAATTCTCTTTTTGTTGCTGTTAGCTCTTAAATAGAAATTCATTTAGGAAATCATTCACATACCAACGCACACATCTTCTATCCCAGAAGACTAACCGGGGACGAACAGGTCAGCTTTCTACTGAAATTCGTCTCTACCTCATCTGGCAAGCAACTTGGGCAAGTCAATAACATTAGAGCGTCAATGTTCTTTCTCCATGCTTGAGAGTCTGAAAGAATATTGTCTAACTGGATTTAAGAATAAAAATAAAAGAAATATCTAAGTCTGTTGAATCAGAGAGAGAGAGAGAGAGAGAGAGAGAGAGAGAGAGAGAGAGAGTTTCACTCGTTATCTGCAATAGGAAAATATTTAACAGCAAAGGCAGGAAAAATATCCGGCAGTGTGACTGGTTATTCTTAGTTACATTACAGACAATATATATATATATATATATATATATATATATATATATATATATATATATATATATACGATTAAGAAATTCTTATTCTCTATAATCATCATTATGACACCCATGAAAGCTAGTAATTTACATATCTAATGGTAATAATTTTTAAATATTCTATCTTTTTACTTTTTTTCATACTTCAATACAAGGAAGAATGCAGTTCCGCGCAGCATTGTATTCTTATCGATATCTAAATAACTGATGATTAGATAAGACAAATTACTTCTGCTTATGGATCAATGACTGTAAATACTTCACTCTGACTATTCACAAAATTACCCCCAAGAAGTTACTAAATATAAAAAAAAAACACGATAATATTCAACGAGAAACTAATGACATAGGCCTATTTATTCAAAGGCCGTTATAAGGTAAGCGGTATACAGCCCGCTTACTTGGTGTTGATGACCCGAGAAGTTATAAAACCAGAATGTATTTAATAGACGGTCCACTTAATAGATAATGATAATGATAAAATGAGTAAATTTGATGGCAAATTAGATTCAATGGAATTCAGGCACCTAACACCGAATGGGAGAAAATCGTGTTTATATCTAAAAGTGAACTGTGAATAGCACATCTGAAGACGACGAGGTATTTTGTGGTAATTTTCAAGTTGCGGTTTACCCAAGACCTACTGGATACACTCTGTCTGTAGGTCTTGAGTCTTGGGTGTACCTCAGTAGCAACGCATGAAAACTAAACTTTGTGAAGGAACTTAGACGGAGTGGGAGTTGTGGGGGGGGGGGGGGCAGGGATGAGGTTTGTGGGTGAATGACATCCCTGAAATAATGAAAACCCAGGTTTGCTAAATTACACGACTTAAATAGTCTGATAAATACTGAATATGGTTTACACACATTTTGTATAATAGAGCTTACATTATATGTTTTTTTTTTATTAAATATAGAAATATAAATTTTGACTAAGAATAGCAGGAAAGTAATTTCAACGAAAAGAGATAGCAGGGATAAAGTTGAATACAATTCTGAAATTTAGAAACAATATCATCTGAGATTAGGAAAGTGTAATATTTACCTACTCCATTTGAAGTACTTATCCTTACACTTGCAAGTACCATGGACATAAACTAGAACATACTATTGATAGATATTCAAAATAAAAACTGTAAATTATGTCTTTGTAACATTTTACCCAAAGAAAGGCAAATATTAACTCATAGATTACACTACATGAATGATGATGATAAATACAGATAAAAGTAATATGACATGGAACATATATCCCATGAATAAAAGAAGATACCTTCTTTATAACTAACGGGGAGAACACCGAGAAGGTAACTGTTCTAAGAACGCTCTGGTCAAGATGGAGTAAGATCTGACCTTCACCACTTCTTGTGCAAGAATGCCTTTATTGCCAGCAAGCACGGAGGGACGCCTTTCCCGTTCTCCTTGGGCCACAGTCTAGGTCTTCACCATATTACCGTTACGTGAAACTCATTATCCTCCACTCCTCACTGTATTTTATTCCAGGGCGTCCTCGTGTCCTTGGGTTCACCAACAATTTTTTTTTTTGGTGGGGGGCATGACATTTATAAGAGCCCCCGGCCAGAGAAAAGCTTTGGGCAATTTTACGACATCTTCAGGAAAGCCATTAACCCGTGATTCTGCGCAAAATTGATTGCCTTAAGCCCAAAGCGCCAGGGTTTACACCTACGTCAGGAGAACGTTAGAATTGCTCCATATGACCCACCACAAACATGCATCTTGAATAAGTATCCCTTGTTCTTCGTAAATATTATTCACTTTCATCAAGATATCTAAAGGGTGACCAGGACCCTCAATAAACCGCTGGTACACAAAGGCCCTAGGCAATAGACTGTGATGGCAACATCGTGTGTCTCTTAGTATCTCTTTTTCTTTTGCTCTGGATGTCCTTACACTTATTCACCATTAAAAATTATTGCATCAAAAGGCTACTCATCATTTCATACTTATCATGCATTACAAAAAATATTCTCTTATTGAGAATTTAAAGAAGAATAATTTGCTTTTAAATCCCCTTCGTTATTACTATCATTATTATTGGTTTTAATAGCTAAGCTACAACAATAGTTGGAAAAGCAAGATGCTATAACCCCAAGGGCTCCAACAGGGAAAATACCATTGAGGAAAGGAAATAAGGAAAGAGATAGAACAGTGTGCTTGCGTGTACTTGCCCTGAAGTGGGTAATCGCCCTGCCCTTCAGTGGAATGACATCTGCTAATTGCTTTTGTCGGCAACTTTCATGGCAATAAAGAATGGAGTCATGCTTTATTAGCCGACGTCATGCTATAACGACACTCTGACTTTCCAAACAAGTAAACACACCTCTCAGATAATGGATTCTACACCCGTTTATTATTATTATTATTATTATTATTATTATTATTATTATTATTATTATTATTATTAGCTAAGCTACAGTTACATTCGGAAAAGCAGGATGTTATAAGCCCAAGGGCTTCAACAGGGAAAGATGGCCCAGCGAGGAAAGGAAATAAGGCGATAAATAAACTACAAGATAATTAACGAACAAATTGAAATAGAATATTTTAAGAACTGCAACAACATTAAAATAAATCTTTCTTGTATACACACACATTATATATATATATATATATATATATATATATATATATATATATATATATATATATATATATATATATATATATATATAAATATACTGAATAAATTATGTATCGAAATATCCATCAAATATTTTTCATGTTGCCGTAATCTTGCGAAATACAAAATACTGTATATGCCAGGTTAATTCTTATGTAATTGTGTAAAAACACATTAGCTGTCTGTTGTAATATATGGAAGGGTTTATTTCTATGTCTGGTTGCATTGAAGTTTGATCTTGAAATACCCAGTCATAATTAAAAGTTGACCAAGTTTTATCCAAAATCACGGTAAAATTAGTGTGCTACTGCTTTTTACTATTGTATGTGACCCGTCAAATATACGGCCCCCTACACACACATACACACACACGCTCGCGCGCGTGCAGATTCAACACTTCCACTTCCTACCCCTATCCCAAGGCACGGAGAGTATATACGTCTGACAATACCATCGGGCGTAACCGGAAATATATATACAGTATATATATATATATATATATATATATATATATATATAATTATATATATATATATATATATATATATACGTATATATATATATATATATATATATATATATATATATATATATATATACAGTATATACCTGCTCTAAATATAGGGATGATAGGTCTGGGAACGTTCATCAAACTCTATATATGTATATATATAATTATATATATATATATATATATATATATATATATATATATATATATATATATACCTGCTCTTTATCATATAATGATGATAGATCTGGGAACGTTCATCAAACTCTTGGACTCGGCATTCCATAAACCCTTTCCCGAGGTAATTGATGTCTTTCTCTACAGAATGTGCATTGTTATCATTCCCTTATTAACCAATACTCAATTTCTGAGCCCGTTTGTTAAAAAAATATGCATCATATCTAATAGATACTGTATTCCTTTGCTATTTATCTCCAAATATATCTTAGCCCTCAAAGCAAGCAGGGTTGCTTACAAATAACAAGTATATTTGTTTCTTTTCAGCCAGTAATCATAATTTAATTCTTTTGTAATTTGTCTTCTAGTAATTATTGTAAATATTATTGACACAAAAGGATATATTTTTACTCGTGATTGTCTGTGCGAGTGTGTTTATGTGTGTTAACAATTTATTTCAAGAACAGATTTTAAGTATATAATGCTTAGTGAGACCAAGACTCTTTAGCTATGGTAAGCAGCTCTTCTAGGAGAAGGTCATTCCAAAATCAAACCATTGTTCTCTAGTCTTGGGTAGGGCCATAGCCCCTGTACCGTGGCCTTCCACTGTCTTGGGTTAGAGGTCTCTTGTCTGAGGGTACACTTGGGGACACTATTCTATCTCATTTCTCTTCCTCTTGTTTTGTTAAAGTTTTCATAGTTTATATTGGGAATATTTATTCAAATTTACTTTTCCTTGTTTCCTTTCCTCACTGGGCTCTTTTCCCTGTTGGGACCCCCGGGCTTATAGCATCTTGCTTTTCCAACCAGGGTTGTAGCTTAGCAAGTAATAATAATAATAATAATAATAATAATAATAATAATAATAATAATAATAATAATAATACTCCTAGAACTGTGGCCGTAACCTTTAACCATAGAGTGGGTTCTTACAAAATAGTGTATATGCAACCATGAAATTTAACAGATCTAATCTTTATTCAAAAGATAAAGGTCACTCATATCAAGTTATGATTTCACACGTGTTCATATGACCTTGACAAAGATATACATTCCACAAAGTGTCATGCTAAATGTCCTTAATAGATAATGTAATATAATAAAAAAAAAACTACAACTCGAGTTGGAAAAGCGGGATGCTATAAGCCCGGGGGCCCCAAGAGGGAAAATAGCCCACTAAGGAAAAGGAAACAAAGAAAAATAAAATATTTCAAGAATAGTAACAAAATTAGAATAAATATCTTTTATATAAACTATTAAAACTTAAGACAAGAAGAGAAATAAGATAGAGTAGTGTGCCCGAGTGTACCCTCAAGCAAGAGATCTCGAACCCAAGACAGTGGAAGGCCATGGTACAGCAGAGATAAGGTCTTTATTAGATGTTATTATGATTTTTATTATTACTGCAACTTTTCCAACACTAGGCATTAACGCATAACTGATTGTCATTAATCGGTGAGTCTAGGTTTGTCTGCAGTCTCCTTTTCAGAGAAACATGTTCATAGTATATAGCCATAACGCAGCACTTATTTCTATATTATATATTACAGATGAAATGAGATAACTAGAAAAGATTTATCTTCAAGCAATAATTGAAGCATTTCTTACTTGATTAAGGAAGTCCTATGAGCAGTCTCTTACGCAAAAAAAGAAAAAAAAATGTACACCTTCCTAGAGAGTTATGGGGTCCTTTGACTGGCCAAACTGTACTACATTGGCTCCTTCTCTCTGGTTACGGTTCACTTCTCCTTTGCCTACACACACAAACACACACACACATACACACATACACACACACACACACACACCGTATAGTCTGGACTATTCTTTACATATTTTCCTTTGTTCTCTTACACCTGACAACACTGAGATTACCAAAATATTCTTCTTCACCAAAGGTGTTACTGTACTGTAAATTGTTCAGTGGCAACTTTCCTCTTGATAAGGGTAGAAAAGACTCTTTAGTTGAGGTAAGTAGCTCCTATAGGAGAAGGGCACTCCAAAATCAAACCATTGTTCTCTGATTTAAGGTAGTGCCATAGCCTCTGTACCATGGTCTTCCACTGTCTTGGGTTAGAGTTCTTTTGGTTGAGGGTACACTTGGGCACGCTATTCTGTCTTACTTCTCTCCCTGTTGTTTTGTTAAAGTTTTTATGATTTATATGAGATATTTATTTTAACGTTACTATTCTTAAAATATTCTATTTTTCCTTGTTTCCTTTTCTTACTGGGCTATTTTCCCTGTTGGAGCCCCTGCGCTTATAGCATCCTGCTTTTCCAACTAAGGTTGTAGCTTACCAAATAATAATAATAATAATAATAATGGATAGGAAATTAATAGTTGTTGACTAACTGATAGAAGAATTATATTCATTATTCATTTGATTTAACAAGCAACTGTTTCTATATTTTCCCCCCAAAACCATCTGGAATATCACGTTATGTACTAATTAGGATCTCTTTGTGAAGATCTTGATCAGAATTAAGCCATGAAATATAAGATATAAACTTTACCTCGCAATATGTATAGTAGGGTAAGGCAATTTTGGACAGAGGCAATCTTGGACAAGTAAGGCAAATATTGGACAGATACAATATCTCTAAAACTATTTATAATTCTCGAAAACTATAATGCTATTAGAAATTGCCCAACCTTCTACTTTATAAATATTAGTATGTCTGGTTTTTAAAAAGTATTAATTACCCCTACATAAATTGTTGAATATGGGTGTCCAATAATTGCCTCACCTTCATTTTAGGGTTTCTCAGAAATAATACATGAAATTATTTTTTCTAAAAACAAATTAGTGGATGATGCTAAAGGAAGGTTTAAAATAAAAAAAATTAATGAAAAAATATGGAATATCTAGTGTCCAATTTTGCCTCGCCTTGAAAAATGGTAAGGCAATTTTGGACACTTAATTTAAAAAAAAAACATCAATTCATAATGTTAAGTTATTAAGTAATAGATTTTGTAAACTATCTATCTATCTATCTATCTATCTATCTATCTATCTATCTATATATATATATATATATATATATATATATATATATATATATATATATATATATATATATATATATATATATATTCTTAATAATTTTAACTAGAAATATAGATAAATGATAGTTCTTTGAAAATATTTTCTATCATTTATTTCAATAGAAAATCATATTGATTTATAAGAAGATAAAAAAAGAAAAAGTTTTCTTTTCATAGAAAATGATAATCAAACCTATACTAATAAGAAAATAGGGACAAGTACAAAATTGGAAATAAAGGTGAACAATTCAATATATACTATAGCCATATACGTGACAATTTAAATGCTTGAATATATGACGGGTCTATTTAATGCAACCGAATGCTCAAAAAACAGCTTCAGTTCTTTTAAATAGGGCACTAAACATTCTCTTTGAGGCATGGGTTCGATAAATAAAGGACCATTAATTCCATCTGTAATTTGAAAAAAGTATGTATCCGTTTGGTGCTCTAGATACTCCTCTACTTCTAATGCCCGGCAGTTAATCTTACTGGAATTAGTATGGACCGGCAGGGGTCACTTTCCTTATTTAGATAAACGTTGCGTATCACTAAGAAACGGGCTATTCTTTAATGAATTTAGCCTATGAATCCTCTATGGATTTAGTCAGTCTATGGAAAGCGAAAATGAAAGAATTGCCCCTAGTCCCGGCCGTAATGGGTTGCTAAGAAACTCCCGGTTTGTAAATACTAAAGAAAAATTGAAAATTGGTAATTGAAATGTTAGAACCATGAATCAAACTGGGAAGTTACAGCTAGTAGAGAATGAATTTAGGAAATATAGTTTAGATATCTTGGCCCTAAGGAACAGATGGAGTTAGAAGAGAAGGGGTAGGAATAATGATGATGACACCAAGAGCAGAAAAGGCATTAACCGAATGGAGAGCTGTAGGTAGCAAATTGTTACTTTCGAAAATCATTATTATTATTATTATTATTATTATTATTATTATTATTATTATTATTATTATTATTAGGGCCTATTGAAACCAGAGAAAGAGAGAATTTTTCGCGAGTCCTAAACGGCTTAAAAAAGAAAATCTTCGTCGATCTACAAATCACGGTTCATTATTATTATTATTATTATTATTATTATTATTATTATTATTGTTGTTGTTGTTGTTGTTGTTACTACTACTACTACTATTATCATCATTATTATTATTATCAATAATATGAGTTATTAGGGCCTATTGAAACCAGAGAAAAAGAGAATTTTTCACGAGTTCTAGATGGCTTCGGAAGAAAATCGTGGTTCTCCGAATGGATTCAGAATAAAATTACCATAGACTTAGCATGGAATTCTGAATGATTCCAGATGCGAATCTGAACGACTTCGAAAGAAAACCCTGAATCTCCAAATGTAGACTTAGCATAGAGTTCTGAATGAGTCCAGAACGGAATCTTCACGGAGCTGTAAATCAAATCACGTAATTTATTATTATTATTATTATTATTATTATTATTATTATTATTATTAGTAGTAGTAGTAGTAGTAGTAGTAGTAGTAGTACTACTACTACTACTACTACTACTATTATTATCATTATTATTATTAGACCCTATTGAAACCAGAGAGAAAAAAAAAAATTCGCGAGTCCTAAACGGCTTCGGGAGAAAATCTTCGTGCATCTCCAAAAGGATTCAGAAGAAATTTCCATAGACTTAGCATGGAATTCTGAATGATTCCAGAAATCTCTGAACGATTTCGGAAGAAAATCTTCCTGAATCTCCTCTTCAAATGACTTCAGAAGAAATAGCCGTAGACTTAGCATAGAGTTCTGAATGACTCCAGAACGGAATCTTCCCGCAGCAGTTCTGAACGGCTCCGCCCCGGATTCCAAAAGACTTCTGAAGACTTGATCTCTCTCTCTCTCTCTCTCTCTCTCTCTCTCTCTCTCTCTCTCTCTCTCTCTCTCTCTCTCTCTCTTTTCTTTTTTATAAACATACCTTGCAACACCCCATGATCTGTATGTACTGTAGATATGGAAGTTTACGCTGTGAACATTGGGAGGAGGATTTCACTTTACTCACAGAGCTTGCGTTCTGGCGGAACAGGTAACTGGCTGAAAGAGTTTTGTTACAGCTACAGGATGAACTGGAGGCTATTCACAACACCTTCATCTACAGATAGTTTGGATAGGTGCTGCCGAAGTTGGCGAGCTTTGAAGATCATAATGTAAGCGCCTTGAAGGATAATTTGCTTGCGGTTTAGCGACGATGTCCTATAATTGGATTGCATTGGTGCAGAGCGGTGAGCGACGTGTGCTTTTTCAAAATTCGGCATTGAAGATAGAACATAAGCAGGATGGCATTGGTAAATATATTGTGTTGCTCTTCGTTGACTTTAGTATGATGGCGTATAGTGTATGCCGAGAAATCAATGGCATCCATGTCTTTACCCATCGCCCTTATAGGTAAAGACATGAAAGCCATCGATTTCTCCGAGGAATCTGACGAACCAAGGACAAACAGCACTGAAATGTCTCTTGAAATCTCGAAGGAGACTGGCGAACTAAGCAAAGAAGATCTTGAAAAACTACAAAAGACAGAAGAGAATAGAGAAGGAAAACCTTTATATGAAGAAGTATAAAAAATAGCCTTTAATTATAGAGGTAAGTCAACTAAAAACAGAGGTCAAATAACCTCTACTATTAGCGGTTAGTCGCCTTAAAACAGAGGTCTCAAAGAGCCTCTAGTGCTAGAAATAAAGCACCCAAAAATAAAGGTCAAAGAGCTTTTAATGTTAGAGGTAAGGGGATTACAATAAAGGTCAAAGAAACTCTAATGCTAGAGTATAGCACCTCAAAATAGAGGTCAAAGAACCTCTAATGCTAAAAGTAAGGAGCCTCAAAACAGAGGTCAAAGAGCCTTTAATGTTAAAAGTAAGGAGCCTCAAAATAGAGGCCAAAGACCATCTAATGCTAAAAGTAAGGAGCCTCAAAATAGAGGTCAAAGAACCTCTAATACTAAAAGTAAGGAGCCTGAAAACAGAGGTCAAAGACCCTCTAATGCCAAACGTAAGAAGCCTCAAAATAGAGGTCAAAGAGCCTCTAATACTAAAAGTAAGGGGCCTCAAAATAGAGGCCAAAGAGCCTCTAATGCTAAAAATAAGGCGCCTCAAAATAGAGGTCAAAGACCCTCTAATGCTAAAAGTAAGGAGCCTCAAAATAGAGGCCAAAGAGCCTCGAATGCTAAACGTAAGAAGCCTCAAAATAGAGGTCAAAGAGCCTCTAATGCTTAAAGTATGGAGCCTAAAAATAAAGGTGAAAGAGCCTCTAATGCTAAAGGTAAGGAGCCTCAAAATAGAGATCAAAGACCCTCTAATGCTAAAAGTAAGGAGCCTCAAAATAGAGGTCAAAGAACCTCTAATGCTAAACATAAGAAGCCTCAAAATAGAGGTCAAAGAGCCTCTAATGCTAAAAGTAAGGAGCCTCAAAATAGAGGTCAAAGACCCTCTAATGCTAAAAGTAAGGAGCCTCAAAATAGAGGTCAAAGAGACTCTAATGCTAAAAGTAAGGAGCCTCAAAATAGAGGTCAAAGAGCCTCTAATGCAGGAGATACTACACCTCAAAATCGAGGTCAAAGACCCTCTAATGCTAAAAGTAAGGAGCCTCAAATAGAGGTTAAAGAGCCGCTAACGCTAAAATTAAGGAGCCTCAAAATAGGTCAAATAGCCTCTAATGTTAAATGTAAGGAGCCTCAAAATAGAGGTCAAAGAAACTCTAATGCTAAAGGTAAGGAGCCTCAAAATAGAGGTCAAAGAACCTCTAATGCTAAACCTAAGGAGCCTCAAAATAGAGGTCAAAGAGACTCTAATGCTAAAAGTAAGGAACATCAAAATAGAGGTCAAAGACCCTCAAATGCTAAAAGTAATGAGCCTCAAAATAGAGGTCAAAGACCCTCTAATGCTAAAAGTAAGGAGCCTGAAAACAGAGGTCAAAGACCCTCTAATGCTAAAAGTAAGGAGCCTCAAAATAGAGGTCAAAGACACTCTAATGCTAAAAGTGAGCAGTCTCAAAATAGAGGTCAAAGAGCCTCTAATGCTAAACATAAGGAGCCTCAAAATAGAGGTCAAAGAGCCTCTGATGCTAAACATAATGAGCCTCAAAATCGAGATCAAAGACCCTCTAATGCTAAAAGTAAGGAGCCTCAAAATAAAGGTCAAAGACACTGTAATGCTAAAAGTGAGCAGTCTCAAAATAGAGGTCAAAGAGCCTCTAATGCTAAAAGTAAGGAGCCTCAAAATAGAGGTCAAAGACCCTCTAATGCTAAAAGTAAGGAGCCTCAAAATAGAGGTCAAAGAGCCTCTAATGCTATAAGTATGGAGCCTTAAACTAGAGTCAAAGACCCTCTAATGCTAAATGTAGGGAGCCTCAAAATAGAGATCAAAGAGCCTCTAATGCTAAAAGTAAGGAGACTCAAAATAGAGGTCAAAGAGACTCTAATGCTAAAAGTGAGAAGTCTCAAAATAGAGGTCAAAGAGCCTCTAATGCTAAACGTAAGGAGCCTCAAAATAAAGGTCAAAGACCCTCTAATGCCCAAAGTAAGGAGCCTCAAAATAGAGGTCAAACAGCCTTTAATGCTAAAAGTAATGAGCCTCAAAATAGAAGTCAAAGACCCTCTAATGCTAAAAGTAAGGAGCCTGAAAACAGAGGTCAAAGACCCTTTAATGCTAAAGGTAAGAAGCCTCAAAATAGAGGTCAAAGAGCCTCTAATGCTCTAAGTAAGGAGCCTCAAAATAGAGGTCAAAGACCATCTAATGCTAAAAATAAGGAGCCTCAAAATAGAGGTCAAGCAGCCTCTAATGCTAAACGTAAGGAGCCTCAAAATAGAGGTCAAAGAGCCTCTAATGCTAAACATAAGGAGCCTCAAAATCGAGATCAAAGACCCTCTAATGCTAAAAGTAAGGAGCCTCAAAATAGAGGTCAAAGACCCTCTAATGCTCAAAGTAAGGAGCCTCAAAATAGAGGTCAAAGAGACTCTAATGCTAAAAGTGAGCAGTCTCAAAATAGAGGTCAAAGACCCTCTAATGCTAAAAGTAAGGAGCCTCAAAACAGAGGTCAAAGACACTCTAATGCTAAAAGTGAGCAGTCTCAAAATAGAGGTCAAAGAGCCTCTAATGCTAAACGTAAGGAGCCTCAAAATAGAGGTAAAAAACCCTCTAATGCTAAACGTAAGAAGCCTCAAAATAGAGGTCAAAGAGCCTCTAATGCTTAAAGTATGGAGCCTAAAAATAAAGGTGAAAGAGCCTCTAATGCTAAAGGTAAGGAGCCTCAAAATAGAGATCAAAGACCCTCTAATGCTAAAAGTAAGGAGCCTCAAAATAGAGGTCAAAGAACCTCTAATGCTAAACATAAGAAGCCTCAAAATAGAGGTCAAAGACCCTCTAATGCTAAAAGTAAGGAGCCTCAAAATAGAGGTCAAAGACCCTCTAATGCTAAAAGTAAGGAGCCTCAAAATAGAGGTCAAAGAGCCTCTAATGCAGGAGATACTACACCTCAAAATCGAGGTCAAAGACCCTCTAATGCTAAAAGTAAGGAGCCTCAAATAGAGGTTAAAGAGCCTCTAACGCTAAAATTAAGGAGCCTCAAAATAGGTCAAATAGCCTCTAATGTTAAATGTAAGGAGCCTCAAAATAGAGGTCAAAGAAACTCTAATGCTAAAGGTAAGGAGCCTCAAAATAGAGGTCAAAGAACCTCTAATGCTAAACCTAAGGAGCCTCAAAATAGAGGTCAAAGAGACTCTAATGCTAAAAGTAAGGAACATCAAAATAGAGGTCAAAGACCCTCAAATGCTAAAAGTAATGAGCCTCAAAATAGAGGTCAAAGACCCTCTAATGCTAAAAGTAAGGAGCCTGAAAACAGAGGTCAAAGACCCTCTAATGCTAAAAGTAAGGAGCCTCAAAATAGAGGTCAAAGACACTCTAATGCTAAAAGTGAGCAGTCTCAAAATAGAGGTCAAAGAGCCTCTAATGCTAAACATAAGGAGCCTCAAAATAGAGGTCAAAGAGCCTCTGATGCTAAACATAATGAGCCTCAAAATCGAGATCAAAGACCCTCTAATGCTAAAAGTAAGGAGCCTCAAAATAAAGGTCAAAGACACTGTAATGCTAAAAGTGAGCAGTCTCAAAATAGAGGTCAAAGAGCCTCTAATGCTAAAAGTAAGGAGCCTCAAAATAGAGGTCAAAGACCCTCTAATGCTAAAAGTAAGGAGCCTCAAAATAGAGGTCAAAGAGCCTCTAATGCTATAAGTATGGAGCCTTAAATTAGAGGTCAAAGACCCTCTAATGCTAAAAGTAAGGAGCCTCAAAATAGAGATCAAAGAGCCTCTAATGCTAAAAGTAAGGAGCCTCAAAATAGAGGTCAAGGAGACTCTAATGCTAAAAGTGAGCAGTCTCAAAATAGAGGTCAAAGAGCCTCTAATGCTAAACGTAAGGAGCCTCAAAATAAAGGTCAAAGACCCTCTAATGCCCAAAGTAAGGAGCCTCAAAATAGAGGTCAAACAGCCTTTAATGCTAAAAGTAGTGAGCCTCAAAATAGAAGTCAAAGACCCTCTAATGCTAAAAGTAAGGAGCCTGAAAACAGAGGTCAAAGACCCTTTAATGCTAAAGGTAAGAAGCCTCAAAATAGAGGTCAAAGAGCCTCTAATGCTCTAAGTAAGGAGCCTCAAAATAGAGGTCAAAGACCATCTAATGCTAAAAATAAGGAGCCTCAAAATAGAGGTCAAGCAGCCTCTAATGCTAAACGTAAGGAGCCTCAAAATAGAGGTCAAAGAGCCTCTAATGCTAAACATAAGGAGCCTCAAAATCGAGATCAAAGACCCTCTAATGCTAAAAGTAAGGAGCCTCAAAATAGAGGTCAAAGACCCTCTAATGCTCAAAGTAAGGAGCCTCAAAATAGAGGTCAAAGAGACTCTAATGCTAAAAGTGAGCAGTCTCAAAATAGAGGTCAAAGACCCTCTAATGCTAAAAGTAAGGAGCCTCAGAACAGAGGTCAAAGACACTCTAATGCTAAAAGTGAGCAGTCTCAAAATAGAGGTCAAAGAGCCTCTAATGCTAAACGTAAGGAGCCTCAAAATAGAGGTAAAAAACCCTCTAATGCTTAAAGTAAGGAGCCTCAAAATAGAGGTCAAAGAGCCTCTAATGCTAAAAGTAAGGAGCCTCAAAATGGAGGTCAAAGACCCTCTAATGCTAAAAGTAAGGAGCCTCAAAATAGAGGTCAAAGAGCCTCTAATGCTAGAGGTAAAGCACTTTAAATTTGGAGATCAAAGAACATACAATGCTGAGATTATAGTACCTCAAAATAGAGGTCATAGAGCCCTTAATACTAAAGGTATGGCACCTCAAAATAGAGCTTAAATATCCTCTAATGTTGGAAATATGGCAGCTTAAAATAAAAGGTCAAAGAGCCTCTAATGCTATAGGTAAGGTACCTCAAAATAGAGGCCAAATAGTCTGACCTATTCTTTGTGTATTCACCCTATGCATTGGTTTCCTGCGCGCCAGCGCTTTTCTGCGCCTTTACCAAAAACTGTGCTTCAGCAGAAACTGAGCACCAGCAGCATCCTGTGCGCCAACGCTCCAGTACTCTCCTTCGCACTCGCGCGAGAGGCAAAAAGAATGAAAACTTTTTGACAGGTTAAAATTGCCCCGTTCCCCTCCCCGCAAACGCATGACAGCATGCCCGCCGGGCAAAAAGGGAAGAGGCTTCACAGAAGGGTTCAAGATCCCGAAGATTCCATCTTCCAAGGCGAATCAAATGATTCCCCTGAAGAAAGGAAAGATGAATACTGTGAAGAACTGCAGAGTATAATAGGTGAGAACCTAGAGAGATATGAAAATTGTGATTAATGACTTCAATGCTAAAGTTGGAAGGAATAATCAAGGGAAAGAAAATGTGATGGGTGTTGAGGTTCTTGGCGAAGTTGCAAATGAAAATTGGGCATATTTTATAAGTTATTGTTCAACAAACAATCTTGTTACTGGAGGTACTCTTTTCCAGCACAAGGAGATCCACAAATATACAAGGACTTCACCATGTGGCAATTACAAATATCAAATAGATCACATAGCCATTGATAAAGAGAAAAGGAGGACTCTGGAAAATATAACAAGCTATAGAGGTGTAGTTAATGGTAGTGATCACAAGCTCCTCAATGCCACACAAATATTAAAACTGAAAGAACCCAACAGAAATGCAGATAGAATACCTAAGTTTGATACAACTAAGCTTCTAGACTCTAGAGGATGAGCACAGAAATCTCTGTAACTGAATGTAGAAATCGATTTACAGTCTTAAGAGACTTTAAGAGACGAAGTTTTGGGACATGCAGTTACAAGGAGAAAACCATGGATATAAAAATGATACTTGGGATACTATAAAAAGAAGATAAAGACAGAAATTGATTTCTTAAAGTTTTCGAGGAAGTAATGAAAATTACAAGGCAGAGCATGCCAAGTATTTCAGTATTGATAGTGAGGTCAAAAGAAATATCAGGAATGATTGGAGAGAATATTTAGACAGGAAAGCAGATGGGGCTGACAAAGCTATGAATTCAGGGAGTGGCTTTGTTGTAGGAATTGCTCTTGGAATTATTAATGAAATCTCTACGGGGAAAAAGAAGCATATACTCATCAAAAAGAAAGATGGATCTGTTATAACAAAAGAACATGAAGAAAAGTAACGTTGGATTGAACACTTTAGTGAGGTCTTATTAGGAAATACGAAGGGAATAATTTGGTTTATATACCTGAAACTGATGAAGACCTTGATATGCCCATGAATGAATTAGGTGTGTTTGAAGTCGAAGCTATTCTTAAAAAAAACTCAAAAGATGGAAAGCCCCTGGATACGAAGGAATAACTGCTGAGATGATATTGCCTGAAAATGAAGTGACTCCCAGATTACCTACAAGATTATTTTGTAGAATGTGGCGTGATGAGGCAAAGCCTTATGTATGGGAGATAGGAGTGCTGGTGAAAATGACAAAAAAGATCTGACTGATTGTAATCATTACAGAGGCATCACACTTACGTCAGCTGTCATGAAAATATATAGAATGGTCATTCTAAAGAGACTAGAGAGAAAGATTGATGAAAAGTTGAGAGATAAACAAGCAGGATTTAGAAAAGGTAGAAGTTGTACTGACCAAATTTTCATTTAAGACATGTGGTACAGCAATATGTAGAATATAGAATTCCACTTTTATGGTATATGTGGGCTATGAAAAAGCTTTTGATTATGTGCTCTGACAAATTTTGTGGAGAGTCCTGCGACATTATGGAGTTCCTCTCAAATATGTAAATTTAATTGTCTGTTCATAAGCATAGCAAATGCAAAGTTAATGTTAGTGGCGTCTTATCAAACGAATTTCCAGTGAAAAGTGGAGTACTCTAAGGGAATGTGTTGTTACCTATGTTGTTTATCCTCCTCATAGATTTTGTAATGCATAGATCGGTTGGGAATGGTGGAGAAGGATTGGACTGAATTGGTAACAGAAAATTAGGAGACCTAGAGTATGCTGATGACGCTGTCCTAATTAGCAGAACACCACAGGGCTAGGAAAGATTGCTTACCAGAATGTATGAAAAATCACATGAGGTTGGGCTCGAGATAAATAGAAGAAAGACAGATGATGAGAACGGAATATGCAATGGAAGATGAAATATCTTTGGAAGGATAAAGGATCGATGAGGTAGAATTATTTAAATATTTAGGAACTATGATATCTTATATAGGAGCTTTAGAATTTGAGTTTAATGAAAGATTGAAAAAAGCAAATCAGAGAATGGCTAGGTTAAATCAAATCTGGAAATCAGGTCGCCTAGAATTACATATAATAATCAGGCTATATATCAGTTTAGTGAGATCGGTGTTACTGTATGGTCGTGAATCTTGGAATACTAATGAAACTCATTTTGTAGATTTGAGAACAAAGCCCTCAGAAGAATGTTGGGTGTTAAATGACAGGACAGGATTAGAAATGAAACTATGAGAGATTACTCGAGCGCCACATGTGGATAAGATCATGGTGAAGGTTAGATGGAGATGGTTTGGGCATGCTCTTTGTCCTCCCTAAGAGACATTAGTTCACCAAACTTTAAACTGGCCTCCACAAGGCACAAGAAGAGTTGGAAGACTCAGGACTATAAAGCATGAAGTAGAATATTGTGATTGGAGAAGTATTGAATTAAAAGCTGAAGATAGAGACGACTAGCGAAATCTAATTGAGGCCCTTTGCGTCAATAGGTGTGGGAGGAGATGATGATGATGATATGTGGGCAGTGGCTTCAAGCATCTAACTCAAGGCAAGTCACTTAGCCTCCTTCTTCCTCTAAAAACCCTTTTGTTGCTCTACCAATGCAAAATAATGGATGATCCTTAATATCTTCCAAAATAATTTGAATTTCTTTTTTATTTCTTTTATTTTAGGTATAAATAAATCCTTATCATTCACTATCGGGACTATCCTAGCAGTTCAATTATCGTTATTTATTACCCTGGTCAATTTAGATTTTTTTGTATTTACGTTAGTGTTTGCAGACATTTTTTCTTAAAGAATCGAGAGATATTTGGTTACTTTGTATTTCCATGATTTGTCATGTTTCTATCTCTCTTTGTGTTTTTCCTTTTATTTTTCTTCATTTCATCTTTTTTTCTTAAATCTTCGATTGTATCCCTTTCTTTTGTAGGTAAAAGTATCTCTTTGATGGCTCGTTCATAGTATGAGGTAACAATGATAAGAATAAAATGGAGAGGTACAACTTAGGACGAATATTGTTTATGGGATCACCTTGCCTCTCCTTGATGTATCTATCATGCTGTTCACTCTAATGTTGCTCCATTTAACACCATATCAAAAAGGCAACATGACAGTTATCAACATGGAAATTAGCAGGAACAGTGAAAATATATTCTATCTCAATTCCTGAAATTTTCACTTGGATATGTGAATTATTAAAGAAACAATATATATAGTAGAGTTTTTTTTTTTTTTAGATATTTCTAGCATTTGGGTTGACAGTCCTCTCGAGGATGTTACCATGTTTTGGTCAATCATTTTGAAGGTTTCACCCCCCAAGTGTCAACAGTTTTAAGAGTGTCCCCAGTATTAGATAGCTTTTTGAAAATCATATCATAACCATCGAGCTAGAAAGAAACTTTTTTTTTAATGTAACTCTCAGGGTGTCACTCACTTTTAGGGTGTCCACCTTGGGCAGACACCCCATTTACTGCACCCCTCATGTCTTATTTTGAATTTTTATGATTACATATATGCATATTTATACATAAAAGTATATTTATGTGCTCGAATACAAAGTTTGATTTACATATTCATATAGTAAGGCAAAATTGGACAGTTCAAAACTATGGTCAGGCAAAATTGGACAGGCAAACTTCTCACTTTTTTCTTAGTGAGGCAAAATTGGACGATCTCGGATTACGGGCACAAAAATTTATGTAAGTCTATAATTTTTTTCTAGCATATTTATACTGATAGGGACCACAAACTGTCATAGTTTGCCCAACTGAGCGTTGGCGCTTAGCGGAGATACAGACGTGTCCAAAATTGCCTTACTGTCCAAAATTGCCTCGCCTCTGAGATATTTTTTTATTACTGTAATACGAGAATTTCTAATTCTTTGATGATTATGAAACAAGCCATTTTTATAGATGAGACCTCCCTCTCTTGAAAACATGTTTGGTATTTGGTCATAAATTATTAATATAGATTTTGTACAAAGGTTACTAAAAAGGTGTCCAAAATTGCCTCACCCTACTATATTTCGTTTTGGTTTGTTTAAGCTACATAATCGAGATGAAAACCGTCAATTTTTAAGAAACCTGAACTGGAGGGTAGCAGGAGTCTGAGGATAATGCTAGACACTAAAGTTAATAACGATTGGTTTCCAGCAAACAATATATTTCATGGCAAGTACACTTTTTATATATGCTAAAAATCATGCTACTTCTGCATTCACCTGGCATTCATGAAACAATAGGCAATGCTCAAATCATATAGATTCCGTGCTGTTTCGTAGTGTTGATATTCTATGAGGGGGCCCATAGACTCATAGACCTCGCAGGTTTTAAACTGGAATGTATATCTCGGTCAAAATTCATTGACGAATAAAACCGTCCAAAGAACTTACAGGGAGTAGGCCTACTTTAGTTGATGATGAGGACAGAAGTGTCGAAAGATTAGCTACGAAAGTTATCGGATTCTCAATGTTTCTGAGGTTATGTTAATGAAGTTCACTTGACATCCACATTTCCTTGTTCTTGTTAAGTTTCAGATGTGTCCAAAATAGCATTATGATAACCAGAAACTATGCTTACATCGATGTTTTAGTGTGTCACTGGAAATTATTTTTTTTTACTTCATAGCAAGATTCTGCGTTCTGAGAGTAGGCCTATGGATCTATTTTTGACATTATTAGTAGCTAATTATTTTACTGCTTGATATCCAAGATGAATTCCTAGCTGTAGTTGGTATTGGATAATGTTTTCATGTATAAGAAGGCATGGTGATGGGCACCTAAATTATTAGACTTAGTGCATTCAAAAGAACTATCTCCTTCTCTGAGGCAAAAAAAAAAAGAAAAAAAAAAAGATCTATCATTCGATAGTATGCACCTGTCGCCTATTTTGTTGTTATTGTCATCTTGGTATTGGAAATTATTTACAGTACCAGGGACTGGTTTGCGCTGATGGCTGCAAGTCACGGTGGTTAATCACTGTGACTGCATGAGGAACTGGGTACTAAGGCCAACGAGAAGGGTGAATGGTTCATTGGCCGTGTACGACTCACATTGCATCAATACTGATATTATCGGGCTTCTTAGGCGCAGTTGACCAATGTAAATAGTGAGATTTTGTGTACCCTGCCATTATCTATTATTATTATTATTATTATTATTACTTGCTAATCTACAACCCAAGTTGGAAAAGCAGGATGCTATAAGCCCAGGGGCCCCAATAGGGAAAATAGCCTATTAAGGAAAGGAAACACGGCAAAATAAAACATTTTAATAATAGTTACAAAATTGAAATAAATATTTCCTAAATAGACTATAAATTTTTTTAAACAAAACAAGAGGAAGATAAATTAGATAGAATAGAGTGCCCGAGTATACCCCCAAGCAAGAGAACTCTAACCCAAGACAGTGGAGGTATTGGATGTATCAAGTTTGGTATAGAAAAAAAATCCTTGTCTCTGCTGACAGACATCACATGATATTCCTCTCATAGTCAAGATCAAATGTTTCCTTGTTGATTATGATACTATTGTGTTAAGCATTTCCATTTATAGGAAAAGAAATAGTTCTGCAGTCTTTTGCCCCAAACGCTGTTGATATAAGCTCCTCAAATGCTGTTTTAAGTATGACTCTTGTAGGCCGATATTGAAGGAATAAATAATTATCCTTAATGATATCAAGGCCATTGATCGTCCTGGGTACGAAGCCATTTGAACAACTGAAATATCATCCCTTTTTGTGAAAAGCGACACAACAGATGTTACTAACGTCCTAGTCTGTTGAGCTGCATCGTCTCCTATTAGTACTGGGATTTCGTTGGCTTGTTCGCTCGCAATAATTGCCATCTGTACCAAGGCTTTGTTATATACATCTACGTCACCAGAATGAGATAACATAGCTTAGTCTCATCACTATGATTATTGATTGATTCCATTGATGATTTGCTTCCCAGTGTTGTTTTAATTCAGAAGCTATCCAGTGAGGTCTGATTGTGAAATGTTTCAGTAATCGACCAATTAAGATCTGTTTTAGAATTTAAAAACATACCCAAATGAAGAGTAAAAGTTGCATTTGTGAGTAGGCTACTGCACATGTTAAGTAAAAAGATATATATTCATGCAAATATATTATGATGCATACGTAATATGAATTGTATGAAAGAAAAAAAAAACATTTTTCAAAGCTTGCTCGTATCAGATATTGTCAAGGCATGCAATTGACAATTTTCCTCAATTGTACATCAATTTGTAATTGTAGTCCTTTAGCCTACTTCCTTAGTTGTATGTAGCGGTGTTCATGACTTTCGGTGCTGTGACGCTAGTAACTATATAAAGATATAAACCAATCAATCATCGGTTACGCCATTAGTTCGAAATAAGAAGTAGGCCTAGTATTCACTCCAAAGAAGAGATTAAAGAAAACTAGAAATGAAAAATATACATTTAAAAAAATTTTGCGAGAGAGAGAGAGAGAGAGAGAGAGAGAGAGAGAGAGAGAGAGAGAGAGAGAGAGAGAGAGAGGCGGAGGGGTGGTTGTAAGCGAGTCAAGAGAATGAGAGATGGCGGTGGAAGGTGAACGAAGGTTTTGCAACTGTCACACAGCTGTCATCCTGAGCATAAAATAATCATTACTCAGTTCTGACATTTGTGGAGATTAACCTGGAATGAAATTGACTGGGTTGACGAAACAATGAATTACAGAACATATGAAAGTATGGTTAAAAGGGAATAAAAAGACACGAAATGAAAAAAAAAAAAAACATTATTGTGATAACACAAAAAGAAGTTTCCCTGGATAGATTAGATAAACTCAAACGAATGAAAAAAAAGCTTCTTTAGGCCTCGTGTTGAATTCTTCAACAAACCATCTCCTCAATTTAATAAAAAAGGAACACCGCATGTCAATCTTTCTGTTCTGTTGATTATATTTTATGCCTTAAGTTGGTTCTTGAGGACATTTTATAGTTTTGTGGCAGGCCTATTAACGAAAAGCAGGCTGGACATGACTGACTTTATTCAAAAGACATAACAAGCTTATATACAAACAGTTGAGGATAAAGTCATACAATCTTTAACCATATGAAACGTGCAATGACAAACCTAAACGGATTTCTGTTATCAGAGAGAGAGAGAGAGAGAGAGAGAGAGAGAGAGAGAGAGAGAGAGAGAGAGAGAGAGCATTACAGTGTATGAGCGTATATGAAATACGAGTGCACTACAGTATTTCGCTTATTTATTTTCATTTTGTATATCATTCTGAGTCGAATCCCTTTTACTGATGCTCCCAGGATGTTTTCTTTCAAGTAATTGACTCTTATTCAGTCCAGCAGAATATGTAAGCAGGAAGTACATACAAAGGTTTTTTTTTTTCTTATTACCCAATTTTCCCCATAGCGAGTCCCATGCGATACGGCTACTAATTAAGTAATAGTATGCAGCTTTCGTTCCCTTGGTCTTGTGACACAAATCATGAGCATCCGCTGAAACATAAAGGGCAGGGTAGAAAGTTGCCTAATAAATATGTGAAACATGGTTCATTCATACCTGTTAAACATGCTCGATATTTTTAACACGTAGATCCTTGCACGAACACACACATAAACCTAACAACACCGAGATTAACAAACAAATCTTCTTCGCCCAAGGGGTTAACTACTGCTTTGTAATTGTTCAGTGGCTACTTTCCTCTGGTAAGGGTAGATGAGACTAGCTATGGTAAGCAGCTCTTCTAGGAGAAGAATACTACAAAATTAACCCTATGTTTTCTAGTCTTGAGTAATGCCATAGCCTCTATACCATGGTCTTCCACTGTCTTGGAAGAGAGTTCCCTTGCTTGAGGGCACACTCGGACACAATATTTCTCTTCCTCTTGTTTTTTTGAATTTTTGTGGTTTATATAAGAAAAATCTATTTTATGGCATCTTTCCTTTTCCAACTGGGGTTGTAGCTTAGCTTGTAATAATAATAATAGTAATAATAATAATAATAATAATAATGTAAGAAAATTTCCTCCTCCAAAAGTATCAGATATAAGTAATGATATTCCTTGTTTTTGTATGCATATGGCTTATAAGATACTACAGAATCTGATCCGCGGATAAGAAAACACCGGGATGTATGGAAACGTTTTTATTACGTATTCATCATTATCTCCAACTGGCCTATTGACGCAAGGGGTCTCGGTTAGATTTCGACAGTCGTCTCTATCCTGAGCTTTTAATTCAATACTTTTCCATTCATCATCTCCTACTTCGTGCTTCATAGACATCAGTCATGTAGGCCTGGGTCTTCCAGCTCTTCTAGTGCCTTGTGGAGCACAACTGAACGTTCGGTGAACTAATCTCTCTTGGGGAGTGCGAAGAGCATGCCCAAACCATCTCCATCTACACCTCATCATGATCTCATCAACATATGACACTCGAGTAATCTCTTATGGTTTCATTTCTAATCCTGTCCTGCCATTTAACTCCCAATATCCTTTTGAGGGCGTTGTTCTCAAATTCATTGTCATACCATGACTCATGTCCGTAGAGTAACACCGATCTCACTGAACCGATATGTGATTTTTACATGCAAGTTCAGGCGATTTGGTTTCCAAATTTTACTATACCTAGCCATTGTCTGATGTGCTTTTTTTCAATCTTTCACTGAACTCTAATTCTAAAGACCCTGTATTGAAGGTCATAGTTCCTAAATACTTAAATAATTCTACCTCATTAATCCTTTCTCCTTTCAATGATATTTCATCTTCCATTGCATACTCTGTTCTCATCATTTCTGTCTTTCTTCCATTTATCTTCAGTCCAACCTCGTGTGATATTTCATGCATTCTGGTAGGCAAGCATTGTAAATCCTGTGATGTTTTGCTAACAAGGACAGCCTCATCAGCATACTCTAGGTCTGCTGAATTCCTATCACCAATCCAGTCCAATCCTTCTCCACCATCTCTGACTGTTCTGCGCATTGCAAAATCCATGATAAAAACAATGATAAAAAATTATACTAACGTCAGTAAAAGAATATCAGTGTACTGGCAAAACATCATGATAAACTAAAGAGCATATAACATTCTCTCGTGCAGTCACACTAATCATTACACAATTGGCCGATGAATGTTTACTAAATACCTAATACATTTGTTTATATTTCAGTGAAGTTTCAGGTTGTGAAAGAAAGTGTTCGAACACATGCAAAATGACATACGACGAATGGATATGCCATTGTTTTTTTTAGAAAGCCACACGAAAGAACTTTAGTCGAAGGCATTTGTAAACATCTGCCAGCTTTAATGCAAGTTTTTCTCATACATTGTGTTCTTTGGGATAAGAAGTATGTCATTGTAATCGTGGCCCACTTAAAGGATACTCCTCTCCATAAGGAGTATATCAATGTTAACGAGACCAATCTCGTCATCAGCTGCATTGCGTTTTTCTCTACTTTTTCCATTCATCTTATTGGTCTATCTACCTAAGCGCTCTAATTTCTTTTACTAAACATCGCTCAGTTTTAGGGCTGTGGTGGCCTAGTGGTAGCGTCCTTGCCTGGTGATTGCCAGACTGGGGTTCGAGTCCTGCTCAAACTCGTTAGTTCCTTTGGTTGCTGCAACCTCACCATCCTTGTGAGCTAAGGATGCAGGATTTTGGGGAGCATATAGGTCTACCTGCTGAGCCATCAGCTGTCATTGCCTGGCCCTCCTTGGTCCTAGCTTGAGTGGAGAGGGGGCTTGGGCGCTGATCATAAGTATATATGGTCAGTATCTAGGGCATTGTCATGCTTGATAGGGCGATGTCACTGTCCCTTGCCTCTGCCATTCATGAGTGGCCTTTAAAATCTTTATACCTCTCATGAAAGAACTGTTAACATACTCATGGCATTAAATAATTCGAATTAAATATTTTCTGTTAAAGGATGTATTGGATGATTGATTGATTTAAAGTTTTCAGGTGTATTGGATGAATTAAGATAAAGGTTGCAATGAAACCTGGTCCTTCTTTTCACAGTCATACTGGCTATTTGAAAGTTGGAACTTAGAAGATGGAAGTTAGAACTAAGAAAATTTTACGATCTACCGCTCAAATGAGTTGGGCCCAACGTTTACACTATTAAAATAGATAATATAGTATCAGCAAAAATCGACGCATAATAATATGGGGGCACTCTATAATTATTCTAATAGGAGCATCTCCCTCGCGACCACACTCAAAACGAGTCACTAAATTGTGACCAATTAGTTTAGCCAAATAGCTTTTTAGTATGTTAATAATACTATTTACTCATTGGCACTCCATTAATTTTAAGAGAGATATTCTTTTAATTGACTGCTTTTTTTGTGCAATTAGATTCTGAATTATAAATGAATACACAAGAAGGTAAGATATATAACACTGTTTTTAACGGTTTTCTTATTTGCAATTTAATTACAAGTTTACCATCGACATGTTGCTTCGACTCCCGTAACTAATTAAGATTTTGTGCTAATCTTGACTGTATAAGAAAGAGCAACGTATTTGGATTAATATATATATATATATATATATATATATATATATATATATATATATATGTATATATATATATTATTATTATTATTATTATTATTATTATTATTATTATTAATTGCTAAGCTACAACCCTAGTTGGAAAAGCAGGATGCTATAAGCCCTAGGGCCCCAACAGGGAAAATTGCCTAGTGAGGAAAGGGAACAAGGAGAAATAAAATATTTTAAGAACAGTAACAACATTAAAATAAATATTTCTTATATAAACTATAAAAACTTTAACAAAACAAGAGGAAGAAAAATTAGATAGAATAGTGTGCCCGAGTGTACCCTCAAGTAAGAGAACTCTAACCCAAGACAGTGGAAGACCATGGTACAGAAGCTATGGCACTACCCAAGACTAGAGAACAATGGTTTGATTTTGGAGTGTCCTCCTAGATCACGATGAGCGGCATTGCCTCACGAAGAACTACTCAGTTTCTCCCCATATCTCGCGAAGGGGGAGAGGAAGTTGTCATACCCTGGTAAGAGGGGTTACCCCGAGAGGTACACTCTCGGAAACCACAACTGCCGTGTTGTAGCTAGGAAATGGGTTGGGTTGGAATGGTTGAATCTGTTCGTGTGAGCGTGTGCGCGTGCGTGTGTTTGCATCTCTATCAATATTTAGCAGTCTTTTTTGACGGGTCGCGTACACAAGTAAAATATAAATCCTCTAGGATAGAAACTGGGTTAGTAATAACAGCATCAGTTTAGCCTTAGTTACAGTTCAAATTTCAGTAACACACTATCCTTACAAAAAGTCATCGTGTCGGCGATGATATGATATACAATCTCACTGAGATGGTGTCATGCATGTTTTTGCAATGTTTGCTGTTACAGGGTTAATAAGTACGTGAGAAAAAAAAAGAGATTTCGCCATGAGGAGTAGCGTGGAACACCTGTATGAATCAGTTTCATGTCATGTTTTATTGGTTAGTTATGGTGCAGAGAATTAATTGCCGGTATATATTTAAATCTGCTCAAACACATACACACACAAATATGTAGTGTATATATATATATATATATATATATATACATACATACATACATATATATATATATATATATATATATATATATATATATATATATATATATATATACACACTAGCCGCAATTTGGGGCGAATATTGTTTTTGAGATCGGCATTGTCCCTCGTTGATGTTGCTCACTATCACGCAGTTCACTGCAATGTTGCTACATTTAACAGCATATTTAAAGTTGTGTCTTTTCAATTGTAGATATTACCATGGAATTTGGCAGGAACAGAGAAACTGTATTTCACTTCAATCCCTGAAATTTTCATTTGGATATGTGATGTATTTTAAGAACAGTTTACTCCACCGCCAAAAATAACCATTCAACCCATACTGAATAAGCGTTTGCTGTAGCTTTTCTATGGCAGATATCAACAGGAAAATTAATATGGACAAAGTAATTATCCATCACATAAATCCCTGAAAATTTCATTTAGATATGTGAAGTATTCTACGAGTGATTTACGGCACCGAAAATCGGCCTCCCTTGGATATCGAAAAATGGCTACTGTGACTATTCTATGGCAAGTATCAATACGAAAATTGGTATGAATGTAGTTCACCTAACATCCATCAAACCCTGTGAAAATCATTTGGATATCTGAAAAACTCTAGGAGTAATTTGCGGCTTCTCACTGATCTTTTAGCTAAAAGTCGTCACTTACGAACTAAAGTGACAGCCAGGGCATGCTTATAGCAGGTATGAACACGAAAATTGGGAGAAACAGAGCTTATATATTTCTAAATAATCCATTGAAAATTTAATTTCAATATATTATTTGGTATAGGAGTTATTGACCTCGCCGCAGAAAATAGCAGCTGCTCCCCCACCCACCCGGCGATAATGATAAAAGGGAATGGCTGGGCTATGGGTTGGGTGAGATTCGTTCTCGAAAATTTCGATATTTCATATAAGGTCACCCACTTCGTTCGCAACAACAAATAAATAGATGGGTAAATGGTATATTTACAGCATCTATTTATAGCATATATGCAGTATACAGGTATATATATATATATATATATATATATATATATATACATATATATATATCTATATATATATATATATATATATATATATATATATATATATATATATATATATATATATATATATATATATATATATATTCGATGTGTGTATGTGCGTGTGTATATATATACATATGTATATATATATATATATATATATATATATATATATATATATATATATATATATATATATATATATACATATGGAAGATTGAAAGACGTGCACGTGTTTAGGGGTATGGCTAACGGTATGTCTGATCATTTTTTGGTGGAAGGAAAATTAGTTGTAGCAAAAGAGTGGGGGAATAGAGTAGGTGGATGTAAAAGGGAGGTAGTGAGGATTGAAGAGCTAATAAAACCGGGGGTAAAAAGTAAATATCAGGAAAGGTTGAAAATGGCATATGATGAGGTGAGAGTAAGAGAAACTGGTAATTTAGAGGAGGAATGGAAGTTAGTAAAAGAAAATTTTGTTGGGATTGCAAGTGATGTATGTGGCAAGAAGGTTGTTGGAGGCAGCATGAGGAAGGGCAGTGAATGGTGGAATGAAGGAGTGAAGGTGAAAGTGGAAGAGAAAAAGAGGGCTTTTGAAGAATGGCTGCAGAGTAATAGTATAGAGAAGTATGAAAAATATAGAGAGAAAAAGGTGGAAGTAAAGCGCAAGGTACGTGAGGCAAAGAGGGCAGCTGACCTGAGGTGGGGTCAGGGATTGGGTCAGTCATATGAAGAGAATAAGAAGAAGTTTTGGAAAGAAGTGAAGAGAGTAAGGAAGGCTGGCGCAAGAATTGAAGAGACAGTGAAAGATGGAAATGGAAGGTTGTTAAAAGGAGAGGAGGCAAGGAAAAGGTGGGCGGAATATTTTGAAAGTTTGCTGAATGTTGAGGATAATAGGGAGGCAAATATAACAGCTGTTCCAGGTGTTGAGGTGCCAGTGATGGGAGATGAGAATGAGAGAGAGATAACAATAGAGGAAGTGAGGAGAGCACTAGATGAAACGAGAGTAGGAAAAGCATCTGGTATGGACGGTGTGAAAGCTGAGATGTTGAAGGAAGGGGGTGTGACTGTACTTGAATGGTTGGTGAGATTGTTTAATATGTGTTTTGTGTTGTCAATGGTACCAGTAGATTGGGTTTGTGCATGTATTGTACCACTATATAAGGGTAAGGGAGATGTGCATGAGTGTTGTAATTCAAGAGGTATTAGTTTGTTGAGTGTAGTTGGAAAAGTGTATGGTAGAGTACTGATTAATAGGATTAAGGATAAAACAGAGAATGCAATCTTGGAAGTACAGGGTGGTTTTAGAAGAGGTAGGGGTTGTATGAATCAGATTTTTACAGTTAGGCAGATATGCGAGAAATATTTAGCAAAAGGTAAGGAGGTGTATGTTGCGTTTATGGATCTGGAGAAAGCATATGATAGAGTTGATAGGGAAGCAATGTGGGATGTGATGAGGTTATATGGAGTTGGTGGAAGGTTGTTGCAAGCAGTGAAAAGTTTTTACAAAGGTAGTAAAGCATGTGTTAGAATAGGAAATGAAGTGAGTGATTGGTTTCCGGTGAGAGTGGGGCTGAGACAGGGATGTGTGATGTCGCCGTGGTTGTTTAACTTGTATGTTGATGGAGTGGTGAGAGAGGTGAATGCTCGAGTGCTTGGACGAGGATTAAAACTGGTAGGCGAGAATGACCATGAATGGGAGGTAAATCAGTTGTTGTTTGCGGATGATACTGTACTGGTAGCAGACACAGAAGAGAAGCTTGACCGACTAGTGACAGAATTTGGAAGGGTGTGTGAGAGAAGGAAGTTGAGAGTTAATGTGGGTAAGAGTAAGGTTATGAGATGTACGAGAAGGGAAGGTGGTGCAAGGTTGAATGTCATGTTGAATGGAGAGTTACTTGAGGAGGTGGATCAGTTTAAGTACTTGGGGTCTATTGTTGCAGCAAATGGTGGAGTGGAAGCAGATGTACGTCAGAGAGTGAATGAAGGTTGCAAAGTTTTGGGGGCAGTTAAGGGAGTAGTAAAAAATAGAGGGTTGGGCATGAATGTAAAGAGAGTTCTGTATGAGAAAGTGATTGTACCAACTGTGATGTATGGATCGGAGTCGTGGGGAATGAAAGTGATGGAGAGACAGAAATTGAATGTGTTTGAGATGAAGTGTCTGAGGAGTATGGCTGGTGTATCTCGAGTAGATAGGGTTAGGAACGAAGTGGTGAGGGAGAGAACGGGTGTAAGAAATGAGTTAGCGGCTAGAGTGGATATGAATGTGTTGAGGTGGTTTGGCCATGTTGAGAGAATGGAAAATGGTTGTCTGCTAAAGAAGGTGATGAATGCAAGAGTTGAGGGGAGAAGTACAAGAGGAAGGCCGAGGTTTGGGTGGATGGATGGTGTGAAGAAAGCTCTGGGTGATAGGAGGATAGATGTGAGAGAGGCAAGAGAGCGTGCTAGAAATAGGAATGAATGGCGAGCGATTGTGACGCAGTTCCAGTAGGCCCTGCTGCTTCCTCCGGGGCCTTAGATGACCGCGGAGGTAGCAGCAGTAGGGGAGTCAGCATTATGAAGCTTCATCTGTGGTGGAAATGTGGGAGGTTGGGCTGTGGCACCCTAGCAGTACCAGCTGAACTCGGTTGAGTCCCTGATTAGGCTGAAGGAACATAGAGAGTAGAGGTCCCCTTTTTGTTTTGTTTCATTGTTGGTGTCGGCTACCCCCCAAAATTGGGGGAAGTGCCTTGGTATATAGATAGATAGATGTGTGTGTATGTGCATGTATATATATATATATATATATATACATATATATATATATATATATATATATATATATATATATATATATATATATATATATATGTATGTATATATATATACATACTGTATATAACTTAAGAAAACAAAGTTTCCTGTCAACAATACCTCATAAACTCGTCAACTCATAGAGAAAAAACAATTGCAAATAATTTCTCAGGAAATGTTAAAATTTTGCATCTTATGTTAAGACAGCCTGCGTAGCATAATAGTTTATCGAAACTCCTGCTATAAGCACATACGTTTTATCGATATATTTTATCACTTAACATCCAATGAGGTTTAGGCTTTTAGAGTTTTTGTTGGCTTCTGCTTTACCACCTTTACTTTAGAGATGAAACAACTCTTCCTATTTCCAGATGATTATAGTCGCTGCAAAGATTCCGGGCAAATTAAGCTCCACCCCTTGAAGATGCCAATAGCCAATCACGTTGTCTCCTACGTTCGCGGTGGTGACAATACTTCTTCTTCCTCCCCACCGTTATCCCTATATTAAAGGGCCAATTTCCTGATGCGTTCTCTTCAATGCCTTCGATCATAGGCATCCTCTTCCACCAAACCTCTTCTTTCCATGTCATCCTTCCCCTTTTCTCGCCATCTAATTTTGTCTCCCTCTTGATCCTTTCCACCTTACAGGTTCCTCCCAAGCCCTCCTCACTCCCTCCCCACCATCCATCCTTATCACGCGCCCACACCATCTCAGTCGTGACACTCTTATCATCTCGGTATACTTTACTCCATCTGCCATTCTTCTTATTTCATCATTTTCCAATCTATCGAACAGTGATATTCCCATAATCCGCCATAGCATTCTCATCTCTGTTCTCTCAAGCTTTGCTTCCTCTTTTTGTCTTAAAGCCCAAGTTTCTGGTCGATACACTAACACTTGTCTTATTATTGTGCTATACAGTAGATCTTGACGGCGGTCACAATACATCCATTCACAAATTTCAAACTACATTAACTTATATTGTGTTGTGACCGCTGGTAACGCAGGAGACAACATGGTTGGCTATGACGTCATCAGGGGGTGGGGCTTATTTCACCTGGAACTTTTGCTGTGACTTTCATAGACATTTGTCTGATAATTTAAATACACAGCGACCTATGTAGCATCTGATCATATGATATATGGTCAGTCTCTGGGGCTAGCCAGGGCAATGTCAATGTCCCTTGCCTCTGTCATTCATGAGTTGCCTTTAAACCTTTAAAACCTTGCTTCTGCCGTTCATGAGTGACCTTTACACCTTTAGTCTTTGAGGTTTTGATATAATTTCATAAAAAAAAAAAAAATAGAAACAAAGATACACAAGAAAATCACGAAATTGTTGAATTTCCTTCTTCAGTTTTTGACATCATACAGGAGTTCATCCACAGTAGTCTTCCAGGCATGAAGACTTTTTTAAATGATCAGAGGCAACTTAAAAAAATACAACTCTTATTTTGAATATTTAAATAATTTTCTATAGTGAGTCAGGGATTCTAAAAAACAAATGCTATCGTGTTTTATTTAATGAATATTTGCTTAGGAGCAAACAATACTGACGTGCACTTTCGAAGCGCAGAAACTGTGGAGAAGGAGGAAGAGGAGAAAGAGGAGGAGGAAAAGGAACAAGAAGAGGAGGAAGAGGAGAAAGAAGAAGAAGAGGAGGAGGAGGAGGAGAAAGAAGATAAGAAGGAAGAGGAAAAAGAGGAGGAGGAGGAGGAGATGGAAAAGATTTTCCCTAAATGTTCATTCTTTCTTTATCACCAGATCTCAGAATAATATTAAGTGATATGGTCATATTGATGAAAGAGGTGAAAATTATATGAAGAAGAGCGAAATTGAGATAGAAATGAAAGGGCGGAGCAGTAAAGGAGAGAAGATTTGGCAAGAGATGAGGATCAGTACGCAGGCTTGAGAGAGAGAGAGAGAGAGAGAGAGAGAGAGAGAGAGAGAGAGAGAGAGAGAGAGAGAGAGAGAGAGAGAGATAAAAATGAATTATACGGTTTCTAAGCAGATAAAAACATGTTGCCCACGTACACAATCCTTACCACATCCGTTCAAGCTAATGATAGCTAGGAGCTACGTTTGAACTTGAGTCAGCAGAAACCCGAAATTATTTAATTTTTCTTTAGTATACTCTTCGTTCACAGAGTATTGTAAAGCTCGTGTATTTCATACACTGTAATACAGTTGCTTTTTTTGTTATCCCTCGCTTTCTCCCGCACTGATAACAGAAAGACCTGTTTAAGCTTGCCATTGTATGTTTCACATTGTTAGAATTTTATGCCATTGTTGCCCTCAAGCGTTTGAATATAGCTTGTTATCTTGTTTGAATAAAGCAGCTACATTCGCCTCGCCTTTCGGTCACGATCTAAGAGCGGCCTTGCCACATTATTATTATTATTATTATTATTATTATTATTATTATTATTATTACTATTAGCCAAGCTACAACCTTAGTTGGAAAAGCAAGATGCTATAAGCCTAAGGGCTCCAACAGGGAAAAATTGCATTTAATCAGTAAAAACGCCTGAGAACAAATAATAAAAATTATGGGCCAAATCATCTCACAATCACCATAACTTTACAGACCAAATGACATATTCCAAGGCATACAGTTCAGTGCAACCATCATGAAGCTCTACAGCAGGAGAAGAGACTGAGCTTGCTTAACTCGGCCGCATATTCATGATCGCCTATATGTAGAACCGACCGCACTTAATAATTTCGATCGCCAGGCTACCTGACCTTTGATTTTCCCTCCTGCAAGCAAAGGAGTGAGACAACAAAGCACGAAGCTGATGAGCCAATGCCCTGGGTGAAGTTTAAGGGCAATCACGATGCTGAAAGCTCTTCTTCTCACTTTAATGTCTCACACATTTATTGCTCTTGCGCCTTAGGAAAGAGTAAATTAAGATGGAGTTGCTCGGTTTTTTTATTCGCTGTTCATATAACATGAAATAATAATACTTAAAGAACATTAATGAGTCTTTTCGTATTGCGTGTATAAATGGACAGAGCCACATAAGCAGACTGGTAGTACACAGGCCAAAGAAGAAAGTAACAGATTATATTTAACAATTTTGGGACACCTGTTGTTTTAACAATGGCTACTAAACAGGTGTTCGTAATTATATACGAGTATAATAATTTTGTTAGCTTGTACATGATTCAATTTTGTTTTCCGTGAGCTACAGTAATTCATTGTTTATTTCTGTTTTCCAAAAAAAATTTTGAAATGGGGTACCCATCTTGTTTCAAGTTATAATTTTGGCAATGACGTCGCAAAAGAGGACTGTTTTAAACTTCTTGATTCTTATCTTTCACTTGTTTTGCATTTCCAGGCAATTTCATACAAACCTAAAATAACTTTCTCACCAAGGGATCCACAACCCTCCTTTACTGCCCAGAATCAGTACCAGTTCTAGTACTTTCTTTAAGGTTTTTGATATCCTTGTTTCCAGTGAACTCAACATACCATAAAAATACCTTCATTTAAAAAAAATTTACTAAATTATCAAAATTATTATTGATATTAAAATTATTAAGATTATTATTATTATTGAAATAATTAAGATTATTATTATAATCAGAATAATTAAAATTATTATTATCTTTTTATCATAAGAAATTAAAAGGTTTACACATCAGTATCCATTCCAGACACTGAATGATATATGGGTAATATCCTTTACACAAGGAACATTAAACCCTCAGGGTTTCCGGTACAAATTCGTCAGTTTTTCTTTTGATTTACGAGTCTCAAACAATAAGACTGGACAAACAAAATAAGAAATTTCTTTTTAATTTTCCTTTTAGCGAGATGAAAATGCCCATACACACGTTCACATACTAACACACACATACATATTCACATACTAACACACACAGACACACCCATATATATATATATAGTTTATAATTTATATATATATATATATATATATATATATATATATATATATATATATATATATATATATACATATTTACATACTTGGAACAAACAGTAAGTGCATCCACAGCACACGAGACTGAAATTTTAAAAGAGGGATAAGCAAGGGATTGAGAGCATTTGGCAATCAAAATGAAATTATGAAATGTAAAATGTCACTTTCTCTAAAAAGAAAAGCATTAAATCACATGGGCCTACCAGTATTAACTTATGCATCAGAAACTTTAAGCCTTACTAAATCATTAGAACATGCTAGTTACAACTCAAAGATCTAGAGAAAGAATAATGATGGGAATAACATTGAGAGACAGGAAAAGAGCTACATGTTTACAAGAGCAAACTAAAGTAGAGGATATTCTAACAACACATAAGAAAAAGAAATGGACGTAGGCAGGACACATTTAAAGAGAATGACAGACAATAGATGGACATTAAGAATAACAGATTGGTCCCTATAGATTGCCAAAGAAGCAGGGGAAGGAAGAGAAGACGATGGATTGACGAACTAAGAAAGTTTGCATGTGCAGACTGGCATAGGAAGACCATAAGGAGACGCAAGTGGAAGGACATGTCTGAGGCTTTTGTTTTGCAGTGGACTATTAACGGCTGATGATGATGATGATGATGATAATAATATATATACACTCATGTATATATATATATATATATATATATATATATATATATATATATATATATATATATATATATATATAATGTATATTGTTATTTACTATAGAAAAACACAATATATCAGGCTAAACTTCATGCATACCTCAACATTAGTAGGTTCAAAATTTCAAACTTACAGAAAATATTTTTATGTTGAACAGGAGGACATGAATAATTTCATGGTTTACATATGAAATATCCGTTTTTATGTTGTTACTGTTTGTAAAGTACTTTATTAATTGTCAATTATTTCTCATATCGTTTATCTATTTCCTTATTTCCATTCCTCACTGGGCTATTTTTCCATGTTGGAGGCCTTGGGCTTATAGCATCTTGCTTTTCCAACTAGGATTGTAGTTTACCTAATAGTAATAATAATAATAATAATGATGATGATGATGTAGCCTACAGAAAGCTATTCAGCACAACGTCAAACTTCACTACACACCTAAGGTTTTTCACCTCTATCTCTCACACATTCCTTCACCTCGGTATGAAGGTCCTTTTGTTCCAGTGCCTTTTCTCATCCGTGTACCCAACATTTGCTGGTTTGTCCTGTTTTGATTAGTCCTAACATTTCCTAGTTTCACTAAATTATCGTTCCACTTATTCCACAGAATACATAAAGACAAAATGCTTAATTCTTCAAAATGGACAGTTTCATAACAGACAAAATACCTAATGAACAAAATGGCTAACAGACAAAATGCCTAATGGATAACATGCCTAACAGCCAAAATGTCTAATGGACAGAATACCTAACAGGCAAAATTATGTGTCTAGTTTTCTCTTAATGAAAGAGAGAAAAAAAAAACGTGCGGTAGGAGTGTTATTTTTATTTCATACTATATATTAAAAAAAAAAAAACCAGACTAAGTTCAGAACAATGATTCATAATTTTCCGTGTATTAACTTCTCACCATGTCTACGTAGCTCCGCTTACCTCTCAATACTTTTGGACGTCTTATATAATATGTAAACATTCCGGATTGAAGGACTTGACCTTTTTTCATTCAAATTTAACCTTCTCATGTTTAATAAAGGCGATAGAGATCAACAGTTCCTTCATATATTCAATTGTGGCTTTCATTTACTCTTGTCTTGTTTCATGTCAACCAGGCAATTTATTTGTTTATTTTTTTTTCATACACACATTACCACTTCCATGCTTCAACTAATGCCACCATCAATATTAATATTCAGTGCTACATCTTCCTTATCTTATTTATCATTATTACTTTAATCTTGCTGATAATAACTCAATTTGCTCCTCTTACCTTTTTTTTTTTTTGCAAAGGAACAATAATTCTTCTCATTTATTCGTTTCCACACTTTTAGAAATTTGCCGCAAAAAAAAAAAAGAAAAAGAAATCCTGGAATGAATGTTGCTAGGCATTTTCCTTTTTTAAAACGGATATATTGACGTTAAGGAGTAATATTACGGTCACCAACCCGTAGAAGATAATAACAAAGAATGGTAAAATTACGGTCGCCTGTATTTTACTGAAATACGGATGAGAACATTAGATATTTACGGAGAATTTCCGATTAGAATTACGGTGTTTTTTAACAGTGCAGCAATCCCTCTACCAGACATTTCATATACCCTGGTCAATTATTCACCCATACTGTACCACTGCATCCAACTTGTCAAGTCATAACATCCTGGTGCCTTCCCACGCTACAAACTTCTGCCCTTCGAAGTCCCTTCAACAAGAATGTTCTTTTTCGCCTAAAACTCTTTGATCCTTGCATCATTCAGATCTGTTTATTTTCTAGTCTTCATATCCAACAGATCTTCAAAGTTGTCGTTCCATCAGTGTAAGGCTTCACTCTCTACATTTACAGGATTTTACTCGAGGTCCATTATGTCCAGAGCTTTTTTCTGTATCTGTTTCCCTATTTTACGTTCAACTATAGTACATGACGTAGATTATACAAATCAAACAATAACAAAACATTAACAAGAAAAACTTTTCTCATTCAAGGGCCTGCTCTGGTTTACCCTGGCTTTTTCATTTCTGGTGGACTTTTGATCTCTCATTTTCACTTATACTACACCGTTAAAAAACCTTAATTTTAATCCGAAATTCTCCGTAAAAATATACTGTTCTCAACCGTATTTCAGTAAAATACAGGCGACCGTAATTTTACCCTACTATGTTCTTACATTTTAAGGGTTAGTGATCGTAATATCACTCCTTTACGTCAATATATCCGTTTTTAAAACAATAAAAAACCTGGAATAAATGTTTCTAGGCATCTACCGTTCTTTTTAATACAAAATTTTTAGTGTATCTTCTTTATTTCCATGTTCAAAAATACTACATGTATCTTCGGAGGAGGCATGTAAGTCTCTCAATAGGGTATAGGCTGACATAAGTCTTTTTATAGTCTATATATGACATATCCGTTTTGACGTTGTTACTGCCTGTAGAATGATTTATTGTTAATTTGTTCTCATCATTTATTTATTTCCTCATTTCTTTTCCTCACTGGGCTATTTTTCCCTGTTAGAGCCCTTGGGCTTATAGCATCTTGCTTTTCCAACTGGGGTTGTAGTTTGGCTAGTAATAACAATAATAATGATAATAATAATAATATAGGGTATAGCTCTGCAAAACCATGCTTCTCTCATCTGGTGATTCTCAGACCACGTGAAGTGGAATCCTACAGCATTACAGTTGAACTTAGCATTTGCATTTTTCTCCAGCGATGGGTTGACAAAAGACTATCCTGGAAATTATGAAAGGGGAACTTCTAGCTAAAGATGATCCTTTGTGTTTATGTAGATGATATTTGCACCCAGACCTGTATTGCAGCAAACAATTCAAACCATTTAATTTGTCTAGATTATCCCGTTTCAGGATCACACGTTGCTTCGCACGAAAGAATTTCTAATTTGGTGAGTAACGATGAAATTACCTATGATATTACTTAGGACTACCATGCAAACGTGAGAAATATTAAGTCTAACTTTCAATCATCTAAAGGGTTTTAATTTGTTATAGCTTAAGGGACTTATAGATGAGAAATTCTTTTTTTTTATTAAGAACTTTAACATAACCAACTTAATAATTAATATTATTGCAAGAGGGATTTTTACCTGCTTCATTTGGGTTGAAAACTGGAAAATAGTGAAACGATGTCCGTAACACCCGATTTATATTATCCAATAAGTGTTATTACAATAGTACCACTTGTTGGCTCGGCCTGCAGAGAACAGGTGCAGCAGCAAATTCAGGTGTTGGGAGAACATCACGTAACAGTTGCAGGGAACAAAAGGGCTGACGCGGCAATTATTTTTATTTTTATTTTTATTATTATTATTATTATTATTATTATTATTATTATTATTTCTATTTTTTTAATTTTATTATTATTATTATTATTATTATTATTAATTGCTAAGCTACAACCCTAGTTGGAAAAGCACGATGCCATAAATCCAGGGGCTCCAACAGGAAAAATAGCCCAGTGAGGAAAGGAAACAAGGAAAAACAATTAAAACATTCACACTCAAATAAATATATCCTATGGAAAATAGGAAGACTTTAACAAAACAAGAGGAAGAGAAATAAGTTTGAATAGTGTGCACTAGTGTAGCCTCAAGCAAGAGAACTCTAACCCATGATAGTGGAAGACAAGACAATGGTACAAAGGCTATAGCATTAACCAAGACTAGAGAACAATGGTTTAATTTTGGAGTGTCCTTCACCTAGAAGAGCTGCTTACCATAGCTAAAATGTCTCTTCTACCCTTACCAAGAGGAAAGTAGCCAAATGAAAAATTACAGCGCAGTAGTTAACCACTTGGGTGAAGAAGAATTGTTTGGTAATCTCAGTGTTGTGAAGTGTATGAGAACAGAGGAGAATCTGTAAGGAATTGGCCAGAATATTCGGTGTGTGTAGGCAAAAGGAAAATGAACCGTAAATAGAGAGAAGGATCCATTGTAGAATGTGAACGATTGTTATTATTTTCTTTCCATGCCTTGCATTTTGTATTAGTAGGCCATTTTTACACTGCTTATTATAAATGCCTTGCCAAATATTATTGCTTTGCTGTGGTATCCATAGTTCCATTTACTTATTCAAAATCAAACGTGCGTTTAAAGGTAGTCACAATTAAGACTAGAAAGAACACTCGGTAAAGGGCATACCTTCGCCATCGCCATTTTTATCACCAAGAAAACTGACGATATTTGTCACCTAAATTTGTCATCATGGCCTAAAAGTCGGATAACAATGGCCATGTAATGACTAAACCTGCGCTTTCTGCTAGTTCATTGACCCCAACCGCTAACAAGGTTAATGACTTCACTATATCACATTATATATCAAATGATAGGCAATTGAAGTATACACATTTTGGCACTATTGTCAATTTTTTTTAGTTAGGTAGATTTGCACCGACTCGCATGGGTGCCCTTTTAGCTCGGAAAAGTTTCCAGGTCGCTGATTGGTTGGACAAGATAATTCTAACCAATCAGATAGCAGGAACTTTTCCGAGCTAAAAGGGCACCGCTGCGAGTCGGTGCAAATGCGTCTCATTAAAAAAAATTGAGTATAGTTCATTGAACCCAACCGCTAACAAGGTTAATGATATCACTATATCACATTGTATATCAATTGATAGGCAATTGAAGTATGCACATTTCGGTAATAGTTTATGTATGATAGATAAAAAAAATAGCCACAATAGGGCAAAAAAACTTTTTTTTTGCCTTTTGTGACATTGGCCTTGACTTTTGACTCAATCTTATCGAATTGTCCTTGGACTATGGTCAATCATCCCACCAAATTTCATTAGATTCGGTCAGATAGTTTTTGAGTTATGCGAATCACAAGCACACAGATGGACACAAAATACACGCCTATCACAATATAACCTTCGCCGCAGCGAATTTTGTGAAGGTAATTAAAGTGAAAATAGTTATTGTTACTTTTGTTTTTGATTTCTATAAAAGCCTTCATATTACTCAATTGACTATCCGCATTGATTAATGACTATAGGATCTAAATTCCTAATCAGTTTTGCAGAAAGATTTCTGATTTAAAGCAAGCACTTCACTCATCTAAGTGAGATTCAATTATATTATTATCATTATTATTATTATTATTATTATTATCATTATTATTAGCTAAGCTACAACCCTAGTTGGAAAAGCAGGATGCTATAAGATCAGAGGCTCCAACAGGGAAAATAGCCCAGTAAGGATAGGAAAAAAGGAAAATAGAATATCTTAAGAAGAGTAACAACATTAAAATAGATATCTCCTATATAAACTAAAAAAACTTTATCAAAAAGCAAGAGGAAGAGAAATCAGATAGAATAGTTTGCTCGAGTGTACCCTCAAGCAAGAGAACTCTAAACCTAGGACAGTGGAAGACCATGGTACAGAGGCTATGTCACTACCCAAGACTAGAGAACAATGGTTTAATTTTGGAGTGTCCTCCTAGAAGAGCTGCTTACCATAGTTAAAGTCTCTCTTCTACCCTTACCAAGAGGAAAGTGGCCACTGTATAATTAGTGCAGTAACCCCTTGAGTGAAGAAGAATTGTTTGGTAATCTGTGTTTTCCGGTGTATGAGGACAAAGGTGAATATGTAAAGAATAGGCCAGACTATTCAGCGTGGATGTGTGTGTGGGCAAAGGGAAAATGAACCGTAACCAGACAGAAGGATCCAACGTAGCACCAACTGGGCAGTCAAAAGACCCCGTACCTCTCTAGCGGTAGTATCTCAACTATTGCATTGCAATAGTAACAATTCATTAAATATCAATTTCTAACCTTAATCCATAAGGTTTAATTAGTTCTTGATCATTCCATCATAGATTATTTCGTGTAACACTGTGTATAACTATCAAAATAATATTGCAAAACAGATCACTATTAAACATCTAAACATTGTTATTTTAAATTAAATTTCTCTCAAAATCAAATGTCATGCTGGGGTAGGGGAAGAGGGAGTAGTCATACCCTGATGAGAAGGTTTACACTCGGAAACCACAATCTCTCTTAAATTACCAAACCACCGTGTTGTAGCCAGGAAATGGGGAGGGGTGGGAAGGGTTGAAGCTGTGTCTGAATGTGGTATGTGTGCATATCTAAAGATTTAGCATTTTGACAGGTTACGTACACTAGTGATAGTATATTGTGGTTTTCATTTTTGTTGCACCACCTACTGTACTGTTTTTCTGCTATGCATTTCTCCACCATAGGAACCGACTACTATGGACATATCTAAATATTTAGCATTACCAGTGATAGTATATTGTGGCTTTTAACTTTGCTGCACCCCCTACTGTACTGTTTTTCTGCTATGTATTTCTTTACCACAGGAACTGATTGCTATGTACGTATCAGAGATGGTACCTCTCTCAGTATATTTGAAAAAGGTAAGCAATCCATTTCTGAGAACCAAAAATCACCCCCCCCCCCTTTTTTTTATAATTTCCTCTGGCAGTAAATCCCTTATTGGAAACGAGTATATTGAAACTTTGTGCCTCAATAAAAGAACACAAGGAAGCTATAGTGCCATAGCCTCTGTACCATGATCTTCCACTATCTTGAGTTAGAGTTCTCTTGCTTGAGGGTACACTCGGGCACACTATTATATGCAATTTCTCTTCCTCTAGATTTGTTAAAGTTTTTATAGTTTATATAGGAAATATTTATTTAGATGTTGTTAATGTTCTTAAAATATTTTATCTTTTCTTGTTGCCTTTCCTCACTGGGCTATTTTCCCTGATGGGGCCCCTGGGCTTATAGCATCTTGCTTTTCCAATCAAGGTTGTAGCATAGCAAGTAATAATAATAATAATAATAATAATAATAATAATAATAATAATAATAATAATAATAATAACAAATAATGAAGCTCAGAACCCTTCAATGTCAAAAATACAGTTTTCAGAATCAAAATGTCATTTTAACTGTTCATAACAGTACAAATCTCCAATCCGCAGTTGCTAACCTCTAAGTTCTTAGTGTTATTTTCCCCTTAGTATGAGATTTATTTTGTTGTGTACATTTAGTTTTAACTTCTTTTTGTGGTTGGGTACTTGTTTAAAGAATATTAGTAAGGGAACCCGAGAAATAGCATCACTAAACTTCATTTTATAAATTTTGACGTTAATAAGGTCCCATAGTAATACTAAATTTCTTATTCCTGATTATTATTATTATTATTATTATTATTATTATTATTATTATTATTATTATTATTATTAGCCAAGCTATAACCTTAGTTGGAAAAGCATGATACTATAAGCCCAAGGGCTCCAATAGGGAAAAATAGCCCAGTGAGGAAAGGAAATAAGGAGATAAATAAATGATGAGAATAAATTAACAATATATCATACTAAAAACAGTAACAGCGTCAAAACAGATATGTCCTATATAAACTATTAACAATGTCAAAAACAGATATGTCATATATAAATTATATATATAAAAAAAAAAAAAAAAAGACTCATGTCAGCCTGGTCAACATAAAAACATTTGCTGCAACTTTGAACTTTTGAAGTTCTACTGATTCAACTACCCAATTAGGAAGATCATTCCACAACTTGGTAACAGCTAGAATAAAACTAGATATTAATCTCTGGTACCGTCGTTCAATTAGTTCATCATGCATGTTGCATAAGATTTTTTTATAATTCTGACCATCCTTTACATTCAGATCTTCTCGGAAAGTTCCATCCTTTTCGTAATACTAGGTAAGCACTTAATTCTAATAGTCAGACCTTTTCCATCTTGAGGCCCAATACTACTCAGTACTCTAGAAGTTTTATTCCAGCTGTGACCAAGTTGTGGAATGATCTTCCTAATCGGGTAGTTGAATCAGTAGAACTTCAAAAGTTCAAACTCGCAGCAAATGTTGAACAGGCTTACACAAGTCCTTTTATAGTTTATATATCGAATATCTTATATCGTTTATTTCCTTATTTCCTTTCCTCACTGGGCTATTTTTCACTGTTGGAGCTCTTGGGCTTATATTATCTTGCTTTTCCAACTGTGGTTGAGCTTAGATAATAATAATAATAATAATAATAATAATAATTCGTTATTCAAAGCAGATTAATTTTTGCAAGTACGACAACCTAAGAAATACTGGTCTGCTAACCAAATTATTTGTATCGAATGCTCAAATTTCTTGCATCTAATATTCAATACATTCTGAAAGGACTTTGAAAAACTATTCTGCCACAATAAATAAAAGGATGTCATAGTGAGGCTACAACATCTGAGGATATTGAAGATATCCATCAGTATATAGTTGACGTAAGGGCAAATAGGATTACTTTTAAGTGAAACTATGCACAAGTAGCTACATTTCAAAGTTAAAGGGTGTAACCTTCCTGGGTTGGGCATTTGTAAAACACGTCCGCAAACAGCATTAAGTAGAACCGTAGGATTTTTTTCAGATTTGTCTGATAAGCTCTTATCTTTGATACTATTTGTTCTCGGTAATCCACACTACCCCTCTGATTTTAAGCGTTTTTATATAGGCCAGTTCGTGCATCTCTTCATTCAATTAGTTCGTTAACCTTCGCATTTACCTCATATAAGATTTTTATCCTCCCAAAAGTTCGCTTGACTTATATTTTAATCACTGGATTTTTTCTTTTGGTTCTCCGTACTAGTCTATCACCACGCATGCCTACTGCTGTTCTTTACTAATACACATCAAATTTCATTTTTCTCGACTAAATCTTACTGTTTGTGTTCTTTCAGCTTACCCTCTCTTAAACACAACACTCTCTTTGCTGTACCAATAGTCCTATCATAGATTTCCAAGAATTCCAGCTATACTCCTTACAGCACACTTCTTGGCCCTGTCCAAACAATCGAGCATGCCCGATGGGCAAACAGTGATACCAGGCCACAATAGTTAGTGAAAATGAGGGTTGATGACGTCAGAAGCGGGAAAACTAAAGGCAGGGATCTGGCAACACTGTATGATGCCAGATCCCTGTCTGTGGTTTTCCCGCTTCTGATGTCATTAACCCTCATTCTTAATAACTACTGTGGTCTGGTATCACCGTTTTCCCGTCGGGCATGCAAGATCGTATGGACAGGGCTTAAAATGCACATACAAAACAGTTTCTTTGTCACTTACTGTTGTAATCAATCATCTTAAGTGTGTCTCTTTCATGCTCTCAAATATCACCCAGACACAGATTTCCTTTCCCGATTTAATTTCTTAAATGCTTTACATTTCTTAGGCCATATACTTTTATTACAAATTTCATTGCTACATACTAATAGACCCCAAAATATTTTCAAACTAACATTCGTACCCTCGTCTTTCCCCGGTGTCTTCCTGGCATCACAATTTCTTCCCTTTTCCTGGTTCAATAACTTTCAGCAAAGCCAAACAATCAATCTTTGTCCTCAACCAGAAGAATTTGACAAATTCAGATAAGATAACAGTTTCACTGATAATATCTTCAAATATTTGCACGTCATCGATACATTAACGTACTCAATTTTGGAGGGGAGGGAGGGAGGGGGTTAATTATCAGTAAATGGATAAAACACTGAATCATTAAGAACTTTGCTGAAATGTCGGTAGACATCAAAATGGTCCGTGGGAATTCATGCCATCCTCAAAGACATGGGTCTGTTGGATGATGAAATCCGTAAATTTCAGATAGGATTGTACTAGTGATTTTATTTCTCTTTGAACACCATTTGGCACTGTTCACACACACTATTACAATCCCTACTGTTCTCCTTATCGTTACTATAACTTCCAAGTACATTCTCTAAGCATTTTCTGAAGCCTGGTTATTCTTAAACGACAATCTAAATTTCCCATTTCTTTCTTTATGACTATATTTATGGAATTCCCAAATGCAATTTATGATATGTTTACCATATGTGGTTAAACTCCGAGTACACAATATTATCTAGTTATTTTTTCTTTTAATTTAAAGTATAATAGTCTCAGGGTACAGCCCTTTTTTCTTTGACAGTTGATATTTATTATAGAGATAAGGTTATGAAGTAGGGTAGATATGGATATATGAAATTAGTTCGGTCTCCAAAAATAAAATAAAAACTAGAGGAGCGGCTAAAAATAACTTCAAGTTCATCCTACCGTAAATATTTTCTTAACGATTTTATATAAAAGGGAAAACCTGCAGGATAGTTAACTATAAATTTCTACTTTAATTTTTTATATCATAAGAGTACATTGATATTTCTGATACGATGCATATTGAATACAATGTCATGCATTCTAATGTAATTTTAATGAAGATATAAAGTTAAATTTGCGGGAAAACATTTAAGTTTTTTTTTCTTTTGCCTAAGTATTCCATTAGTTGCAGATAACTGGAAAAAATGTCAAATTAAACTATATAATATATGGCTTAAATTCATTGCCTACTTTCACTCCCAATCTACAGTATACGCACACTATATACTTTTGATAGACTGGACGGTAAAAGATTTATACCAATAAAACTCGGAAAAAAATTAATTTCCTCAGATTAGAAGCGTGTCCATGATTAGGCATATACCGTTGTATTTGTAACATTAGGGTTCCATCACAAATTCTGGTGAGGTGCTTTTTCAACAGAAGCAGGGGGAACAAAAAGCTTTTTTTTAGACTCTGAATGTGTGTGTGTGTGTGTGTGTGTGTGTGTGTGTGTGTGTGTGTGTGTGTGTGTGTGTGTATTGCAAACGAGAGAGAGATCAGGTCCGGATCATAATAATTCAGTCTGGGGTATGCTCTCAACGAGACATTAGGATAGAATCTCTGGTAAAGGTAAAGGTGTCTGGTTTCAGTTCCAGTTTCATCAGAATAGATGCTCACCAGAACGTCGGCCGGACAAGCCCAGCAGCAACCCCCCCCCCCCTGTGGTGCTTAACCGCAGCAGCGGCTTCCCTAGTAAGCAGCTTTAACTCGAAATCCCGGGCTGGAATCGATCTGCTGTCATGCATTTGCTAGGCGAACACGTCACCACTGTAATAAGGGAAAGAATCGCATCTTTCATTACAGCTGGACTAACTTTGTTCAAGGATATTTCCAATTAGCTTTGAGTTCTGTGAAAACAGAGAAGCTATTCAGTATTTTCGACCTTGGTCTCCCACTCCCACGGTAATGCTAGATAGAGGGATAAATATTAAATACTTTACCTTGGAGACTCTTCCCAGTTATCAATAATTAAACTCGAATGTGTATATCATTGCAGAACAAGTGTTATCAAGTGAATACATCTAAATGAGGTTCTTCTCGAATCAATATAGTACAAATGCTATATCAATACAAGTGTGCTTCTTCAGGTACAAAACTGCTTCATTATTTAAGATTTGGGTTTATAGCCTTAATAGATTAGACTTACGAATTTGGGCCATATAGCCCAACACTGGGGCCTATGAAGCAAAGTCTAAAAGAGGTTGGAATTAAGGAAGTGAGAACTGAAAATAAAAAGTAAAAGGAGTGTGTAAGTGGAGATTGGAATCGAAGGAATATTGGTAAGACACTGCCCAATACCTACTAAGAGTGGCCCTAGTAATGCCTACAGTGTACCGCGTGTGGTGTACTAACGGTACTAACACACTAATGGGGTGTAACCTTTACAGTATTGCTTACCAAAACTATAGCAGAATGAGAGGAAGCATGTGCTATCACTCCGGTGGGTGAAGGGGAATCATTGTTTTCAATAGTTCTTGAACATTCATATATGAAAACTTTCTAGATTTTTCAGGAATGAACTATCAGCTATTTCAATTAGATTATTTGAATGGGTGTGTAATCTCGTGGTACATTTTTAAAGACGTGAAATTCGTTGCTCTTTTTTATATATATTGGATTATCTACAAAATGTATAAAATTATGCATCAAAAGTAAGCTAATCTATCCAAGCTAAAGATTGAAAAAATACTAGTTTTTAAAATTACAACATTCTCTCACTTTCTTGTAAATGTACTCACTTTTGTTCGTTATCACAACAACTTGACTCATTTTACTATGTTTATTTCAAAGAAATATAAAGAAATAAGAACTTTTTACAATAAGTTGAAGATAATTGTTCAAGTCTAGTTCAAAAGGAGAGAGCGAGCTGATTTTTTGAAGAAAACGCAAACTTTTCCTTAGAGAACAATGGCTATAGAACCTTAATATTGAAGAAATACTGAAAGCATATCATTTGAAGCTTCCGTGCAGCCAATAGAATTATGAAAAATTGTTTCAGCATCGGGAAGCACATCAGTAACTTAAGATATCAGCCTTTTGAAAAATATATCATGTTCTTACATAATATAGCTTCCATGTAAGAATTATTTATATCTATTTATTTTTATGTGGTTTTGACAATTTCATAAGATCATATTTGTCTGCCTTTAGTCATTGATTTTTTTCTCTCTAATTGCAATCTCATTTCCTTTACTGGATGATATTTTGAAATTAAACAATCAAACAAAAATTAATTTCTCTTATATTACATCACAGAGTAGCATATTGCATTTAAATTGAACAAAGCGAACACAATCATACTACACATTGGCAATGGGTATTCCATCGCAGTTATACATCACATAAGAGTAAGAGACAGAAGAGCACAGAGCTGACAATCTACAACCCAAGGTATGTTTGTCTGTACACAAGAGAGCCTTACTTAACATACAGCCTTTAGTTGCAGCGAAGGTGACTCCAACATTACTCCCACAATAAGCCTGGTAATGGTGAATGCCCTGTATTGCACCACGGCATTTAACTGGAGCCCAAAAATCTCTTGGGGCTGAACACTTAAGATCAACATGGTGTCTTGGACAGTCGAGGTGTAACTGAGCACCACGTTCTGCAGGAATCAACAGAGTGGACTGTAGGAGGTCTATGGGGATTTCCGTCCTTTTCAGCCTCCCAGAAAGCTCGTGGATATACCTGATGACGACATTACACTTGGCTCCTGCTGTGAGGGGCAACAAGAGCTGTCTGGTCAATTGAAGTTCTTGATAGACACGACGAGTTATGCCTCTTCGATTTATGTCATACTGCATCACTGGTATCAAGTCAGTCCCCCCTAGCACTTTCATATCAGGATTCACCGATAATGGAGATACTGACGCTGCTACAACGAAGGAACCTCGCCATGAGCGTCTCTTCCCATTCAGCAATGAAAACGATGCTTTAATCAATGACTCATTAGGCTCCAGAAGGGGATTTTCCTTCATGGTATGTTCGGGTTTATCATCATAAGCTCTATACATGAAATAGATTAATTCAGACCTTGCAGTCTTGATATGATCATGCAATTGAGTAGGGAAGGGGCATATCCACAAGCAGGAGTAATAGGTGTCTGCAATATGAATGATTTCCCACGATTCTGAATCGCCCAACAATAACACAGGCTGGAAAGTTTCAGATACCTTTAACCTGATCTTCTCGGCTAGATCCTCAAACTTGGTTGTCTCGTAGTAATGTATAATCTGAAATGAAGATGAAGGTCAAGTCTTCATTATGCTAAGTATACAGAAAATAATTAGGAAAAAAGTTCAATTATCTAAATTACCTTAGCGTTAATGTGCAACTTGATAAGACAAAGTCACTGTTTTTCCTAGAACATTAAAAGATTTATTACTAAACTACGAGGAACAGGAAAATTTAGAATTCAAACTATCAGTTAAAAAAATACCAAGATAAAAGTGGTAAAGCTTGAGATTTATTTACCAAGGAAACTCAAATTGAGAACATGTACCGTAGATAATTTTAGTGAGGTTATATGCTTTCTCCCTATTTTAATATGAAGCGGCAGATTAAGATTTTTTTGTAGATCAGCAATCAGTAGTCATCAGAGAATGATGATTAAACAATGGAGACAATTTCATGATACACAAGGTGTACCCTGTGTAATAAAAAAGTTAATATTCTAGATATTTGGTAGAAATTGTGTTATCCAATTATCATCATCATCTCCTCCTCCTCCTCCACCTATGCCTATTGACGCAAAAGGGCCTCGGTTAGATTTTGGCAGTCTTTTCTAGAGCTTTTAATTCAATACCTCTCCAGTCATCATCTTCAACTTCACGCTTCATAGTCCTCAGCCATGTAGGCCTGGGTCTTCCAACACTTCTAGTACCTTGTGGAGCCCAGTTAAATGTCTCTTGGCGAGTGCGGAAAGCATGCCAAAACCATCTTCATCTATCCCTTGTCATGATCTCATGGCACTCGAGTAATCTCTTATAGACTCATTCTTAATCCTGCCCTGCCATTTATTGTTGTCCATTACTACCATAAATTTATACTACCAGAAATTTAGATATCCTATGTCAAGTTTCTAACCACAAAGATGACAACACTGACGTCATTTGCTCCATTACCTCCTATTCTTCCATTGTTGGAATATCGTTCCTTCCTAAATACTTAGGTTTTGAAGTTTTCCCGTCACCTGTAAGCACCAATAATCATTTTACCGAGATACTACAACCACAGCCTTGAGTCAATGATATGAAGGATGTTGGATCTTTTTAATTTGTTACTTTACAGCATCATATTGTCCTGACTTGTAAGATGGATTTATCAATAGAATACTTTTAACATTCATAATCCTTATTATTCTTAATCTCATTCTTATTCTTATCCTCATTATTACAAGCCAAGGTGCAACCCTAGTTACAAAAGCAGAGCTATGAAAACCCTATTGCCCAACTCGGGAAGCCACCTGGTACGAGAAATAAAATAACGTAAAGAATAAACCCTTCTTAAGAAAAAACAAGAAGAGCAAGCTGACAGAAAAGTGTTCTCATCTCTCATGCAAGAAAACATGAGTGAAAAACCATGTTACACTACCCACATTAAAATTGGTATTTATATTCTATACGAACTTGCTCAGCATGTATATAGCTTTGTTTCATGAGGGCGTGTGCACATAAAAATATCAATACATTAACAAATTCTTAGGGAAGACTAAAATAAGTTGAACTAATCCAGAACGAACTTTTTTTTCTTAAAGGGGTTTAATTTTGTTAAGTCTGCCTGGTGATCTTTTCAGTGTTTATCAAGAAAAAGTGATTTTACGATAATGTTTACTAATTCCATTGCTTAAAAGATGGTTAAAGTTCCATATTAGTTTAATCAAAACAATGAGAAAATGTGTATTGTTAAACGGTGTTTCATAAGAATTATTTTTACAGGAAGTTTTTATCACTGCTTTCTACTTGATAAGTGTAGGAGAGACTAACTATGGTAAGCAGCTCTATTCTTGGGTAGTGTCATAGCCTCTGTACCATGGTCTTCCAATGTCTTGCGAGTTCTCTTGCTTGAGGGTACACTCGAGCACACTATTTTGTTTCCTTAATTCCTTTCCTCGTTGGATTATTTTCCCTTTTGGAGTCCTCTGGCTAATAGCATCCTGTTTTTTCCCAAGGGTTACAGCATAGATATAATATATGTATTCGTGTATAATGGCATTTTATAATGTCACATTACTTTACTCTTTGGCCAGTTTGAAATTCTCCTTTTAATACCAAATTGGTAAATGTTAAAGATTTTGTTAAAAAAAATATCCGTTTCACAAACTGTTACTCAATGCTGATTTTGGGTTTGGTGACGCGTTAAAAGTGTTAAGTTAATATGATTGACTGCTTCTAAAGTCAAGAGCTAATTTTTAAAATTCAGCAAAGCCAGAAGCTTTGTTACACAAATAGATGCATAATGGAACTTTGTGGAAATTCCTGGAATCATTGTTTCAAAAAGAAATTGAACTGTCATTGTACTTCGTTACACCCTTCAATGACATTCAATTTTACCATTAATAAACTCAGACAAACTCTTCATTTGGGTAAGAAAACTAAGGTAAATATCCTAAAATCCTTCGAGTGAGAAATCACAGAAAATTGGTCAGAAAAGAAAAATTAAATGACAGCCATTTGGAAGAAAGAAAGAAGGAACGTAAGTAAAGCACAAGGCTAAAAAGTTTAGACAACTCGAGACTGAAAGAATGCCTTGAAGACCCGTTAGTTCTTGTGTGAAGTGACGGCACTATGTCCAACGGAGCAAGGAAGTAACAAAGAAACTCCAAATTCTGACAATACACTACTATTGAAGTACTACAGTATGTGGACAGATCTCGTCTGAAAGTTATGACTCCTTGAAAGGGATTGAGGAACAGAAGCCAGGATACTCGAATTATTGTATCTACTCCTATCGCTATCTCACCACAAAAACCACCTGGTACCCACAAGCAACTGACCGCAAAGCAATTCTGTAAGTGGTCAACAACATATTAAACCCCGCTAAGAAAAAAAAAAAAACATTGGGTTTCAAGATTTAAGATTTCAAAATTCCATTTGTGAATAGAGTTTAAATTCCAAACTTCCTGCAATTTATTTCTTCTACTATCATAAATTCAATCCTCCTATTATTATTATTATTATTATTATTATTATTATTATTATTATTATTATTATTATTATTATTATTATTATTATTATTATTATTATTATTAGTTAAACTACAGCCCTAGTTTGGAAAGCAGGATGATTTAAGCACAAGGGTTCTCCAATATGGAAAAATACCCCAAGATGAAAAACAAGGTAATAAATAAACTATAAGTAGTGAACAATTAAGAAATGTTTCAAGAACAAAATTTAAAAGTCTTTCATATATAAACTATAAAAAAGAGAAATAAGATAGAATAGTGCAACCCAGAATACCCTCACGCAAGGGAACTCTACAAATTACGTTACTGACACACACTTATAAAAAGAACCAGCCTCCTCGGAGTAAAGAATAGTTTTTACCTCCGTCAACGAAGTTGGGAGAGGGTTGTGTCTTTGCCAGTTTGTCTGTGAACAACTTCCTGGCCACACTTTTACTCGAGTAGTGAAAATTTCAGGGATTAACTCATGTTGAGACGTGAAAGTGGTTAAATTTTGAAAGACTTAGGTCAGAGGTCAAGGTCAACTAAAGATCAACGGAATTAACTCCAAGGCAAGCTGTTTTCGAGAGAAATACTGGAGTGGAGGTGGTCTGCACTCTTAAGAGGGCTTTTCTATTTATAGAAAGACTACTTCGTTATTGGTTTTCGTGCTATTATCTACAAATTACATTATACTTCCTCTCAATCCTCTTACCTGACTAGCTTTAATCCCCAAAGATCGCAGCAGGGCAACAAAGGCATCAGTGTGCAGCGACGCTCTGACCACCATCAGTGGTCGTGCAGTATTCAAAGTAATCAGGAGATCTGCGAGAGCTGTTGCTAAAACTGTGGCCGAAGGCTGGACTCTGAGCACATTTGGAGCATTATCGAGGTAGGTTGATATTGCAGTTGGAGTTACGAAACGGGCCCCTGAAATTTGATTATCGCTCGTTTATACACTGGTTACTAAGACTGTCACTGATTCTAACTAAAACCGTAAATTGAAAAAGTTAAATTACCATAAATACACTTTTCATAAGACTAAAACGATATAATTAACTTGTGGATATTTTTTAAACTAGCAATGATTACAAAGTATAATAATCTATACTGCATCCGTAGCACTGTAATCTAGTTTTATTTAGTCATGTCAACATAAAATTACCTGGAGCTCGAACTCTTGCCCAAATTGCAGCCGCCATTGCCTCCTCATCTGTGAGCATCCCAAAGAACCTTGTAGTTCCATGTTCTTCATAGAAATGTTGAGTTAATTGCCTGAAAAGAAAAACACTAATGTATATTAAATTTGCCTCATTTTTGACGCAATGATAAGGTTACTAAACACACACAAAGACAATATATTAAGCAAAAATAAATCAATCTGCAAGGGCAATGTTCAACTTGTTGATGTTGATAATAACAACAATATAAAACTAATTAGACAGGAAAATTGAAACTAAATTGTACAAATAAGCAATCAAACTTAGTATGAACACTGTCAGCTACAGACTCAATAGAACTCCTTAGGACCTGCATCCTTCGAAAATCCCTATATTTAAGTGAAGATAAAACAGTTATTACAATGTCAAACCATCCCAAAAGAAGGGTACAGTGAAAGGCAAAGTAAGTAGCCTTCTGGCTGGAACATTGGTAACGTCTTTGCCTAGCATTCGCATGTCAGCAGATCGATTCTAGCCCGGGACCGTGAGTTTAAGCTGTTTACTGGGGAGGCCTAAGCTGCGGTTGGGCACCATAGTAGGGGGAGGGGGGTTGTTAGGGCTTGCCCGGCTTACATTCTGATGAGGATCTATTCTGATGAAACAAACTGAAACCAGACTAATATAACGAATTTGGAAAGAATTTCCATTTTTCCTAACATACAAACCTGGAGCTATTTATAGGGTATTACTTTCAGCAACGATGAAAACCAGCCAAGACAATTTTAGCGAGGGATAATTACTCCATCCGTTAGTTAGCGGGAGGGGGTTGGGCTAGACTGGCTACCCGCTCACGCACACCTGTCGGTTGAGTAACCACTTTTGCTTTCTGGCAGGACTTCTAGGGAGCAGGGTGGCGGGCCAATTTGTATAAATAGCTCCAGGTTTGTATGTTAGGAAAAATACAAATAATTTCCAAATTTGTTATTTGTTCCGACACAGATACAAACCTTCGCTATTTATAGGGTGACTTACTCTTAGGAGGGAGGAAGTTCTACCAACTGGCCTTGGTCATGACCCAGGATTCCCTCTAATTGATCTTTGATGTAATTAGTAGGAACCCTACTCTCGCTAAAATCAAAGTAGCTACAATGATAGCGGCCTGCAGAAGCTTGTGTGAGAGTCACTCGTGGCTTGACTTTACGTAGGAACTCCAGGATAAGCATGAGTTCTAGGATATATCCAATACCCTCCCTCACGAGGTACTGGTGACGTAACAAAAGTATTTATTCATACTCAGGATGTACAAAGGAAATGAATCTTACCTGCAGAGGGGTGAGGTCAGCTATGCTTCAGTCTTGCGGAGCTGTTTCCCCAGGGGGGGGGGGAAGTGAAAGAAAGAAGGGAGCCAGACATTCTTTTCATTCACCCCAGACTAACTCGGGTAACCTCAGCTCTCAGCCCTGTTACTTGTCCATCAAGGAGCCTGAGGCATTAGATCACTTGTTGTGCGGCCACCACAGGACCAATGGAAAACGTTTCCGTGCTCCTGTGGGTTAAGTCTTTCAGGTAGTGGGCTGTGAAGCTCATCTGACGCTTCCAGACGCCCGCTTGCAATACCTGCGCCACAGATAAATTCTTCTTGAACACCAGAGACGTTGCAATGCCTCTGACCTCATGAGCTCTGGGTCGGTCGGACAGAGGAGGATCTGGATATAGAGCATATTCGATTACTTTCCTCGTGACCCTCCTCTTGACCTACTCCCGTGCTGACAAAAAGTGCTTGTACACGGGGGCAAGCTTTTGCTGTTCTTCTTAAGTAACACCTCAGATTTCTTACTGGACATAGTAACAGTTGGACTGGATCTTCGGTTACAGAACGAAGACTATCTGAAATGGGCTGAACCTGGAGTCCGGCACACCCAGAATTTGAGTCTTACCTACAAACTCAGGGACGTAGTATTATTTTCCCCCCATCTCCTAGAGTGGGAGACATCAGCAGATAGACCATGAAGTTCGCTGACTCTTGGCCGAAGCCAGAGCGAGCAGGAACACCGTCTTCCACGTGAGGTGGCGATCGGAGGCCTGGCGTAGTGGTTCATAGGGGAAGCCCTTCAGAGACCTGAGGACCCAAACCACATTCCAAGGGGGAGGTCTTAGCTCTGCCTGGGGACAAGCAAGCTCGTAACTGTATGAGCAAAGAAAGTTCCAACGAGGAGGAAATATCCACTCCTTTCAGTCTAAAGGCGAGACTTAAGGCTGAGCGGTAGCCTTTGACTGCAGAGACAGAGAAGCATTTCTTCCCGAAGGTATACAAGAAACTCCTCTATAGTTGGAACAGAGGCATCGAGGGGGGAGATACCCATTCCACGACACCAACCACAGAAAACTGACCATTTCGCCTGGTAAACTGCTTCTGTGGATCTCCAGGTGTCCAGCCATTCTTTTCGCAACCGGTTGCGAAAAGCCTCTCTGTGTGAGGAGGTGCTGGATAGTCTCCAGGCGAGAAGTCGAAGCGAAGCTACGGCTTTGTGGAAGATGTTGGCATGTGGTTGTTTGAAGAGGTCGTGCTGTGGAGGAAGCTTCCTCAGGATCTCCGTGAGGAGATGCAGAAGGTCCTGGAACCATTCTGTGTGATGCCATAGCGGAGCTATGAGGGTCATTTGCAAGTTGTTGCTTGCTCGTACCTGGTTGAGGACTTTTCTCATCAGACAGAACGGGGGAAACGCATAAGCGTCCAGGCTTATCCACCGTTGTTGGAAAGCATCTTGCCAAAGAGCTTGGGGATCTGGGACTGGGGAGCAGTACAACGGAGCCTGAATTCAGGGCCGTTGCGAACATATCCACAGTCGGGGAACCCCACAAAGTCAGGACTTTGTTGGCTATCAAGAGATTTCAAAGACCACTCGGTGCCAACTTTCTGAGTCGCTCTGCTCAGCTTTTCTGCTAGCACATTCCGCTTGCCCGGAATGAAGTGAGCTGATATAGAGTCACCGAGTTGTCCTCTGCCCATCTGAGTATCTCTACTGCAAGATGGCACAGCTGCTGCGAAAAGGTACCACCCTGTTTGCTTAGATAAGCTACTACCGTGGTGTTGTTGCTCATCAACACCATGGAGTGCCCTGCCAGGACCTGGTGGAACTTTTTGAGGGCCAGAAAGGCTGCCCTCATCTCTAAGAGATTTATGTGCTGATACCTTTCTGATTCGGATCATTGGCCGGAGAAGTAATGGTGCAGCACGTGAGCACCCCACCCTTCTTTTCATGCATCCAAAAAAAGCATCAATTCCGGGGGAGAGACGAGAAGATCGACCCCTTTGCAGAGGTTCAGCTCCGCCAGCCACCACATGAGGTCCGACTGTTCCTCTAGCGCTATGCGGACTAGGTGATCACGGGAATCGGAGTGTTTGTTCACTGGGATTTTAGTCACCACTGGAGGGATCTCATCCTGAGGCGACTGTTGGGGACCAGTCGGATCAGGGAAGAGGGGTGACCGATAAGGTGAAGCCAATTCTGCGCCGGGAGCTCTTCCCGACAGAGGAAGAACTTTGCTATCTCCCTCAGTCTCTGGATCCTTTCGTCTGATGGAAACGCTTTGTGCCTTAGGGTGTCTAATCGCATGCCTAGGTATACCAGTTCTTGAGAGGGGAGCAGTTGAGACTTCGAGGTTTACCAAGATCCCCAGATCCTGACAAAACCTTATTAGCTCATCTCGGTGACTGAGAAGGGTCGCCTCCGAGTCTGCAAGAATCAGCCAGTCGTCCAATATCTTAGACGGATGCCGACTCTGAGCCCAAGATGATACTAGGGTAAATACTCTCGTGAATACATGGGGTGCTCTGGAAAGACCGAAACAGTACCCTGAACTGGTAATGTTTCCGATTGAACATGCATCTCAGATACTTCCTGGAAGATATGTGAATTGGGATCTGGAAGTATGCGTCCTTTAGATCTAGAGTGCACACGAAGTCCTGGGGTCTTATCGCTTGTCTGACTGTGTCGGCCGTCTCCATCCTGAAAGGTGTCTGTTCGACAAACCTGTTTAGGGCCGAGAGATCGATGACTGGTCTCCTGTCTCCAGATGCCTTTTTCACAAGAAAGAGTTGACTGTAGAAGCTTGGAGACCCGTCGAGAACTTCCTGGAGAGCTTCCTTCTCCAACATGGACAGGGCTTCTGCCCTGAGGGCAAACTCCCGTCCGGATCCCTTTGCACAGGAGATCGTTGGAATCGGCACTCGAGTCATTGGAGGGAGAGAGAGCGTGAACGGGATACGATACACTGGACGAATCACCTCGACCGTCCAGGATTCGGCCCCGTGGTGAAGCCACCTCTGCCAGCGGCTTTGCAGGCATCCCCCCAAAGGAGGGTAAATGGAAGGATTGCCTGTCTTATTGGGACCGGCCTCGGCCGGATCCCTTCTTACCCTTTCCTCCACGAAAGGACTTTTTGCTGTGAAAGGCCTGCTTCGCACCCTTTTTACCCTGCTGTTATGGTCTCTAGCCCTTTTCGGTTGCAGGTTTTGCTGTGCTTTCCGCTGTGGTTGAGAAAGGTAAGGTCTAGCTCTTAAGACATTTTGCATGAGGGAGTCCTGACTGGACTTCCTCCACCTCTCTGCCACCCGCTCGACATCCTCGGGATGGAACAAAGAATTGCCCTCGAAAGGAGCATTTCTCAGTCTTGCTACTTCAGCCTGTGGGAGATGTCTATGGAACTTACCTATGACAGAGTCTCTCCTCTTCAGGATAGTATTGGCCCAAAGGTTCACTACCTGATGGGAGAGGAACACGATGGCCCGAGTGCCAGACAATAGGAAAGTTTCCAAAGACTTCCTGGAGGACTCCCGAGAAAGGTCCTTAGACCGCATCAGTTCTCCTAAGGATCCTAACCAGAAATCCAGTCACGAAGTAGCCTGCATGGCGTACCGCGCCGCCTTCTCCTGGTTCAGGATTTCAGAGGCCAAAAAGGAGACTGGAAGTCCCGTAAGTTTCTCGAAGGGTGTGGCCTTCGAGAGTGCCTCTATAGAGTAGTCGAGAGGCAGCGTTGGAAGAGATTCCCCGAGGATCTCGTAGTACCTCCTCTGAAACATACTGAGGAGGTAGGAGATAAGGACGAGCTGAAGCGGAGAGAGGAAGTGGACCCAGTTGCCTGGGACACTGCATTCTGTTTAGCACTCTTCAACCCCTTTGACCAGGGCAAAGCTGCACTGGTCTTTTGAGGTTTCCGAGTGCCGTAGAACTGGTCAACGACAGTTTCTTTTCCATCTAGAGGGGCTGCCGATGGATCTGGATGTCCATTGATGGAATGGATGCAGTCTACGACCTGCCAGAAGGCGTGTTCCGACTCCTTCCTCTCATCCTCCGTAAGCTTAGGGCTAGCGGCTGCTGGCAGAGCGTCGTCCTCGAGATCGCTCTGCCCTTCAACGTCCGAGCTCTCATCCATAGGAGCCCGGAGTGGGTCGAAGTCGTCAACTGGATAGACTGGGGATAGGGAGACTGCCGAGGAGGTGCTCGCTTCCAGCTGCCTGGGAGGCAGTGAAGAAGGAAGCCTTACCGAGGATTTGGGGATGGTGAACAAATCCTTCGGTTCCCTCCCACAAGGCCAGAGATCCTCTGTCCACAAGGGCCTAGAGGACTCCGTCGGCTTACAGGTGGAATGCAAGTCCGTTGCCGTATGGGGTGTCGTCTCCTCTTGCTAGAAGGACCCGCCTGTGCGGAATATTCCGAACTCCTCCTAGGATCGGAGGGAGGAGAGGACCGGGAAAGAGAGGCGGCGATAAAGGGATCCTAGGTGTGTCACCTAAGGACTGGGAGCGGGGACCGACTTCTTTCATGGCTTGGCGCATTACCTTGAATAAGGCGATGAGCCAAGGGGAGTCACGGGCTCCAGAGGAACTAAGGGGGATGTCCTTAGGAAGGCACTGCTCACTGGGTTTAGGAACCTGGGCAGGTTTCCTAACCCTCTTGACTGAGGGAGGCTTCCCTACAGGCAAGATCGGCACAAGCCGTCCCTTAGGGATAGGAACTGGGCTTTGTCGCGCAGGTGACTTGTCTCTGTTGAGCCCTAAGGGGCTTCAGAGATTGATTGTGAGTGCCAAGATGGTCGCGCTCTCATGCACCAAACAGTTGGTAGGCGAAAGGATGCTCGTGCGCGCGCCCTTCCCGATTGCGCGCTCATGGCACACATAAGGTTGTTCGCGTGCATGGCGCGCATAAGGTTGTTTGCGTGCATGGCGCGCATAAGGTTGTTTGCGTGCATGGCGCGCATAAGGTTGTTTGCGTGCATGGTGTGCAGTACGTTGTTTGAGCGCGTGGCGCGCAGTACGTTGTTCGAGCGCGTGGCGCGCAGTACGTTGTTTGAGCGCGTGGCGCGCAGTACGTTGTTCGAGCGCGTGGCGCGCAGTACGTTGTTCGAGCGCGTGGCGCGCAGTACGTTGTTCGAGCGCGTGGCGCGCAGTACGTTGTTCGAGCGCGTGGCGCGCAGTACGTTGTTCGAGCGCGTGGCGCGCAGTACGTTGTTCGAGCGCGTGGCGCGCAGTACGTTGTTCGAGCGCGTGGCGCGCAGTACGTTGTTCGAGCGCGTGGCGCGCAGTACGTTGTTCGAGCGCGTGGCGCGCAGTACGTTGCATGGTGCGCATTATGTTGTTCGAGCGCATGGTGCGCATTATGTTGTTCGAGCGCATGGTGCGCATTATGTTGTTCGATCACATGGCGCGCATTATGTTGTTCGATCACATGGCGCGCATTATGTTGTTCGATCACATGGCGCGCATTATGTTGTTCGATCACATGGCGCGCATTATGTTGTTCGAGCGCATGGCGCGCACTATGTTGTTCGCACGCATGGCGCGAAAGAGGTTGTTCAAGCGCATGGCGAGCAACAGGATGTTGGCGCATATGGCGCGACAAAGGATGAACCCACGCGCCATGTTCGCCATTTCGTTTGCGTGCGACAAATCGGTCGTACGGGCCAAATTGGTGTGCGCGCCGATCCGGTAGTGCGCACCGATCCGGTCGTGTGCACCGATCCAGCCGAGCGCGCTAATCCGGCCGTGCTCGCCAACTCGGCGTGCGCGCGAGAGCTCTCAGGTTGGTGAGAGAACTCACTGCTACCCTCACCCGAAGGTTCACGATCAGCACAACGAGAGTTTGAGATCTCTGTCATAAAAAGAATAACTATGGTCACGAGAACTTGAAAGTTCAGCGTGAACTGTGTTGCGCGAACCCAAAGGAACAATGCAACATGAAACTTTAGTTTCTCTGCCACGAAACACCGAAGTGTTAGCGTGAATAAAGTTACGAGAGCACAAGGGTTCAGCGTAACTCAGGTTATGAGACCCCGAAGGGTCAACGTAACAAGGAACCAAGGTTCCTCTGTCACGAGGCCCTAAAGAATTAGCGTGATTGACGATATGAGAACCAGGAGGTTCAACATTAGCATCATTACGAGAGGCTGAGGGTTCAGTGTAACAGAAACCCGACGGTTCCAAGTCGCGAGAGCCCGAAGGTTCAGCGTGATGGAGACCTGAAGGACTCCTGCTGTCATTAGAACCCGCAGGATGAACATGAAGAGAGCCTGAAAGCTCACAATCACGCCAGCCCAAAGAGTGATCGTCATGAGACCCTGAAGGGTCAACGTGAAGAGAACCGGACGGTTCAAAAAGACGTCTCCTCACAGCCCAAGGAGGAGAACGTCCAGGGTGGAGAGGGGTTACCCACCCCTCCACTCTACGAACCTCCGGGGAGGAATGTTCAACAGACTCCGCCCGAGGGGGGGAACGTCCGGGATGGAGAGGGGTCACCCACCTCTCCACTCTACAAACCTCCAGGGAGGAACGTTCAACAGACTCCACCCGAGGGGGAGACTGATCAAGGTCTACAGATAATTCCTCCACAGGAGAGGAGAGTTCACCCGAAGGAGAACTACGCTTATTACAAGGTTCTCTTTCCGTCCCTGGAGGAGAACCTAAAGCGTAAGGAGATTGCCATGTAAAGAGGCAATGTTCTCTCCCGAACGAGAGATATGTTACCCCAAAGGGGAAGCTTGCCTCGGAGAGAGCCCTGCCACAGTCCCCGGTGGGTTAGCTAACTCCTCGGCGTCGGAACCATACTCTCGGCCTGACCGACGGGCAACAGCGCCTGCACCCACAAGAGGAGGATCGACCTCCGCAGAGTTAGGAGATGACCGCCTTCTCTCTGCTCCCCTTCGGAGGAGTTCGAGGAGAACTTCATTCGTAGGGAGACCAGACGCCCAGCGATGGCCACAAAGACAAGGTCTGGAAAGGAAAAGGCGCTCCCTGGGGGAAGAGAAGGAGCCGACTCTCTAGGGAGCCGCCACCTTTGCCTATCCTACAGGGTTGACCTGGAGTCACAAGCCCTGCGCTACTGCTCGACCGTGCCCCGGAAAGGCCTGGTCAAGGATTAGCTTCGGACAGAGATTTGGGCGTACAGGAAGCAGAAGTCAGCGATTTCTTCGATTTCGAGGAAGACCCCGAAAGTGAAGAGTCGCGTTTAGACTACTACTAATTCTTACGGCAAACCTCTCCCACTGGGAGTCAGGCCACTCCCTACACTCGGAACAGGTGTTGTCCAGTGAACACAGAGTTCCCCGGCAAGCCGGGCATAAAGGGTGTGGGTCCGTCTCCACGGACGACATGATGGTACCGCAGCGGCGGCCTTCAATACCTGGACATGTCAGCATAGCGAGACAATAACCAAACACACACCGATACTCACAAAAGAAAAAGGAATAATAATAAAGTCAAGGAAGTTTATTTAAAGGGACTCTACCGAGCCAGAAGTAAAAAGTGGTTACTCAAACAGGTGTGAGTGAGCGGGGTAGCCAGTCTACCCCAACCCCTTCCCGCTAACTAGCGGATGGGGTAATTATCCCTCACTAAAATTTTCTTAGCTGGTTTTCAGCGTTGCCGAAAGTAATGCTCTAAAAATAGCGAAGGTTTGTATCTGTGTCGGAACAATTATCTTTTAATTTAAGCAATGTAAGGACTGGATTAGAAATTATTTGTTTAATGTGTGAAAAATAAGCTACCACAAACCTTGCTATTTCAAAATCTCCTTTGGAATCCCTGATGAGAACATGAGATGGTTGAAGTGTCCCGTTTTTTCCAAGAATAGTAGAGAAATTTCGTTGCAAACTGGTCTTGCCTACAATTGCATTAGCAGTACGATTACTACCTTCGGAAGGTGGTTTATTATCTTCTAGGATATTTTTCAGTTCCTTACCAAATCTGTTAAAAAAATAAGTCATAAGAAAATTTGTAATGAAGAATAGCCAATTTATGCCATAGCATATGCTACCACCAATTCAACAATGGTAGTTATGTCAAAAATGAATTAAAAACTGAACTGTTATATACTTTGTAGGAATCTGTTAGAGAGCCACATTAAGAACAATCTATCACTTGAGAGCACCAATTATTATGAAATATATAATAGACCCAGTATAATCTTTATCAAAAATTGATTTATGCTTTTCTAAGAAAAAGCTTCTTCACTTAGGGAATTTAATGGATTTAAAATCTTACACGAGGATGATAATTGTTAACATTTCATAATCCCGATACGTTAAGACCACCTTTATGGAACATTAATGCAAAAATAGCACACATGTCCACCTGCTCATAATAAATAGTATGAAATAAAAACTAGTGGCAGATCTCAATTATCAACGTTTGTAATCCTGAAAAAAAGTATATTTGTTGTTTACCTTTGTAAATGGTTCTAATTTTTATACACGTAGATCTTCGCATAGATATATAAAAACCTAATACAAAACATTCATATTTCCTTGTACACAAGAACCTTTACTTCCATTTAATATTCTAAATTATTGTCTTTGGTACGTACATATACGAATAAAGAACTGTCGTTACAGATCAAAATCAAGTTATTTAAACAACATGGCACTACATCTACAGAACAAAATGTTATTCTACAGCAAAAATGTTATTCTATAGCAAAAATGTTATTCTACAGCTGTCCGCACAGTTGTGCTCAAGGATGACACACTTTTCTCTTTGCCGTTTTGTAGTTTTCTGATAGGTCCTGTATTATACAATCAACCTGCGGGAACTTTTTTTTCTACATCCTTATTTGTATATGAAATTCATTGAGAAACATTGCATTCGGTTTAAGTTATTAATCTACATCACCATATCTAATGATGAGAACAAGATTCTTAATTCAAGTTCCTTGTTACTGATCAACCAGCATTGTCAGTACTATTATTACTTGCTAAGCTACAAGTCTAGTTGGAAAAGCAAGATGCTATAGGGCCAGGGGCCCCAACAGGGAAAATAGCCCAGTGAGGAAAGGAAACAAATAAAAAAATATTCTAAGAACAATGACATTTGAATAAATATTTCCTATATAAACTATGAAAACTAACAAAACAAGAGGAGGAGAAACGAGATAGAATAGTGTGCTATGTTAAAGTACTCACAAAAAATATATAATTACCTCTCATTTAAATACTAACTCTATATTTCAAAAATTAAAATATTAACATTTGTACCTATGATAAATATTTCCAGCTACGCTTATTCATCCTCCAAATATGTAACATCCATAATTAAAGAGTTTTCAACTTTGTATTTATTATGTTTTAAACAGTTAATGTTTTTATGTTGACCAAGAGGATATAAATGTTGATAGTTTATGTATGAACGGTCTTTTCTAATGTTACTGTTCTTAAGATATTTTATTTCAAGTATTCATTACTTTCCATATAGTTTTACTCCTTACTTCCTTCCTCACTGGCCTATTTTTTTCCCTGTTGGAGCCCTTGGGCTTATAGCATTCTGCTTTTCCAACTAGGGTTGCAGCTTTAACAATAACAATAATAATTATAATTATAACACTAATTAATAATAATATCTATAACAATAATAATAATATCTATAACAATAATAATAACAATGATAATAATAATAATACATTTGACTTAATAGGATGTACATTCGTTCGTATCACCTGCAAATTTTTTTTTCTATTACCATTTTTAACCATCAATCCATCTATATTGGCCAAAGCTAATAGCATAGAAGCTATCTATCATACAGACTGTCCCTTGGAGAAATATCCTATATGCCCCGTCGTAACAGGACTCTCAACATTAGCATCATGAATTGGTTTTTGTGTTATGGGATCACTTTTCAAAATGACACGGGCATTCCCACTTGAAGGCTATGAAATGACACTCTTGTCTTATTATATTATGAATTGAGAGTAGATGAATATATTTCAAGTGATACATAAATCTCATTTTCAAAGTTGCAATGAGCATTGCAGATGAATGTCTGATTTCGGTTCCGCTATAATTTTCGTTACTGCATCTTCACATTGTAGGCAAAGTGTCCGAATGTGCTGCCATCTACGTGAAGGTGACGTCTCAACCGTCGTTCTTCATTGTCCTTACTTTTCATTATGATTTTTCAGGTGAACGTTAGTATATGCTAATCCATTTCCCTTAGAAACACGTCAGTCATGTATACAGTGTAGTCCCACAATAGTTGTTAATTAGCAAAAAAGAAAAAAAAAAAGGCAGGGTGAATTCAATTATGTATATTCATAAATGCGTATGTTAACCTGCTTTCACGTTATCCACAACTTCGCCACAACTGCGGTCTTCCAAAGACTAAAAAAAATTATCCAATGCATATTCAACGTTATCGTAAAATAGTTTTATGAGACAGCAATTTCTAGATTCTCTCATATACTCCAAATGATGATGTTCTTTTTGTGAAAATTATGAGGAAGAAAAGTTGAGAAAATTATACATCGGAGACCAAAATGTTGGAATAGTTTTAGATAGAAAGCAATGTAGCAAGGAATTAAAAGTTCGTATTACGATTTTACACTGTCAGAAGGCAACAGCAAACCAACCACCACCTGGTTCGGGTGATTGTGACTAGTGAAACAACGGATTTTGAGCGAAGCGAAAAATCTATTTTTGGGTGAGATAGCCATGGCGTCCTGATGGTAGGTTCCTTTTTGGTAGCTTCCTTGGGTAAATAACTACTAAGATATTCCCAGAGAATTTAACCACAGGTTATCACAGAATTCTAACTTCTGGAGCGAGTATCCTAAAGGTTTCCCTTTTAAGACATCGTATATCAACAGGGGACGCATGTATTAACGCGCCACATAGCTATCTACACCCCGAACAGAGTTAATGCTTCGGTGTGTAAGGGCTGAGAATAGCTGGGAGCCGTTCCATAGCTAATCTCATGCGTGGCTACTTCTGGTACTCGAGACGTAAACAAACGGGCGCCATTGCTTAAATGACGTCACGACCGTCTTCATCCTGAAGCCAGTTGCTTGCCTATCACCATGATACAGCAGAGCAGGGTGGGACCTAAAAACTGGACGAAGTAGCAGGGAGGGTCCATCAGGACGCCATGGCTATCTCACCCAAAAATAGATTTTTCGCTTCGCTCAAAATCCGTTTTTTGGGCTCAAGCCATGGCGTCCTGATGGAAGCATACCAGAGAATCAATGTATCGTGGTAGATTTTTCCCTTATTAGTAAGTGCCAAGGGCATTGACAAAATAGCATAGTAATCTTAGTAAAGAACCGTAGGGAAGAATCTTCCTGCCCCCCTTGGCAGTGAAGTTCCCACGGCCCATGCCGACGTCAAAGTGGTATTGAAGGGCTATTCACCCTGATAGAAGAACTTGAAGAACTTGGAGACGAAGCTGAATGTTTGGCATTCGTATAGGAACATTCTGAAAAGCAGACCAGTGGTGGTTGGACACTGTGTGCTGAGAAAGGTTAGTTCCATCTCCAGGGTATGAAGAGTAAGTATTCGTATTGGAACATTACATAATCAGAGTGAATATAAATTAAGAGTTAGTATCTTAATTTCTCCATGAACCATAAGGAAAAGGGGATAATAAAACTATGACAGGTATGTATTTCATAGTAAGTAGGAGCTGATTGAGACGCACAGGTAATAAAATAGAAATTTTATTTCACAAATGCAGAAATTAAATGAATTGCAGTAATAAGTAAAGTTCATTTACAGTAATTATAATGTACATAGTAATAAAGACTTGCTCTTGAATCTGAAAAGTAATTTCAAATTTATTAGTAGGCACTCGTTCTCGAGGAACGTCAGTCTTTGATTAAAACACATCATGCTCAGGGCATGCGGCACTTGTGTGACAACTATGACATTTCACCTGGGATAAGAACAGTTATAAAAGCATTAAGTGTTTTCGACATCACTATGTATCACTCGAGGGTCAACATAGGCACCCGAAGAGTTAGAGTCCCAAGTAACTCACTGTTCTATGCAGAGTTAGGTGCAGGTTTCATAACACTACCTGCGGCTACCACAAAATGTTTGACTTCATGCACTCGTTTCGCATAATGTTTAAAGAAAACGCGCGAGGACTTCCAGCCTGTGAAGCTTTTAAGGCTTTCAAAGTCCATACTCTGAAAGAAATTCAGAGATGATGCAACTTTCCTAGGATCATGACCGGCGGGTGTACTGTCAGGATCCGCTCTGCGAATGAAGTAGGTGATTTTCGCTCTTAATTGTTTCAGTGACAGGTCGCTGCCCGATGTTTCTCCTTTGAAGAGTTGGCCTCCACCAAAGTTCGAAGTTCTACGAAGATAGACCTTGAGGCTCTCTACTGGGCATAAAGAGACATCTTCCTTCAGGGGGCATATTCTCCAGGGGCCCCATCTTTTGGTGGGTAATTCATTTTTGGCGAGAAACGTCGGATCAGGGGAGAGGGTAATGTCTCCTGTATCAGTAAACAGGATGTGACCCTCTTCTCTTGATAATGCCACTATTTCGCTGACTCGGGCTCCCGAAGCAAGAGCAAAGAGAAATATAACTTTCTGAGTCAGATCCTTGAGAGGGCATGAATCATTATCCAAGTTGGAGGCAAAATGGAGCACCTTGTCTAGTGACCAGGAGATCGGTTTCGGTGGCGGTGCTGGGCGTAGACGAGCACATGCTTTCGGTAGTTTATTGAAGATGTCGCTGGACAGATCAATTTGGAAGGCATACAGAATTGGTCTGGGCAAGGCCGATTTGCAGGTTGAAATCGTATTGGCTGCTAATCCTTGTCCATGAAGGTGAATGAAGAAGGACATGCAGAAATCAATTGTGATTTCTTTAGGATTTTTTGTCTTGACGAAAGAGACCCATTTTCTCCAGGATGATTCGTATTGCCGTCTTGTGGATTCGGTCTTGTATTCCTCGAGGAAGTCTAGACTTTTCTTCGAGATCCCAAACCTCTTCTTTGCGGCTAGGGAGAGAAAATCATGAGATGAAGGTCCTTGATTTTCGATGATGAAGCGAAGACAGTCGACTTCTGTACTTGTTGGGAGAGAACTGGGCCCGGGAGAGGGATCAGCTTGGGCTGCAGCTCCAGGACCAGGGGGTACCAGTTGCTCCGGGGCCACTTGGGAGCCACTAGGGCCGCTGTCCCTTTGAAGGTTCTCAGTTTGGAGAGGACTTTCAGCAGAAGGTTGGTGGGAGGGAACAGGTAGATCTTGGACCATCTGTTCCAGTCCAGTGACATGGCATCCACTGCTTCTGCCTTGGGGTCCTCGTACGGGGCCACATACCGAGGAAGTTGATTGTTGTCGCTCGTTGCGAAGAGATCTATCTGAAGTTCTGGGACTTGGTGAGAGATGAAGGAGAATGATCTTGCGTCTAGAGACCATTCCGACTATCGGGTTTGTTCGAGATAGAGCATCCGCTGTCACGTTGCGGAATCCTTGTAGGTGAACTGCAGACAGGTGCCACTTCTTCTTCTCTGCCAGACGGAAGATTGGGAGAAGCACCTGATTTATCTGGGGCGATCTTGAGCCTTGGCGATTGAGACATCGAACTACCACCGAGTTGTCTAGGGTTAGACGAATGTGGATCGAGGGAGGCGGGGATAGTTTCTTCAGAGTTAGAAGGACCGCCATGGCCTCCAAGATGTTGATGTGGAACGTCTTGAACAGGGGAGACCAGGTGCCTTGAGCCTGTTTTTGGTGGGAGTGACCTCCCCAACCCTCCAGCGAAGCGTCCGTGTGGATGTTGAGTGATGGAGGTGGGTGTTGAAGAGGAATGGACCTTTTCAGGGCCTTTGCTTCCGACCACGGCTTGAGGAGAAGTCGAAGTCTGTTTGGGAGCCGTCTCTTGAGGTCTCTTCGAGCGATGGATGCAGAACGTCTCCAGACTCCCGCGGCATCCTTTAGCTGTGCACGAAGCACTGGGTTTGTTACTGAGGCGAACTGTAGAGAGCCTAGAACTCGTTTCTGCTGGCGTCTTGAAATCCGTTTGGATTTCAGTAGTCGCTTGACAGACCCTGCTATTTCCTTCCTTTTCTTCTGGGGGATGGAAAGGCGGTGTGACTGAAGGTTTCATTGGATTCCTAACCACTGGAACTTCTGAGCTGGAGAGAGGCGAGATTTCTTCTCGTTTATCTTGAATCCCAGGTGTTCTAGGTACTGGGTGACTTTGTTGCAGGATTTTACACAATCCTCGGGCGATGGAGCCCAAACTAGCCAGTCGTCGAGGTAGGCCATCACCTGGACGTTTCGGAGGCGGAGCTGTTGTACTATGGCGTCCGCCAGCTTTGTGAAGATCCGAGGGGCCACATTGAGGCCGAAGGGCATGGCCCTGAAGGCGTAGCTTTTCCTTTGGAGTCGAAATCCTAGGTAGGAGGAAGCGTGATGGTTCATTGGAACGTGCCAGTAGGCATCCGCCAGGTCTATGGAGACCGTGTAGGAACCTCGAGGCAGAAGGGTCCTTATTTGTTGAAGAGTCAGCATCTTGAACTTGTCGTTCGCTATGAACTTGTTGAGGGGGGATAAGTCCAGAATGACTCTGAGTTTGTCGGAGTCCTTCTTGGGGACACAAAACAGTCTTCCTTGGAACCTGGTGGACTTTACCTTCCTTATCACCTTCTTGTTCAAGAGATCTAGGATATATTCTTCCAGAAGGGGGGTTGATTGTTGGAAGAACTGCTGGAATGTTGGGGGTGGTTGAGTCCAACTCCAGCCTAGACCTTTCTTGACGATGCTGTGTGCCCAGGGATCGAAGGTCCAACGATCCTGGAATTGGCGGAGTCTTCCTCCCACCAGAAGCACTTCATTGCTTCTGGTGTCCCGAGGGCGCTAACTGCCTCGGCCGCTAGCTCCCTTTCCTCCTCTGCCTCTGGAGGGACGGCGAGACGCGTCTCTGCCTGCAACTCTGTTTGAGCCTCTACCTTTGGGACGAAAGGTAGTCGTCTGTTGCTCGAAAGCAGGGGTGAAGACCGGTGACTGTGACAACACCGGTTGGGTGACCAGTTGAAAGATCTGTTGTGGCTGAGCTGCCACTTGGGAGGTAGCAGGTCCCGGAAACTGACGTCTTGGTTGACGTTGCTGGGGTTTCTGTTTCGAAGATTTCCTCTTAGGTTGAGGTCCGTCGTCCTGAGAGGGTTTCCTCTTCTTTGACATGCCCCACTTGTGGAGAAGGTTCCTATTCTCCGTGGCGGCTTTGTCGGTGATCTCCTTCACAAGGTCAGAAGGAAAGAGGTGTTTGCCCCAGATGTTGGAGGAAATCAGCCTCCGGGGTTCGTGTTTCACAGTGGCACCTGCGAACACGAATTCACGACAGGCTCTCCGAGCCTTCATGAAGTGGAACATGTCCTTCACCAGGGTTGCCATGTGGGATTTGGCAAGTACCATGTAGTGGTCTGGTACTCTGGTGTCACAGGCCATAATGTCAAGTTGGACCTGGTGGGACATAGATGCTGCGAGCCTCTCCTTCGTATCTTGTTCCCGACGAAGGAGGTGATCGTTAGGTTTCGGGAGGTCTTCATTAAACTGACGTCCGGCGACGTCAGGATCTAGCTTTCCCACGACGAAAGTATGCTGGATGTCCTTCCAGTGTCGAGCGTCAGGGGGAGTAACTATGGAGAAGGGTCTGCACTCCTCCAGTGCAGGGCAGGCTTTCCCCTCCTCCACAGCTTTAAGGCACGCAGCGAAGGCCTTTTCCATGAATGGAAGTACCGCATTTTCAGGTGCGACGTAGGTAGGGTGCTTCTTGCTCAGGGCCGGAAGCTTAGAGCAGGTAAAACCCCTACTCTTGAACGTGTTGGCTAGCATAGCCTGGGCCTTCGCGAGATCGAACACTATCTCTTCTTTCGGTTCGGTCTCTTCTTTAGAGGCAGGTTCGGAGCGAAGTCGGACGTAACAGTCCGGGTAGGCCTCGAAGTTTGGGAAGAACTCCACGTCTTCCAGGGGGACCGTGCCGATCTTGTCGCTGACGAAGATCCTGCCGGTCGCGATAACCATATGCTCAGCATACCTCCATGGGTTGTCATGTGAGCAAGCGGGGAGATCCTTAACCGAGATCATCTTCGGTTCTTTGGATCCCATCATGGACCTGATGAACTCCTGATTCTCCTTTAACCTATCGTCCATGACGGCTCTAATCAACCGGATCATTTCCTGAGTGGAAGATGAGGGTTCCGGGGTCGTGGAGGTAGACGGGATAGACACTTCCGTCGGTGTAGGAGTAGGGGCGGAGATGGAAGGAGGAGCGACCTCTTGCTCCGACTCGGCGTATTCCACCTGGTCTTCGTCATCTTCAGCTCCTTGAGCCATGAGGGTCTTCTCCGTACCCTCCGAGACATCCGACATGTGTTCGTCATCATCGGAATCTAGGCGGCAATCGTGCATGGACTGGGCCATGACTACATCAGGTTCCACCGTAATTTGGACAGTGGGGATCAAATCCTTGGGCACCACAGAATCAGGGGAGGCTTTTGGGAACAGAAGTGACCTCAATTCTTCAGTGGCCAGGTACGGTCCAGTGGCATTCTTCTTGAAGCCACGCACCCATTTGCGTAGCTTCTCTCGAGCAATGTCCCTGATCTCCGCTGAGGGAGAGTTATGGAAGCCATCAGCTATGTGAGCCTGGCAGACCGTACAGTTCAGCGGGTCCCAGAATTTCAAATCCCCTTTCTTGTTAGCACAAGGGGCGTGAGTCCTGCAAGCCGTATGCCCGTAGAAGTGCGGGCGTTTCACAGCGCAGAATTCGAAGTCACACTTCATCTGCTCCTCCTGTGGAAGAAAGAGAAAATGAGTATGGGGGGAGTCATAAGAATGGCTCTTAATCTAAGTTAATATTAATCAATAATTTTAACTTAATGAAGGGTGTGATGCATAGAGATTGAAGTAGTAAAGAAAACATACTCCATGCATCCCGCCCGGCTGGCTACCGCAAGCTTTATCCTTGGATAATACGAGATGGCCGAGGGCACAGGATAGTATTTCCTAGAAGTCCATAGGGCAATGGAATTCCATGGAAAATGCCAAGGATAAGTTTGGGACCGAGGCTACTCAGTCCCAAATTAGGGGGCTAACAGGTCCCTTAGGGTAACTGCTTCCGGCAACCAGCCGCGCTAAGATACACGCAGCATGCTGGAATTTTGAAGAATGCAAAGAGACAGCATGATTACTAATAGAACAGTACCAAGGCACTGATCTAATAGCGTAAACAGGCCATCTGTTTGCAGTGTAGGGCTATCAGTATTCATATGATAGCTAGTAGAAGGGGGTGCAAGTAGTCTTGACACCTCCGGGGGGTTCCGGCACGCCGGAGGCTGCTCCAGCAGAGTTTCTGGCATTAGAACAGACAATATATAAGTCAAGAGTAATACCAGGGTGGCGGTCGCCGGCACAACGGCGGCACAACGGCGGCACGCCGGCAGAGGAGCGGCGGCTCCGGCAGTCGGAGGATGCCGGATTGGTGACTGGGACAAGGATGTTTATAGCGGAACCAGGTTGCCGGCAATGGATGCCGGCACTCCGGTGGCCGACCGGCAGGCGGACGGCGAAGCTAGGAGGAAGGAGAGAGCCATCGGCAGGAAGCCATCGGCAGGAAGCCGGCGGCGGTCGGCAGTTCCCCGGCACGCGGGGGGCTGGCGGCATGAGGGTAAGGGGAGAGTCACCAAGGTAGGAGGCGGGTATCGCCGACAGTGGAGGCGGCAAGGGACCGGCACCCGGATAGTGAGAGAGACAGGGGGAGGGATGTAAGAAGTCCAGTCATGGACTCCCAGACATCCCCCCCTGAGAGGGTGTACCCATGATAGAGGCTGGCTCTATCCCCCAGAAGCAGGGGTCTCAGAGGACCGGGAGCTAGGGTAGCCCAAGGGAGGGCTAGGGGACACCCAAAGAGGGGGAGACCTCTACATACAGAACACATCCAGTGGCTAACCCCATAGGACACTATGAAGGGTATATGTATCAGAGCGGACTGCACATAGAAGCTCAAGGTAGCCCTATCACTCCACCCTAAGGAGGAGTTGTAGGACAGGGGACAGATGGGTATAGACTAACCTAAGTGTAGGCTAGGCTATACAAGAGATAGGTGGGGAGGGGAGAAGAGAAGAGTCTTCCATGGAAGGGGTTCTGTACCAGAGCGGCCACTAGGGAAAGGGAGGACACTCCCTAACCTAAGATAAGGCAGCCTGGCTGAAATGGTGCATGGGTACAGTTTCAGCAGGGGACAGAATAACCTTTCCAAAACCTAACCTAGAGCAGGGCTAAGAGCCCTGAACTAGGAAAGATAGAAGACATATCGCTATAGCAAAACAGTCATAGACTAGTCCTAGCCTTAGAAGAAGGGCTAGCCGTTCCTCACTCTCGGACGCAACCCTAAGGGGGGTTCATTCCCTTAGGGAGGACTGAGAGGCGATAAATACTCCGTTAGGCACTTGATCCCTTTACTTAGTAAGGGAATCAAGGCTAAACAGAGGGAATGCCAAGGCAGGGGATGAAGGAAGCATATAGGGATCCTACAAGTAGGTTAGGTTAGGAAGGGACACTAACTAACCTATCCCCTATATGGTCCCTGAAGGCGAAAAAAACACTTGCATCACAGTCGAAAGTATTGTAAAATAATGCCACTATCTTCATAACTTAGCCTAGGATCACTAATAAAATCATGCATGAACACTTATATATAGGCGCTCTGGCCTGGGGGCTATAGAAGCCGACTGGTATGAGGTCAATCGATGACCGATAAAAAGCGTCGAAACACGATATAAAAGTTCCTAGCTATGAAGACTAAATAAACTAATGTTATCGATTAGTAAATAAGGCCGGAAGCGTTGTTGTGGCTAACTAAATAAGGCATGTATAACAACAACGACGCCATAAAATGGCGGGTCCGGTAGAGGCACAGCTCTGCCACAAAACAACAATTATCTCGGAAAGTAATATTTACTTTACGGTCAGAGCTTAACTAAACAATACTGGAACCTTGTACTCAACTTTCCAGAAGAAGGCGAGGCCGAAGGTAGCGACATAACGTAGATGCAAAGCGATAAGTAAGGCACAGGGAAAATCCGTCTAAGTAGGGCAAGCTACTGAACAAAGGATGAAGACGGTCGTGACGTCATTTAAGCAATGGCGCCCGTTTGTTTACGTCTCGAGTACCAGAAGTAGCCACGCATGAGATTAGCTATGGAACGGCTCCCAGCTATTCTCAGCCCTTACACACCGAAGCATTAACTCTGTTCGGGGTGTAGATAGCTATGTGGCGCGTTAATACATGCGTCCCCTGTTGATATACGATGTCTTAAAAGGGAAACCTTTAGGATACTCGCTCCAGAAGTTAGAATTCTGTGATAACCTGTGGTTAAATTCTCTGGGAATATCTTAGTAGTTATTTACCCAAGGAAGCTACCAAAAAGGAACCTTCCATCAGGACGCCATGGCTTGAGCCCAAAAATACTAATTATACAATGACGCCAACGTAAAACCCATGGAATTTCATAGTAAACCGTTCAATCCAGTTTTTTTTTCTTTTTCATTTATTTATTTTTTGGTAAATTTCAATAAAAACAATAAAAGATACACATACAATAATGCCAATGTAAAACTATTGAATATGATAGTAGACCATTCAAGCCATTTTTTTTTCTAAATTACAATAATAACAGTAAAAGGTACACTCTCATTGCAACTTTTATAAAAACAATCTTAGAATGAATTCCGCCTAACCGAGAAATAATCAACTAGAATTAAAATACGCAGTGAATTGATGATGTAGGCGAAGTTTCGCAGGTGAAAACATCCTGGCGGAATATTTAAATCTAATGCCATACATAATCTTCAATGTCATTAAGAGTTTTTAATTAAGCTATTAAGGGGAGGGGTGGGTAAAGTTACTATTCAACATTTTTTTACTTTAATATCCACATGATTAAACTTTATGTAAATGGTTCATATTAGAAACTTTTTTACTTTAATATCCACATGATTGAACTTTATGTAAATGGTTCATATTAGAACCTTTTTTTTTTTACTTTAATATCCACATGATTAACCTTTATGTAAATGGTTCATATTAGAAAATTTTTTTACTTTAATATCCATATGATTAAACTATATGTAAATGGTTCATATTAGAACCTTTTTTACTTTAAGATCCACAGAATTAAACTATATTTAAATGGTTCATATTAGAACCCTTTTTAGTTTAATATCCACACGATTAAACTATATGTAAATGGTTCATATTAGAACCTTTTTTACTTTAATATCCACATGATTAAACTATGTAAATGGTTCATTTTAGAACCTTTTTTACTTTAATACCCACATGATTAAACTATATGTAAATGGTTCATATTAGAACCTTTTTTACTTTAATATCCACATGATTAAGCTACATGTAAATGGTTCATATTATTAGAACCTTTTTTACTTTTATATCCACATGATTAAACTATATGTAAATGGTTCATATTAGAACCTTTTTTACTTTAATATCCACATGATTAAGCTATATGTAAATGGTTCATATTAGAACCTTTTTTACTTTAATATCCACATGATTAAACTATATGTAAATGGTTCATATTAGAACCTTTTTTACTTTTATATCCACATGATTAAACTATATGTAAATGATTCCTATTAGAACCTTTTTTTACTTTAATATCCACACGATTAAACTATGTAAATGGTTCATATTAGAACCTTTTTTACTTTAATATCCACACGATTAAACTATGTAAATGGTTCATATTAGAACCTTTTTTACTTTAATACCCACATGATTAAACTATATGTAAATGGTTCATATTAGAACCTTTTTTACTTTAATATCCACATGATTAAGCTATATGTAAATGGTTAATATTAGAACCATTTTTACTTTAATGTCCACATGATTAATCTATATGTAAATGGTTCATATTAGAACCTTTTTTACTTTAATATCCACACGATTAAACTATATGTAAATGGTTCATATTGGAACCCTTTACCAATCTTATTCCTCTGTTTATCGTTTTGTATTTAAGGTGTGCTTTGGGAAGATTTAATAAGACAATTGCAGTAATTAATTCTAGTAATGAATACTAAGTGTCTTGACAAACGTTCATCCAGATATTTGCTTAGGAAAGCAATGTTTCCGAGATGACAGCCAAGGATTCTCCTTAAATTATTCAATTAGGCCCAGAAATGACAGTCCATTTACAGTCCAGCAACACACATAGGTTATGGACTTAACCAGTTAGCGGGACCAAACTGCCATGAAATTGTTTAGAGTTTTGTTTAAATGACATCTATACCCTAACGCTAGTAAGAACATTGTTTAAATCGACGGCTGCAAGTTACCATTTAATACCATTATGAAGTAAAATAGTGAATCATCCACAAATAGCTTGAACTTTACTTCTTGTCCCTAATACTTCTGATAGACCAATAGCATAAACAAAAAATAGGATTGGTCCTAGAATTCCCTGGGGGCACCCCTCTTAACTGTTCATAGGGACACCCCTCTTCTTAACTGTTCATATATTTAAGAATATCCAAAAAGTACGCAGATTCCGTCAACCAATTAGTAAACTTTAACATAATCAAAGGCTTCATCATTAATACCAATGGGTCGTAAATCATTTAATAGAAACCTAGTTTATTGGAACTGTGTCTAATAAATTCAGGATGTCACCTACGTCCTCGTCCATTAGCAGATAATTTATAAAATCTACAGCTGTCTCCGTAGACTATAACTGTATGCTGATTGGTTATCTGGCAATGCTTTGACTCTTTCCAAGTGTCTAACTTAAAAAAGTACATATTATAAGCACTTTAGACATGGAAAATTCGAAGTGGGTCTGTATGAAAAGTCCAGGTAATCGAAAGTCCCTTTCAGAACTGATGTAACTATAACTAGAACAGTATTCTACAGTTATTAAAAGCGTTTTATGCACAAGAAAAACACACGTAAAGTATAAACTAGTTAATGGTGTTCATCTATCTTTCCGGTAAAGGATTTAGCATAAGATTAATAATAATCACTATTCTAAGCTACCACTGCACTGCAAATAACAACCATTGCATGAAATACCCTGTTTAGAGTAAACCATTATACATATTTTGAGACTGGACTTTTCTAATGTTAACATACCAATCTCACGAACTAACCTGACTCCAAGATTGCCTACATGGTCTCTCAAAGGTAATATGAAGGCCACAGAGTCCGGATGGGGCACCTTATCTCCAACGTGACTCCTTAAACCCTCTACTTCATCAGCATAGTCTAGGAAATCTTCAGCATCAGCGGGTGTACTCACACTAACAGGAATCTGGAGGTTATGAAATATATATTTAATCTTTAATTCCATATAATCAGAAAAAAAGGAGAGAAAGTGAAGACTGGGGGAACTTAGGGCTAAATAGTGTTCCAAGAGGAGAGATTAGAAACCAGGATCAAGGTCATTCTACTGCAAGCTAAAAAGGTCTTGGGTGGAACAGATTCTTCCCAGTAAAGTAAATACAATTGCTTGCTGGTAGAGTCTACTTAATGTGCCTATTCAAAGCCCTAGGGATATTGTATTTCCTACTAGATGTCAGAATTACAATATAAAAGTAGTGAAACAAGGTTATTCAGCTGTTTAGGGAAGGGAATATGCTGAATTATTCAAGCCTTAATCAATATTTGATACTGTGCCCTAACTTAGATTATATGCACGAAATAGTAATTCTTAGTCAAGTATTTTAATCTTATGTCCCTGTTAAAAAAAAACGAAAATACATTTAGAATTCAATGAGTAAATTCTTTTTTTTAATTAGACGTACAGGTTCTTCAGTGGAGTCGTAACTTAGTATTTCATTTTCCGTCTTTGAGGAGAGAACAAGATTGGTCTTAGTCTTCAAATAAATTGGAGTATTTTGTAATCTAGCGTAAGTTTCTCTTTCCGAATTGCCCTGAAAAGAAGAAAAATGCATATAAGAAAAGATAAAATACAATACAATTAGTACAGCTATTGAAGAGTTTTAAACTAAACTTTGTATATAATTTTGGTACTCTTTTCATGAAAAGAAAAAAAACTGAAAATAGGAACAAATTACTTAGGCTAGACAAATATCTCTTCTCTTTGGATATGACATTGTTGAAAGTCCCTTCTCCAAGACAAACAAAAGTTGAGAGGTTTGATAGTACATACATCCTTCCCATTGTTAAAAAGAAAGAGGCGGGGAGCATCTTCACAGTTTTTAAGAAACCATACTACAATGAAGCTTGCCATCATCTGTCATCTAATCGGATACGTAGCTGTTTTGGCTACCGGACAATAAGGAAGGGAGGAAGGAAGTCGAGTGTTATTTTATCTACCATATAAGATTTTTGTTTTTCCAAAAAGGGGGCTGATAGAACTACAGAATTTGAGAAACCACCTCCCATAAGTAGTAGGTTGTGAAAGCAGATTTTTGTCCCTAGACGCCTCCTATCAGTAACAACGAAACTGGTAGGTTCTGGATGGAGTGATGGCCCGACTTCGTGAGGTCTTAAACCTAATCTAGATATTTTTCTCTCGTTGGATGATGCGCTTTAGCACTATAGTCTCACAAACGCATAAAGAACGTGAGTTCTTAAAATAATTATCCCATTTTCTAGTAGTGCTGAGTCTACTAAAGTGGTATGAGATGGCTAGTCCTCTTCAAATAGTACCGTGATGCTCTCACTGGAAAGATGTATCCCATCATGACCCCAAACAATGGAATCTTGGGCACAGGGTATTGAGAATATCTCTAACTTGGGGCCATGAACTAATTGGTTCTGCATCTTTGCTACAAATCCTATACAAAAATAAAGAGAAACTCCAGCCCTCCATGGGGCTGACCTTATAAGAGTCAAACTCGCTACTCTCTTCCATCACATTATGGGAAGCATATGCAGTGTTGAGGTTAGGATCTCTGTAAGTAATATTTTCCAGGGCTAGAACTAGAACCCTAAGGATGAGGTCATGTCCCAGAGGTTGGGCATCGGTGGCGTGAATAACAAGCAAGGAAAATTCATTCCCTTCAGTATAGAACCTGGTTCAAGGCTGAGTGATAGCTTTTCACAGAAAAGAGAGGTGGAGCTCTCGTCAGAAGTAGGAGAGTTAGTAGAAAAGGAAGCCCTCCCTGCAAATTGCCACTGGAGACCTACCTGAAATGTACTTAGCTGATAACTAAACAGACATACATATGCTTTATCCATTGGCAGAGATAGTGTGTCTACCCGTGTTATCTCTAAACACCACGAGTAAAGGACACATCAACTGTTCATGGAATTCCTGCAGAGCACAATATCAAAATGTTAAAAAGTAATGTGTATTTTTCATAACTATTCAAACCAAGGTCCTTCAATAACATTACAAATTCAGTGAAGTAGGAAACAGCCGTTTAAACTTTTAACGAGGTAACTGCAAAGTGCAGGGTAAGCCCCATCTGCTCACCAGGTTTAGCAACTCTCACTTTGACCTTAACTTAGGACTTGAGTAGGGCTTGGAGCAGATAGTAACTTAAAAGACCCTGGTTTGTAGTTGGGAAAAATGCATGACTTTAAATTTGTTATTTGTTCCTAGACATACCCATAACCGCAAAATCTGTCAACTTTATCCGCATCCACCACCCCAATCCTTCACTACAACTACTAAGCCCAGTCCCTTCACCTCTAGCCCTACTAAGCCCGGCCCGGTCCTTCACCTCTACCCACACCAAGCCCGGTCCTTCACCTCTACCCACACCAGGCCCAGTCCTTCACCCATGCCAAGCCCAGTCCTTCCCCTTTACCTACGCCAAGCCCAGACGTTCCCCTTTACCCACACCAAGCCCAGTCCTTTACCTCTACCCATACCAAGTCCAGTCCCTCACCTCTACCCGCACCAAGCCCAGTCCTTCACCCACAACAAGCCCAGTCCTTCAACTCTACCCACAACAAGCCCAGTCTTTCCCCTTAACCCACACCAAACCCAGTCCTTCCCCTTTCCCCACACCAAGCCCAGTCCTTCCCCTTTCCCCACACCAAGCCCAGTTCTTCTCCTTTACCCACACCAAGCCCAGTCCTTCCCTTTACCCACACCAAGCCCAGTCCTTCACCTTTACCCACACCAAACAGTCCTTCCCTTTACCCACACCAAGCCCAGTCCTTCACTTCTACCCACACCAATCCCAGTCCTTCCCCTTTACCCAAACCAGGCCCAGTCCTTCCCCTTTACCCACACCAAGCCCAGTCCTTCACCTCTACCCTCACTAAGTCCAGTCCTTCAACTCTACCCACAACAAGCCCAGTCCTTCCCCTTTACCCACACCAAGCCCAGTCCTTCACCTCTACCCACATCAAACTCAGTTCTTCCCCTTCACCCACGCCAAGCCCAGTCCTTCCCCTTTATCTACGCCAAGCCCAGTCCTTCCCCTTCACCCACGCCAAGTCCAGTCCTTCCCCTTCACCCACGCCAAGCCCAGACCTTCCCCTTTACCCATACCAAGTCCAGTCTTTCACCTCTACCCACACCAAGCCCAGTTCTTCTCCTTTACCCACACCAAGCCCAGTCCTTCCCCTTTACCCACACCAAGTCCAGTCCTTCACCTCTACCCACACCAAGCCCAGTTCTTCTCCTTTACCCACACCAAGCCCAGTCCTTCCCCTTTACCCACACCAAGCCCAGTCCTTCCCCTTTACCCACACCAAGCCCAGCCCTTCCCCTTTATCCACACCAAGCCCAGTCCTTCCCCTTTCCCTACACCAAACCCAGTCCTTCCCCTTTCCCCACACCAAGCCCAGTCCTTCCCCTTTCCCCACACCAAGCCCAGTCCTTCCCCTTTCCCCACACCAAGCCCAGTCCTTCACCTTTACCCACACCAAGCCCAGTCCTTCACCTCTACCCACACCAAGCCCAGTCCTTCCCCTTTACCTGCACCAAGCCCAGTCCTTCCCCTTTACTTGCACCAAGCCCAGTCCTTCCCCTTTACCCACACCAAGCCCAGTCCTTCCCCTTTACCCACACCAAGCCCAGTCCTTCAACTCTACCCACAACAAGCCCAGTCCTTCCCCTTTACCCACACCAAGCCCAGTCCTTCCCCTTTACCCACACCAAGCCTAGTCCTTCCCCTCTACCCACATCAAACTCAGTTCTTCCCCTTCACCCACGCCAAGCCCAGTCCTTCCTCTTCACCCATGCCAAGCCCAGACTTTCCCCTTTACCCACACCAGGCCCGGTCCTTCACCTCTACCCATACCATGACCAGTCCCTCACCTCTACCCATACTAAGTCACAGTCCTTCCCCTTTCCCCGCACCAAGCCCAGTCCTTTACCTTTATCCGCACCAAGCCCAGTCCTTCACCTTTACCTGCACCAAGCCCAGCCCTTCCCCTTTCCCCACACCAAGCCCAGCCCTTCCCCTTTACCCACACCAAGCCCAGTCCTTCCCCTTTACCCACACCAAGCCCAGTCCTTCCCCTTTACCCACACCAAGCCCAGTCCTTCCCCTTTACCCACACCAAGCCCAGTCCTTCCCCTTTACACACAACAAGCCCAGTCCTTCCCCTTTAACCACACCAAGCCCAGTCCTTCCCCTTTACTCACACCAAGCCCAGTCCTTCCCCTTAACCCACACCAAACCCAGTCCTTCCCCTTTCCCAACACCAAGCCTAGTCCTTCCCCTTTCCCCACACCAAGCCCAGTCCTTCCCCTTTACCCACACCAAGCCCAGTTCTTCTCCTTTACCCACACCAAGCCCAGTCCTTCCCCTTTACCCACACCAAGCCCAGTCCTTCCCCTTTACCCACACCAAGCCCAGTCCTTCCCCTTTACCCACACCAAGCCCAGTCCTTCCGCATCCTCACAGTCTGTCGCATTTGTCCGTATCCTCACAGTCAGTCGCATTTGTCCGCATCCTCACAGTCAGTCGCATTTGTCCGCATCCTCACAGTCAGTCGCATTTGTCCGCATCCTCACAGTCAGTCGCATTTGTCCGCATCCTCACAGTCAGTCGCATTTGTCCGCATCCTCACAGTCAGTCGCATTTGTCCGCATCCTCACAGTCAGTCGCATTTGTCCGCATCCTCACAGTCAGTCGCATTTGTCCGCATCCTCACAGTCAGTCGCATTTGTCCGCATCCTCACAGTCAGTCGCATTTGTCCGCATCCTCACAGTCAGTCGCATTTGTCCGCATCCTCACAGTCAGTCGCATTTGTCTGCATCCTCACAGTCAGTCGTATTTGTCCGCACCCTCACAGTCAGTCGCATTTGTCCATACCCTCACAGTCAGTCACCTTTATACTTACCCCCAAAGTCAGTCACCTTCATAAGCATCCCCGAAAGTCAGTTACCTTTATATGCACCCCCAATGTCAGTTACCTTTTTCCGCAGCCCCAATGTCAGTCACCTTCATCCGCACCCCCAATGTCAGTCACCTTCATCCACACCACAAATGTCAGTCACCTTTATCCGCATCCTCAATGCCAGTAACCTTTATCCACACCCTCAATGTTAGTCACCTTTATCTGCACCCCCAATGTCAGTCACCTCTATATGTATCACAAAAGTCGGTCACCTTTATACGCACCCTCACAGTCAGTCACCTTTATCCGCACCCCCAAAATTCTGTCACCTTTATCCGCACCCCCAAAATTCTGTCACCTTTATCTGCACCCCCAATGTCAGTCACCTTTACCCGAACCCCCAATGTCAGTCACCTTTATCCGCACCTCCAATGTCAGTCACCTTTATCCACACCACAAATGTCAGTCACCTTTATCCACATCTTCAATACCAGTCACTTTTATCCACACCCTCAATGTTAGTCACCTTTATCTGCACACCCAATGTCAGTCACCTTTATCCACACCACAAATGTCAGTCACCTTTATCCGCATCCTCAATGCCAGTAACCTTTATCCACACCCTCAATGTTAGTCACCTTTATCTGCACCCCCAATGTCAGTCACTTCTATATGTATCACAAAAGTCGGTCACCTTTATACGCACCCTCAAAGTCAGTCACCTTTATCCGCACCCCAAAAGACCGTCACCTTTATCTGCACCCCCAAAATTCAGTCACCTTTATCCGCACCCATAATGTCAGTCACCTCTATCCGCACCCATAATGTCAGTCACCTCTATCCGCACCCTCAATGTCAGTCACCTTTATACATACCCCCAAAGGCCGTCACTTTTATACATAACCCCAAAGTCAGTCACCTTTACATGCAACCCCAAAGTCAGTTACCTTTATACGCACCCCCTAAGTTAGTAACTTTTATCCGCACCCCGGATGTCAGTTACCTTTATCTGCACCCCTAATGTCAGTCGCCTTTATCCGCACCCCCAACGTCAGTCACCTTTATCCGCACCCCCAATGTCAGTCACCTTTATCCGCACCCCCAATGTCAGTCACCTTTATCCGCACCACAATGTCAGTCACCTTTATCCGCACCACAATGTCAGTCACCTTTATCCACACCCCCAATGCCAGTCACCTTTATCCACATCCCCAATGCCAGTCACCTTTATCCGCACTCCCAATGTCAGTCACCTTTATCCGCACCCCCAAAGTCAGTCACCTTTATACGTACCCTCAATGCCGGTCACCTTTATCCGCACCCCCAATGTCAGTCACCTTTATCTGCACCCCCAATGTCAGTGGCCTTTAACCACACCCCTAATGTCTGTCACCTTTAACCGTACCCCCAATGTCAGTCACCTTTAACCGTACCCCCAATGTCAGTCACCTTTAACCGCGCCCCTAATGTCAGTCACCTTTATCCGCACCCCCAATGTCAGTCACTTTTATCTGCACCCTCAATGTCAGACACTTATACGCACCCCCAAAGTCAGACACTTATACGCACCCCCAAAGTCAGTCACCTTTATCCGCACCAACAAAGTCAGTCACCTTTATCCATACCCCCAAAGTCAGTCACCTTTATATGTACCCACAAAGTCAGCCACCTTTATCCGCACCCCCAAAGTCAGTCACCTTTATCTACACCCCCAATGTCAGTCACCTTTATCTACACCCCCAATGTCAGTCACCTTTATCCACACCCCCAATGTCAGTCACCTTTATCCACACCCCCAATGTCAGTCACCTTTATCCACACCCCCAATGTCAGTCACCTTTATCCACACCCCCAATGTCAGTCACTTATACGCACCTCCAAAGTCAGTCACCTTTATCCACACCCCCAAAGTCAAGTCACCTTTATCCACACCCCCTCAGGTCAGTCACCTATATATGTACCCCCAAAGTCAGTCACCTTTATCCGCACCCCCAAAGTCAGTCACCTTTATCCACACCCCCAAAGTCAGTCACCTTTATCCACACCCCCAAAGTCAGTCACCTTTATCCACACCCCAATGTCAGTCACCTTTATCCACACCCCAATGTCAGTCACCTTTATCCGCACCCCCAATGTCAGTCACCTTTATCCGCACCCCCAATGTCAGTCACCTTTATCCGCACCCACAATGTCAGTCACCTTTATCCACACCGTCAATGTCAGTCACCTTTATCCACACCGTCAACGTCAGTCACCTTTATCCACACCGTCAACGTCAGTCACCTTTATCTGCACCCTCAATGTTAGTCACCTTTATCCGCACCCCCAATGTCAGTCACCTTTATCTGCACCCTCAATGTCAGTCACCTTTATCTGCACCCTCAATGTCAGTCACCTCATTTGCATCCCCAAAAGTCGGTCACCTTTATCTGCACCCGCAAAGTCTTACTTCAATCAGCACCGTCGATGTCAGTCACCTTTATCCATGCCCCAAAAATCAGTCTCCTTTATCCATACCCACAAAAATAGTCACCTTTATCCAGATTCCCAACGTGTGTCCTATTTATCCACACCCACAAAGCCAGTCACCTTTATCTACAACCCAAAATTCAGTCACTAATATTATCCGCACCCTCAAAGTCATTCACCTTCGCTCTTAGCCCAGTAAGTCAAGTTACGTTTTATAATGAATATGCTCAATCCTCCTTCATTGCTTAAAACATTACCAGCCAATTCCGTCCTTGTTCACCTCTTGAGCGTTAAAACACTACGATTTAAGCCTGCATTTTATATCTTTCTCGCTTCAAAATCCTGGGATACCTCCTACTAGGCTATATCATGCATTTTATATAAAAAACACTTGAAACTAAAACCGTCTACACAAAAGACATAATCGAAGTGAGGAGTAGATACACTAGCCACTAAAATACTAAAATAATAAGTACTTACCAACGATCTTTGGAAACTAAGAATGGAGTCAGGATAGAAAAAAATAAAAGCTAATAGAACCACGAAAAACACGGTTAACACGATAATGGGCTTTTCTTTCTCCTTCAGATACACAATTCTTCTTTCCCCATACCATCCTGGATCCTTGTTATTATACTGAGAGTCACAGAGGAAAATCACGTCATCCTTCTTCCCCATTTTTAAGGCCAACTGAATGAACTGGTTACAAACGAATTGGTTGGGGACAATACCATCATGCTTCTTCCGTTACTGCTACACCTGGTATGTTGCTTGTTACCGTTGTTGGGTGGTTTAAATTTGGTTTAAAAAAGGCGATAGATAGATCTGGTGAAATGACCTGCTATTGCTGTTAGATTTATGCTGCCATTAGGACATAAGTCTGGCCTAATATTAACAATAGTAATATGCCTCTTTTTACTATCATAGATTCGTTAATCTTAGTCGTAATAATAAAACTACCCAAATACTCCATTTTTTGTTATTGAGAACAAAATGGAAGCAAAACGTGAAGCAGCAGATACTCTTAACATTTGTAAGGAATAATTAATGTGACCAGAGTCCCGCTTTCTCAACACATGTCCCGCTTTTTTAAAGTTAGCAAAATGTCCCACTTTTTTAACTTTTGTGAGTTTTGTCCCGCTTTGTTCACGTTTGCCCCACTCTTTTGTACTACAAAAACAAAATTATCCCCATTTTAATGGAATAGTACTGATATTTTTTTCCCAATTCTGCCATTTCACCAACTAGAAAATTCTACCGTCTTTGGCTGTTTCTTGGCTATAATGGCAAGACAATCGAAGTAAAATTATCCATGTCTGGAATCTGATAGATGAATACAAATAAAAGTTATGTGTGCCACACACTTTAGTTACCTGAATCTCATGGCATCTACATTCAAAGCAGGACTTACGAGAAGCAGGACACCCAGTCCTAATATACACTGCCATTTCCTTTGCCCTAAGAATGCCATCTCGTTTCAAAACTATTGGTTTCTCAAAATTTGAAAGAAGGAGCTCAGATGAGTGCCTCATTTGAGAAACCATTTGATGACCGTATCTTATCATTTATACTTGAACATAAGTTTTTCTTAACGCTAAGAACAATTTCTTATAATTCATCCCTTAAGTTTAAGGGTTTCTGTATTATTATTATTATTATTATTATTATTATTATTATTATTATTATTATTGTTGTTGTTGTTATTATTATCATTATTATTATTATTATTATTATCATTATTAGTATTATAAATTCATGACCAGTCTTGGTGGATAAACAAATTTAGGAGAACAATACTGTGCTATATTGATAGTATTCATGTCACAACTGTTTCTTCTTCTTTCCCACTGTTATCCTTACATTAAAGGGTCGATAGTCTGATGCAACCTCTTCAATGCCTTCTATCAAAGGCATCCTCATCCATAAAACCTCTATTTTCCTTATCCTTCATCACCTTATCTCGCCATATAATTCTCTGCCTCCCTCTCGATCTTCCATCCTAACAGGTTCCTCCCAAGACCTACCTACCATACATCCTCAACGCGTGCCCACACTATATCATTTAATATGAATAGGATAACTTTGGCAAAGCTGGAAAGACCGTTTTATTTGATAAAACAAATAAATTTAATCATTTCAATTATTATTTATATGAGTCCATTGGACTGCTTAAAAAGAATTTTGCGCACCAAAACTAGATACTCTTAATCTTATATTTTGTTTTATTCTTCTTTACACTTTTTTCTTTACATTTCTGTTTCTTTTCTGCAGAGAGCTGCTTTCCCTATTGTGACCCTTGGGCTTGTAATCTAACAACTAGAGTTATAGCTTAGCTTGTGATAGTTACAATAATAATAAATG
>NC_090725.1:283814712-283822212 GCF_036898095.1 Palaemon carinicauda
ATTTTTCTTTTTTTGTAATTAAAGAAATTGCAGAATTTCCCTCTTTTGAATTAAAGAATTGAAAAAATTTCCTCTTTTAATAATTAAAGAAATTAAATAATTTCCATTTAAGGCAAAAAAATATCAAAATACGAGAGGTTTGAATAACGTGCGCTCTTGCATTTATTAAGGAAAACAAATGAACAGACAAATGATCAAATAAAAATTGGAATAAAAGACGGAAAAAATAAAAGAAAGCAAGACAAAAGCAGCCACAAATATCTATGACCAAGAAGGAATATGTGACGGCCGAGAGAAGGTTGTGAACTCAAAGGCAGTATGAAAGCAACTGAGTTAATTTATTATAGAACACTCTTCTTTATATACAAAAGCCCAAGGCAACAGGAATTTTCATGTTCACAAGACAGACAATGTTACAAAGGCGAAACGCAGACATGTTTATTCTGGTTCTTTTTAGTGCGAGGGAAGAGCGAAGGTACAAGCATAATATGTCCACAAAATGAATTATGTACGATCGTGTGACACACGGTTGGTACAAATACATATATGAGTTTCTATCAGTTAAGGAAAAGATCTTTATAATCATTGAGCTTATTCTTTGCAAGCGAGATATTCTGATCTCCCATTCGGAAATATGGCGACTGCAGATGCGTTTTTATAGGTACTTGTTGACGGATGTGGAGGTCTTCCATGTTGAGGATGTGAATATAGTCTTTCTCAACATCAAATACTTCGGTTTCAGGCTTTCGGTGTGACCTGTAAGAGATGGAGAAACTGTAAGTGATTTTGGGACACCAATAGAAGAACGGATAATTAAACTACTGTAATTTATATCATTGGAGATTTGTTTTATTAATGATATTCAGTATCAGTAGTCAGATGTTTTGTTTTCTACACTAATATATGCGAAAGAAAAGCTAGAACACATTATTTACAGAAATAACAGATACTTCTGGAATAGATACATTGCCACATTGCCATAATATACTGGTTAGATGGTGTTTTATTTTTTCATTCCCCGATTTTAACGCTGATTAATTATCAAAGCTGTAGCTGTATTAACATTAAAGGTTTAAAGGTTTAAAGGCCGCTCATGAATGGCAGAGGCAAAGGACTGTGACATTGGTCTAGATAACAGGACAATGCTCAAGAGACTGACCCTTTATAAATATGATCATCGCCAAAGCCCCTTCACCACCCAAACCACGACCATGGAGAGCCAGGCAATGGCTGCCGATGACTCAGCAGGTAGACTTATAGGCTCCCCCAAAACCCCCATTCATACCAGACACTACAAGATACTATAGAGTTTGAGCGGGACTCGAACCGCAGTCCAGCAGAACGCCAAGCAGAGACGTTTCCAATAGGCCATCACAACCCTAGATGGTTGATGAAGAAAGAAATAACACCTCAAAAATAACATTATCATAGAATAAGTAGATGGAGATGGTTTGGGCATGCTCTTTGCACTTCCCATGAAAGATTAGTTCACCAAACGTTCTCCTGGGCACTAGAAGAGTTGGAAGACCCAGACCTACATGGCTGAGGACTAGGAAGCGCAAAGTAGGAGATGAATTGAGAAGTATTGAATCAAAAGCTCAAGATAGAGACGACTGGCGAAATCTAACCGAGGCCCTTTGCGTCACTAGGCGGAGGAGGAGATGATGACGATTGTGATGAAGATGATTATGACGATGCTATATATATATATATATATATATATATATATATATATATATATATATATATATATATATATATATATATATATATGTATATATATATATATATATAGTCGGGAAGTCGGAGAAGATGAATGGAGAAGTATTGAATTAAAAGCTTAATATAGAGACGACTGGCGAAATCTAACCGAGGCCCTTTGCATCAGTAGGCGTACGAGGAGATGATGATGATGATTAATGTCAAGTTAAAGAATTGCTACAAGACTTACGAGTATTTTGATGCAGGGAACCCAACGGCGAGAATAGTGGCATTATTATACATAAATCTCCAAGTGAAGTGATGAGCATCTCTGGCGTCACGATTCCAAATTTCAAATATCTGTTGGAAGAAGAAATTTGAAGATTGAGAAGGAAAAAGACCGAAGAGCCATTGTGTTTGTAACATTAAAATATTTGCTTTCACTGCTTTCTGGAAAAAAAATATCACGATTTTTCAGAAATGCATAGTCATTTATAGTCATTCTTATTTATAGGACTACTAAGAGGTTTCTCTCTCTCTCTCTCTCTCTCTCTCTCTCTCTCTCTCTCTCTCTCTCTCTCTCTCTCTCTCTCTCAGTATTTATGTATATATACATATATAAATAATTATAAATTCATACTGCATATATATTCATATGCATATAAGTATATATGTGTATGCAATATACAGTACATTTTATATGTATACACAAATAATATGCATGTATGTATGTATGTATGGTTTATGTTCTACATAACGCCAGAGACAAAGATTTAAAAAATAAGAGGTTTTGAAATCTATTGAAATGTAGATTAGATAAAATTATGTGAAATACATAATACAAAGAATATATGATTAGATATCCTTACCTAACAAAATTGCTACCAAGTCTAATATAATATTCAAGAAACTAACGATAGTGGTATGAAAATCAGAATTGTGTATAAGAGCAATTCAATTAAGCATTAGAGAATATTTTCTTCTATTTTGCATCTCGTTTATTACCTCCGCCAACGAAGTGGAAAGGAGGTTACGTTTTACCCCGTTTGTGTGTGTGTTTGTGAGCAGCTTCCTGGATATAATTTTAATCGTAGAGTAATGAAACTTTCAGGGTTAACTGACATGTAAAAAAAGGTGGAAATTATTAAACTTTGTAAGGTCAGGGTCAAAGGTCAAGGTCAGGGTGAAAGGTCAAGTTCAGGGTCAAAGGTCAAGGTCAAACAAAATTTCCAATTCACGTAATCAGCCATAAGTTTGGACATCGTTGTCACAGAGACTTCAAACTTGGTTCATATTTGAGTGTATGAAAATCCACGTCAATTAACCATGTTAAAGTCAAAGGTCAAGGTCAGGCAAAAGGTCGAGAAATTAGCTGCCGAGGCGGAGGTCTGCGCTCTACTAAGTGCCCCTCTAGTTTGTAACTTGTGATTCACTTTCCTTATATCATCATGTAAGGTCAGTTAGATTCTAATATTTTTTGCTAGTTATAATAGAATTACTTTGATTAAATATGCAAGGTGACTTGAGATAAGGGAAAAAATGAAATTATTTTCTCCCTTGGTATTGAATATTTAGTTTTATAAGTGTGAAAATACTTTTACTTGTTTTTCTTTTGCAGCAGGTAACTATAATTTCAAGGTTATCAGTAATTTGAAAATAGCTGTGTTGTGTACAATTTATATTCTTGATTTGATAGTCTATATAACCAATAGGATTAGAAATGAAACGATAAGAGAGATGACTCAAGCCATGAGATAATTTTGAGGGGTAGATGGAGATGGTTTGGGCATGCTCTTCGCACTCCCCGAGAGCGATTAGTTCATCTAACATTCAACATCTAACAAGGCACTAGAAGAGTTGGAAGGCCCATGTCTACATGGGTGAGGACTATGAAGCGTGATTTAGGAGATGATGAATGGAGAAGTATTGATTTAAAAGCTCAAGTTAGAGACGACTGATAATATTTAACCGAGGCCCCTTGCGTCAATAGGCTTGGGAGGAGATGATGATGATGATAATGATGATACAACAAATTTTTCTTACCTTCATTTCTCTTATTTGTAAATTACAAATGAGCTTTAAACTTGTGAGTACTCAGTACATAAAAAATGCAGATGTGGACCACAAAATCTCGGGTGACCTTAAATATTTTTGTTGAAAAGATTATAAGCAGAACCCATTATGGGAGATTACCAAACATTACGGGAAAATCTCAATTGGAACAGTTAATGGTACTAACAAAGAGAAAGGATCTCATGATATGACCATACCACCAAGAAAGTAGAATGAGGTGGTATGGTCATATCATGGGAAGAGACGAACAGTAAATTGGGAGGAGAGTAATGGAATAGGAGGTACAGGGAACGAGAAGGAGAGGGAGAACAAAGCGAAGGTGGATGGACTGTATCAAGGATGACCTTCGATCAAAAGGATTAACCGGCGATGAAGTGTGGGAAAGAGGCAGATGGAGAAAGCTGGCCAGAAACATCGACCCCACATAAGAGTGGGAAAAGATGCAGACAAAGAAGAAGAATCGGAATGAGATGAACATAGATTTAAATTCCCCGATTAATTATATTTCAGAAGAATTAAGATATGAGAATTTGATGCAGTTTTGGAATTCATTAAACACCAGTGTGTTATCCAACCTAAAAGACTCTCAAGATATTTCATAATAAACTGAGAGAAAAAAAAACGGATATGAAGAATAAAGGAAATGGAATAGTCACACGAATATTAACACGAGGAATAATAAAGGTAAATCACTAAAGGTCTTAAATGAGATCAGTGAAATAAGATATGATAAAATAACCTATTTGAATAGAAATAGCAGGTGCACCGCCAAGAAGAAAAATAAAAATATCCAATTGAAATTGTTATTTTTGTGAAAAAAGAGAAACTAGAGAACGTTTCAAATATATTGAAGATTGAAAATAAACACAACGGTCATTGATTCCATAAAGGGTGTTATATTCCATGTGTTTCAAACAATTTTTTTTTTATTCATTCGATTTGAAAGGAGTTTTTGGATGAATATCGGATCCTTAACATAATTTATGATGCAGTGTATTCTCCATTTAACTAGTTCGTATTTGTTCATTTGAAGACGATTTTCTGTCATTTGCGCTGCTACCTACTGAACCCAACCCTGGAGAGAATCTTCGAACGTTACTCTAACATCTCCCTTATATAATTAAGAGAGAGTACAGTATATATATATATAATATATATATATATATATATATATATATATATATGTATATATATATATATATATATATATATATATATATATACATACACACACACACACACACACACATATATATATATATATATATATATATATATATATATATATATGCTGAATGGCAACCACTCCGAAAACATCAATCTACCACAAATTGACAAACTAGCATGTTGTAGTTAAGAAGGGGGGGGGGGGAGTGGGAAGGGTTGAATCTGTGTGTGTGTGTGAGTATGTGTGCGTGTGTGTGCGTATCTCTCTGAATATTTAGACGTAATTTTTGACTGGTCTCGTACACTAGTTTGGGATAATCAGCCATAACACTTACGTCTCCTACAGCTCGGAAAGCGAGATTTTTTCCTATGTCCTCTTGGTAAACGAAGAGCGCATACACTTCTCCCTGGAAAAAAAAAGAAAAAAAAAACATGAAAATTTAGTGAAAAAAAAGAATATCTATAAAAGGGTGAAGGGTGTTCTTCGAAATGTCCGCATGTAAACTGAATATATCTTAGCAAATAAACCGCCACTTTATTCAGTGAGTGTTTGAATTTAGCAAATTTATACGATTGTGCATCTTTTAGTGATGCAAGATTAAAAAGAAGAAAGAAGTACAATGTAAAAAATCATGTTTCCCAGATTTTTTAAATTTTGTTTTGGGGGGATATGAAACAGCTACTACTACTACTACTACTACTACTACTACTACTACTACTAATAATAATAATAATCGTTGTCTCAGTAGCATGAATTTTGCAGGTGAACCTTTCAATTTGTTCACAATTTTCTTCTTTCATCAGTACTGCGTTCTGCCAGTAACTGTGCTATGTTAATTATCGATAGGGGAGAGCAAAATCATGGAAAAATCTATAATTTTGCTTTAGTAAACTTGTCCAGCTCATCCTGGACCGAGTCAATTAGAGACGACTCGACCCCTCCATTACCCTCCTGGAAAACTGTACGAAAAAAAAAGCCCTTCTCCACCCACCGTGGGCATACGTAAATTCAAAAGTATGGTGTAGCAATAGCAATGGATTCCCCTCTGAGTATTCTTTTCACCAACTCCTACATGGCTGTCGTTAAGGAGCGTGTTTTTGCACGTGTAGATCTACCTGTTATATACGTCCGCTACATCGACGACACCTTTGTTAATTCCCCTTCTACCAAATGTACTGATGAGCTTCATAGCACCTTTGAAGAGTGGAGTTTTCTTAGATTCCCGATGGAACATCAGAGCAACGGCCGCCTTCCCTACCAGGACGTCCTGGTCTCCGCAGCTGGTCGTGGTTTTGATACGACAGTCTACACTAAACCCACTAACTTAGGCCTTTACTTAAATGCTGATAGTAAATGCTCCAGTAGATACAAGACCTCCGCCATCCATACCTACATTCGTCGTGCCCTCTCCCATTGTTCTTCAAGGACGGTGACCCACAAGGAACTGGATAGGATTACCCAGGTCCTCGTTAACAACAGCTCATTCAAACAGACAGCTGAGACAGGTCAACGGAGAGGCCAAACGTGCTATGGACAAGGGGTACTAGACCGAGCCCAGCAGTGAGAGCACGCCTTGTAGCATCAACTTATACTACAGAGGCCCTCTCGTAATGTTAGTATAGCAGCCATACTTTGATAGTACCAATCTAGACAAGTTAACTATAGTGAAATTATATATTTTTTCTATGCATTTGCTCTCCCCTGCCGATGAGTAACTTATCACAGTTACTGGCAGAACGCAGTCCTGACGAAAGAAGAAAAATACGAGCAATAGAAAGGCTCAATTGAAAAATTAATGCTACTGAGGCAATAATTATCTTTAATGAAACTTCCTTTAAAGAGGGTCTACTCCAAAATAATAATAATAATAATAATAATAATAATAATAATAATAATAGTAATAATAATAATAATAATAATATGATTTAGCTCTTACAACAGTTTACATGAAATACAAAGTACACTGTGTAAATGAGTGAAAACACAAAGTAATGATAATATAATATTTAAAAGTATTCTAATGTCTTGATCTTTTTATTATCTATATCTTTTTTAATTATTTTGGAGTCACCAAAGGAGAACACAATTTTTATCATGTCTGATTTATTTTTGATTAAAGAAAATTTTTGCATATCCAGTTCATGATTCATAGAATTTTGATCAATATAATTACAATTGTATAAGGTCATTGCAGGTTTCGGCTTGCATATCTATGTGTGAGAATAGCACTTAAATGACGAATTTTACCAAGAGCTTTAAATATGTGACCGTTTGAACTTTCAATGGAAAATCCCTGAGGTTCAACCTACAGGTGGCCTGAGTATATCAGTCCAAGGTGCTTTAAGGTTCTTTAACACTGGAGTTTTTTCTATTACTTTTCAAGTTATTCTTTAAAAGAGAGAGAGAGAGAGAGAGAGAGAGAGAGAGAGAGAGAGAGAGAGAGAGAGAGAGAGAGAGAGAGAGAGCATTTTAAAACCAAAAAATTTGAAAGAAATGTGTAGTTTTCCTAGTGACTAGCTGTGTTGACTTGGCCTGTTAATAGTGATTAGAACAGTAAA
>NC_090725.1:283827212-283854139 GCF_036898095.1 Palaemon carinicauda
CCCCAACCTTCAGGGCAAAAATAATCTAAAATATTTGGTCCAATTTATCATATTGGATTTAAACCAATCACAATACTCTCTTTAATTAAAAATTGTTTGGACATACTATGGGTGATACACTTTTCCTCGTATATTGTTTCTTGGGGTTTGTTATGTAAACATAATTTTAGGTCATTCTACCCAGCTTATAAAGGTGCTTAGATATCTTATTAATTATATTTCTTCTTATTTAGCTGAAAGTCATTTAAATATTCTTTTCAACCACATAATTTTTTTGGAAATTATTTTCGGGTAATTTTCTACAATGCTCATATGCCAATTTTGACAGCATTCCTTGCTGTTTACCACATCACTTGGATGTCTTGGGAATACTCATTTTAGTCAACTATAATATTTACAAGATTATTTGGTAATATTCTCTTCAACTTACCAAGCTTACTGGGGTGCTTGGAAACCTTAGTAATTATATTCCTATTTATTCAGTTAAAACTTGTTTAGATATTCTTTTCAACCTAATCATTATTTTGGAAATTATTTTGTGTTATTTTCTACAATACTCTTATGCCAGTTTTGAAAGTATTCCTTGCTATTTACTACATTACTTGGATATCCTGGCAATACTCTATTCAACCAACTATAATATTTACAAGGTTATTTGGTAATATTCTCTTCAACTTACCAAGCTTACTTGGATGCTTAGAAACCGTATTAGTTATATTCCTTTTTATTTAATTAAAACTTATTGCGATATTCTTTTCAAACTAATCATCATTTTTGTAAATTATTTTGTTATTTTCTACCATGCTCATGTGCCAATTTTGAAAGTATTCCTTTCAATATAGCACATTACTTGTATCTCTTACCAATACTCTATTCAACCAACTATAATATTTACAATATCATTTGGTAATATTCTCTATCACTGACCAAGCTGTCTGAGGTGGTTGATTAATTACATTCATATTTATTTAGTTAAAACTTATTAGAATATCCTTTTCAACCTAATCATTACCTTAGAAATTATACTTTGTTATTTATTACAAAGCTCATATGCCACTTTTGACCGCATTCCTTGCTATTTACCACATTACCTGGATGTCTTAGCAATACTCTATTCAACCAACTATAAAATCTATAAGATTATACGGTAATATTTCCTTTAACTTACCACGTTACTTGGAAGCCATTTCGGTAACAAATCCCTTAAAACAGCCCTCGAGGTCATCCATCCATATGCTGGGTATGAATGCACCCTATACAGACGGGTAGGATCGAAGGATGTGTGTGGGTAAGACAGATGATTAAAGGCTGACACACAGTAAACTGTAGGATCTTGCTCTAGAAGCCAGCTAGTTTGTTGCATGTACCTTTAAGAAAACATTTGTTAAAAACAAAAGCTAATAATGAATATACATTTATTCTTTTGTACATATGCATAGTAATAGCCAAACAGAAGAAATGGTGTTCTCTCATCTCCCTATATAATAAAGAGCAAGTGCCTGACAATATATATATATATATATATATATATATATATATATATATATATATATATATATATAAGAATATATATATAGATATATATATATACATATATATATACATACATATATATATGTATATATATATATATTTCTTTCCTGTCGCGCTGAGAAGCATTACCAAACGTATGACTACTCGGTATCTCATCCCTCGGTTAGGTTGGTCGGGGGAATCGAACCCGGACCCAGGAAACTGAGGTTCCATTGAATTAGCATCTATCGTCTTTGATAACCTTTCCATTGAGTAAAGAATATAAAAAAAAGGGAAACCTTTCTTGTAATTTATTGGCAATGATTTCAACTGATTTTGATATCGTTACAGAAGAAACCGTTCCTTTAAAAAAAAAAAAAACTTTTGTATAGAGCAATACTTTATTTATATTCTCATTAATCCCAGAGACATTATAAGCCTGTATGCTTACATTTCCATCTCTTCAAACCATCATCTTTAACTCTGCCCAACGAAAGATTCCTTAAAAACATCACGAATAACATTCGTACTAATGAAAATGAATGTTGACAAATAATTGCCATATATCTTTCATAACTTAATGCAACATCCACATCTTGTTATAGATATACCCCGTTTCTTCTGATTCATTTGCATAGATCATCAACATCCCTGTCTTGTAGGTGCTCTCTCTCTCTCTCTCTCTCTCTCTCTCTCTCTCTCTCTCTCTCTCTCTCTCTCTCTCTCTCTCTCTCTCTCAGCATTTTTAAATTCATGATTGGCCTATCACTGGCTTACGAATACCGTATACATACATACATACATATATATATATATATATATATATATATATATATATATATATATATATATATATATATATATACATACATACTTAATTGATTCTTTAAACCTATATCAAACCAAGAAACAGCTTTACTGACATGCATATATTTACTAAGGAAATGCTAATAAGGTTTATTTCATAACTGATTTATTTTCTGGAAAACCCTTATTAACAAACACAAATTTGAAGGTGAATGACGCAACACAGTCAGGCCTGTCGAAGGCACAGAAATGTGACCATTTTCTTGTTCTTCATTCGACCTGTCTGTGTTGATTACGCTGATTATAAGAACATCAAATTACACCATAGCCATACACGTTCTGGCATATAACTATTACTTCTTAAATGATATGAATCTGTAATGAATAATGAAGTTCTCCATTCAAGGAAATTTCATTTGGCAACGCTGTCCCAAACTCGTCCCACCAACTTCAACTATGCTGATGGTTGTTATATTGGTCACTTGTACAGGGATATGTCTTACAATACATGTGTTCTGATAAAGAAAGGAAATACTTAGGACTTTTATACGTAAACTTAGGATGCTACCGATAGCATATGAAAATTTCACACCAATATCTGATAAAAATATTTATTCCTAATAAGGAAACGATCGTTGGACAATTTACCAACTACCAATTTTCTAGCCTCTACCTTCCCGCCACACTTTTTTGACACACGTGGTCTTCAAATAATACATCATATTAGTTGGGATAAGGTGTCTCTGATGCCATCTATTGGCGGTACAGTAAAGCTCGTGACAATATTAGGGAGGGAGTAAGAGTAGGGGGGGGGGGTGTTTCAGTGTTATTAATCCTTTCGGAATGTAACTGTATTGTTATACTACGTAGTTTTTACTAACCATATATGTCATATGATGAAACATATTAATTACCTTTTGGTTTCATAAAAATGTAATTGAAAATTAGATAAAATAACTTTGTAATTACTTTATTTTCTCACCGACTTCAGTAGCCTATATGTGGCAAACTGGTGACCCCCCCTCACCCCCAAATATAATTGAACTCACGATTGTTTGCTGAGGAAATAATTCTGTGACATTTATTGTGAAATTTATAATTTCCTAAAAATTAAGTAGCAGCCAGACAACAAGGAACATCAAGTACACGTGCGTCTGTTTTATAGCAATTTTGTGGCCAAATAGCAACATAAATTAAGTAATGCAAATTATAATGAGTGGATGATGGGGATAATTAGCAATTTGGTACTCCACTGCTAAGGCCATCTATTGGCCATGAAAATAAACAATATGTAGAGCTCTTTAATCCTTGCATTCTAGAACTTTCCACGACGTCATTTTTGTTTAAAAATCGCCATAAATAGCCTACTTAATTGGAACTGAATATAATTTATACCTGCAACACATGTTGCTACATACGTATTAATCTATCACCCTTTTCCAATTGGATGGAATCATCCACATAAATGGAGCAAGGGACGTCTGCTGTCATCTTTTGACAAGAAGAAACACTCAAATTCTATTCGTTTTTTTATGGAATTCTATTCAAATTTTAAAGTGTGATTACTAAAACGTACTTCCATGGTAGTTTATTTTTTTTTTTCAATTAACGCATTAAAATCTCATAATTCCAATAATACATTTTTTTCTTCTGAGCTCTAAGTTATAGTAGTTATAAGTAAATACAGATGATAAATATTACAAAATTTATAGAGCAGATTCCAATATTCTAAAAGCAGATAGGAACTCAGCCATAGAAATAAAAAAATTAAATTTAACCAAAATATATGCATGTCCCAAGAAAATATGTTATCAGTTAATCATAAGCACAATTATAGATACCAATACTCTATAAAGTGTGCCTTGTTACATGTACCAGGGTAAAAGGAGCGTTTCTTCGGGAAGGAGCTAAAGTTTGAGAATGCACTACGGGGGGGGGGGGGGGTGCTCAGGGGTGCCTGCCCCAGAAATTTTTTTTTACGGGGAAACACCCTTAAATGCGATTTCCTAGAATCTGACAGCAGATTGTAGCAACAACAAAAAAAATATTTTTGGACGATTTCTATGAGACCAATTACAAAGTGTACACTTTAACTATAATGAAATTTCGGTAAGCCTATTTAATGAATTTACTAAAAACATGTTAACGATGTTGATTCTTTGCTATAAACTCATTCCCAATATTGATGAAGTTAGGGGTGTCAGTTTTCTAAGCCTTGTATGTTTTTATTTCGATTTATGATATCTATCATTTGATTTTCAGTTACAATTTTATCTTTGAATTTTTAACGCCTTTTGTGTTTTTATTTTCGTCTAATTTATAATTTACATATGACAAATATCTAATGTTTAAATTGAAAATTATGTAACGTGTTATTTGTCTTTGGCTTCAAACTCTGGTGATAAGGTATGAAGATGAAAACCTCACAAACAGAGAAGAACTCTATAGACTTGATAATACTGCATTGGTCATAAAAGTTAAGGTTTCTAAAATGCCTTTCTATTAGCAAAACACAAGATATTCGTAAACAAAATCAAACCAAAATTGAGGAAAAACTAAAAAGGGGAAGAAACACAGTTAATGAAAAGAAGACTTGGAACAGATGAAAGTGGATCTATCGGCAAAAGAGATGGAGTGATAAGAATAGCAAAGGATTTCTATACAATGCTGTACAATATAAGAAATAACTTTTTCAATAGAAATAATGAAACATCTGAGCCGGTACCCAAAGTGACTGTATAATAAGAAAAAATGCATTAAAAGGCATAAAAAGAGAGAAAGCAGAAGATGGCCTAACAAATTATTCAATGATAGATGGAGGATATTTCATAGTGGTAAATCTCGCTGAACTCACACCAAATGTTTCCAAGACTGCTCTATATATTCAGCTTGGAAAAAAAATATCATTTTACTATTTTGCATATAAATAGACACAAACGACCTGAAAAATTACCGCCCAATAAGTTTAGAGCAATATATGAAATATTTACAAGGATCATATTTTGCAAAATGGAAAGAACACTAGACTGATCAATCAAAGAGAGCACGCAGGTTTTAGAAGCGGATATTCAACAGACCATATCCATGTTATTAACCAGATAATGGAACAATCAACTGAGTACGACAAATCACTATCTATGGCATTTATAGAAGGTGAGAAAGGTTTTGATTCTGTCAAAACTTTAACAGTCACGAAAGCCCTTCAACGACGAGGAATACATAATACTTATGTTAGAACACTTGGAGATATCTTTATGGGTATTACAGCAATCCTAAAAATACATAAATTTAGGGAGAAAATTCCCAATGAGAAAGGAATTACATAAGGAAAACCCATCTCTTTTAAATTATTCATAAAGTGCCTAGTGTTAGTTTTAAGGATTTAGATTGAGAAAATGTAGGAATTGACATTTAATATGGAATGCCTTAAGAACTTAAGATTTTCAGATGACATAGTTGTGTTTAGTGAACTATGGAAGACATTGGAAAAGATGATAGAAGATTTGAACAAAGCAGAAATGTAGGACTGAAAATGAATATGAGCAAAACTTAGATAATATACAATGAAAATACAGAGAAACAATAAATAATGGACAAGGACAAGTTAATGAATATATGTAATTAGGACAGACATGTAATTAGAATAATTCCTTACTCTAACATGGAAATGCATGTTAACAAAAACCTATAATTGGAGAATGCTTTTGACTGATAATTTTTAGTTAATAAACTTATATAATTTAATATCTGTGAATCTGTTCTGAGTTGCTAAATTTATGCATTTAATTATCTTTTAAATTTTTCTGAAGTGGAAGATAGAAAAGTAAATTTTGGGGAGACAAGGGGGCTATAAACACCCCCCCCCCCGCACTCCCTACTCCTTCGGCCCTGTTTACTCAAGTTGCCGTGTTGTAGTTAGGAAAGGTGGAAAGGGTGGGAAGGATTGAATCTGTGTGTGTGTGCGTGTATGCATATATATCTAAATATCCATTCGTCATTTTGACGGATCGCGTACACTAGTATTCTAAATATTACTGGTCAGATGGTCATGTTCAAAAGTTACACGAGTATCGAGAATTATTTTGTTTCTAGAACTTACGAGTAAAAATCCGGAGAGAGGACGAGATCGTCTTCCAGAAGGATGAATTTATCAGCTTTGGGGAATCTCTCAAGGGCGGAAAAAAGTCCAAATCGCAGATTTCTTGAAACTCTCGCTGGACCTTTGCCTTCTGGTCTGGAAATCAAAGGGCGAAATGATTAGGAAGGGAACAAACATATCCACAAAAAATGAATCAAACTTCTAATTTACTATCGTTCTCTCTCTCTCTCTCTCTCTCTCTCTCTCTCTCTCTCTCTCTCTCTCTCTCTCTCTCTCTCTCTCTCTTGAACAAAGAAACAGAGACAGATGCATAAAAATAAATAAATATCTATATTCTAATTTACTCTCTCTCTCTCTCTCTCTCTCTCTCTCTCTCTCTCTCTCTCTCTCTCTCTCTCTCTCTCTCTCTCTCTCTCTCTCTTAAACAAAGAAACAGACAGATGCATAAAAATAAATAAAAATCTAAATTCTAATTTACTCTCTCTCTCTCTCTCTCTCTCTCTCTCTCTCTCTCTCTCTCTCTCTCTCTCTCTCTCTCTCTCTCTCTCTCTCTCTCTCTCTTACTTCTGTTTCATTGTTTCACCTATCCAGTGGATTACCCTTATAGCGCAGCGCATTAGTGATTAGTGCTTTGTGTTTTTTCTTTATCATTGCTACTAATTGTGCTTATCAATGTCTACTGGAGATCAAAAGGCAAAATGATAAAAGAAGTGAACAGACAGACAGATGCACAAGAAATGAATCAAAGGCTAAATTTTTCATTACTCATGGGTTGATAAATCCATTCTGTTCTCCAAAGTAATTCCTTAGATATAACATTAAATTATAACATATCTTGATACATGAAAAGGTTTTACAATTATGGACACTAGAATTGTTGTAACTAGACATGAAACTGTAATCGTGCTGAACGACATAATACATTTATTGCCCAAGAGTAATAGAATTTCATTATTCTGTTTATATGTATTAGAAATGCTTTAAATATAGACTTCTGGCTTAAAAAAATTATGAATGATTTACATGATAGAATGAATTTGGACTTGAATAAAGCTTGGAGGGTTTAAACTATAAAAATTCTGAAATCCAAAACTAGACTTTGAGATTAGGAAAACTAGATTTTAAGATCAGGTTTTATTAATAATATGATTGCATCGCCAAAATTAATAATTATAAGTAAAACCAAACTTGAAGTACGGATGATTACGGCTCTAAAAAAAAAAAAAAAAAAAAAAAAAAAAAAAATAGGAGAGCATTATGCTAGTAGGAATGCGAGTAAGTGAGCACAAATATATGTATATTAAAAAATAAACACAAGCTTATAATATTGAATTACTAAAGAGAACTGACTATCCTCACCACCGTGTTGAGTTGTTTATTAAGCAACATTACTTGATTGTTATTCACCCTTACTGCTTAAATACATATACCAGCTCTGAAAACTGATCTGAAATGCCGCAATGTAGATAAATACACAATTAATTGTGGAATCACAAGTTGTTACCTTACTCATAAAGCGGTATCATCGTAACTATTCCTACACTGTTAAAAATTTCCATTAAAAAACGGTAAATGCTAGGCAACATTTAATCCAGGATTTTTACCCTCTTAGAATCAGTTATATTGAGGTAAAGGAATGATATTACGGTCACCAACCCGTAAAAGATAACAAAGTAAGGTAAAATTACGGTCGCCTGTAGTTTACTGAAATACGGCATAGAACATTATATATTTACGGAGAATTTCCGATCAAAATTAAGTTTTTTTTTTTTTTTTTTTTTTTTTTTTTTTTTTTTTTTAACCTTGCAGTTCTCTGTGTTAAATCAGAAAGGTATTAAAAAATAATCGAAAAGTTTTTTGTTTTTTTTTTTAATCGTGCAGTTCTGTGTTAAATCAGAAAGGTATTAAAAAATAATCGAAAAGTTTTTTTTTTTTTTTTAACAGTGCAGTTCTGTGTTAAATCAGAAAGGTATTAAATGATTAATCGAAAAGTTTTTTTTTTTTTTAACCGTGCAGTTCTGTGTTAAATCAGAAAGGTATTAAAAAATAATCGAAAAGTTTTTTTTTTTTTTTTTTTTTTTAACTGCAGTTCTGTGTTAAATCAGAAAGGTATTAAAAGATTAATCGAAGTTTTTTTTTTTTTTTTTTTTTAACAGTGCAGTTCTCTGTGTTAAATCAGAAAGGTATTAAAAAATAATCGAAAAGTTTTTTTTTTTTTTTTTTTTTTTTTTAACAGTGCAGTTCTGTGTTAAATCAGAAAGGTATTAAAAGATTAATCGAAAAGTTTTTTTTTTCTTTTTTTTAACCGTGCAGTTCTCTGTGTTAAATCAGAAAGGTATTAAAAAATAATCGAAAAGTTTTTTTTTTTTTTTTTTTTTTCAACTGCAGTTGTGTTAAATCAGAAAGGTATTAAAAGATTAATCGAAAAGTTTTTTTTTTTTTTTTTTTTTTTTAACAGTGCAGTTCTGTGTTAAATCAGAAAGGTATTAAAAGATTAATCGAAAAGTTTTTTTTTTTTTTTTAACAGTGCAGTTCTCTGTTAAATCAGAAAGGTATTAAAAAATAATCAAAAAGTTTTTTTTTTTTTTTTTTTTTTTTTTTTTTAACAGTGCAGTTCTGTGTTAAATCAGAAAGGTATTAAAAGATTAATCGAAAAGTTTTTTTTTTTTTAACAGTGCAGTCCTCTATGTTAAATCAGAAAGGTATTAAAAATAATCGAAAAGTTTTTTTTTTTTTTTTTTTTTTTAACAGTGCAGTTCTGTGTTAAATCAGAAAGGTATTAAAAGATTAATCGAAAAGTTTTTTTTTTTTTTTTTTAACAGTGCAGTTCTGTGTTAAATCAGAAAGGTATTAAAAGATTAATCGAAAAGTTTTTTTTTTTTTTTAACAGTGCAGTTCTGTGTTAAATCAGAAAGGTATTAAAAAATAATCGAAAAGTTTCTTTTTTTTTTTTTTTTTTTTTTTAACAGTGCAGTTCTGTGTTAAATCAGAAAGGTATTAAAAGATTAATCGAAAAGTTTTTTTTTTTTTTAACAGTGCAGTTCTGTGTTAAATCAGAAAGGTATTAAAAGATTAATCGAAAAGTTTTTTTTTTTTTTTTAACAGTGCAGTTCTGTGTTAAATCAGAAAGGTATTAAAAGATTAATCGAAAAGTTTTTTTTTTTTTTTTAACAGTGCAGTTCTGTGTTAAATCAGAAAGGTATTAAAAAATAATCGAAAAGTTTCTTTTTTTTTTTTTTTTTTTTTTAACAGTGCAGTTCTGTGTTAAATCAGAAAGGTATTAAAAGATTAATCGAAAAGTTTTTTTTTTTTTTTAACAGTGCAGTTCTGTGTTAAATCAGAAAGGTATTAAAAGATTAATCGAAAAGTTTTTTTTTTTTAACAGTGCAGTTCTGTGTTAAATCAGAAAGGTATTAAAAGATTAATCGAAAAGTTTTTTTTTTTAACAGTGCAGTTCTGTGTTAAATCAGAAAGGTATTAAAAGATTAATCGAAAAGTTTTTTTTTTTTTTTAACAGTGCAGTTCTCTGTTAAATCAGAAAGGTATTAAAAAATAATCGAAAAGTTTCTTTTTTTTTTTTTTTTTTTTTTTTTTAGCAGTGCAGTTCTGTGTTAAATCAGAAAGGTATTAAAAGATTAATCGAAAAGTTTTTTTTTTTTTTTAACAGTGCAGTTCTCTATGTTAAATCAGAAAGGTATTAAAAAATGAATCGAGTCATTCGGACCAAGTATGGCCCTGACCATCAGTTGAAGTAATCAGCTGCAGAGTACCTTACCTGTGAATCATCACCTGAATTCCCAGGACTTCGGCCAAAAAGGAAACGTCTTTCAGGGCCCCATCTGTCACGAGCAGTATGAGATCCCTTCTTACGCCATCCTGCTGTCCAATGTTCTCCAAGAGTCTGGCAATAAGGACAGAAGATTAAATAAGTTTCTTACTTTTTGTAAAGAATGGAGCAAATCTCTTCAAACGCCACCTAGAGATTGGTAGATGCAGCACGTTCAACAACAACTTGAGGGTTGTGGTGGGCGTTGCCGTAATGTCCCTGACTGGTGAACGTCAGACTGGAGTACGAGTCCTGCTCAAACTCATTAGTTCCTTTGGTCGCTCCAACCTCACCATCTTTGTGAGCTAAGGATGGGGGGTTTGGGGGAGCCTATAGTTCTATCTGCTAAGCCGTTAGCAACCATTGCCTGACCCTTCTTGGTCCTAGCTTGGGTGTCGAGAGGGGGCTTGGGCATTGTCATACTTGATAGGGAAATGTCACTGTCCCATTTTGAGTAGCGGTCATTTTTTTTTTTTACCTTACTGGATATGTCTGTGCGTTTAATTTTACCAATTTTAGGAGATACACTAGGCTTTAGATTTATTTTTTTATCTTACATTTAATGAAGTTTGAAGAAAGTTATGTCTTCCTACTTACATGTTGTCTGCCTGTCAGTCTACGCACGTATAGTCTCAAAACGTTTTCGATGAATTTTAAAGAATTTTTAAAGGAATTTGACCCATGGAAATGCTGAATAAAGTTTTGAGATATAACTGAAATTTAAACCCAATGGGTTAGTACTATCAATTTTACTAGTAAATGTATTAGTTACCTTCGTCAAAAACTTTTACAAAGGTTGGTTATTCTCTTAACCATAAGACTTTTCTCGAAAAAAAAAAAAAAAAAAAAAAAACATTATCTGGTAGAAAGAATAGTAGGTTCACGATTTCCTATGAATCATTATGATACATCTTGAGATTCTTTATTTACCCCTGCTTTTTCTGACCTTTAAAAACTCCATTTCCTTTAATATCATGTTTACTAGCTCCGTACAGAAACCATTTTTATTTTCCTTCTTTCTCTTTTGTCATGTTGTCTTCAACCATGGACTAGAAGAGGGCATAATGTTGACGGGGCAATTGGCCTTCGTTCTCGTTGAAATATCTTAAAGTATTAATGAAATTCACGAAATATTTTTCATCTCCATGAATGTTGCGGATACAGTAATGCTGCGGATTTTTATCTTTGTAATGGTGCTTAATTGTATTGTGTAACTAAAGTACTGAATCATAATGTTGACTCCTCGTTGATTTTTCAATGAAGACTAGAAGCCAATTAAATTAAGTACGTTATTTTGGGGTAAGATTAAACTATGTTTAAGGATTAAAGGTTTAAAGGTCACTTGTGAATGAGAGAGGCAAGGGATAGTGACAATGTCCTAGCTAGCAGGACAATGCCTAGAGAGTGACTATATATGCATATGATCAGAGCCAGGCCCCTTCTCCACCCAAGCTAGTCCAAGGCAGGCCCAGGCAATGGCTGCTGATGTCAGCGGGTAGGCCTATAGGCTTGCAGAGACAAGAAACTATCGAGCTTGAGAGGGACTTGAACTCCTTTCCGGCAAATAGCCAGGCAGGGACGTTTCCAATAGGCCATCACAACGTAAACTGGCTCCGCAATAAGCATTCGAAATAAATCCTGTTAAATTCCATCGTTTTTATCTTTAATGAATTGAATACTCACCTGTATAAGTATCTGGTCCTTCCTCCAGTAATGATGATTATTGGAATGTCTTCCCTCCAGTGCATCTGAAAAGCAAAAAGATCATAATAGATTTTTTCATCATAACGTCTAACATAATTTACAAACACTTTCCTTGAATTTATCTTCATAAACTAAGGACATGATTTTATTCTCCGGAAGTATTCGTACTATGTAATGTGATTAATTTACCTGTGTTATTGCTCCTAAACAATATTTATGTACGTTTTAAACGTAATATTTCATAAAAATCTACTTTATGCCACAGTTATTTTCTGAAATATCTATTATAGCCAAAGAAGCCAAATGAAAGCAGGTTTATCATGAGCATTATGTAACAATAACAGTTCCACTATTAAAATTAGTTGTATAAAAATCGGCCTTATCTCATCACACGTTCTTACTATTTAGCATAAGTACGGTGCCACAATTACCTTCGGTTGGAAGGAAGGTTTGATTTCATATACATCTAATCTTGTTTCTTTTTATGATACTCTAAATGCTATCTTAGATTTCCAAAAGTTCACTCCGGATTTTGATTAACAAAGCTATAGCCTCGGCCTTAAAATGGATTTTAATTTGGGTACATATCCAGCATTCCGTTTTTATCTATCGATCATACCAATCTTAAAATTTTAGTTATCAAATTGCTTGACCGTTTACTTGATGGAAAAATGTAATCAATTTCCTTTCCAAAACCAGTTTGATGGAGCTTATGTTATCTCAAGTTTTAAGATTTCGAATTGATCTTGAAAAACTAATTGGACGTAGGGATAGAGACGCTTGCTCAGGATGGCTGGGGTTGGCTGAGGCATGCATTCTAAAAGCGTTATTGCACCCTGTAGAAATAGGATAAATTATCTTTATGTCATCAATTCTAATATGAAAAATAGATTACCTATTGGCTGAAAATATAGAATGCTATGTGACTTCGGGGAATGGGTTATGAAGACAGTCATGGACTCAAATTGTATAAATGGCAATTAATATGAGAGTCTTCAATCTCTGATGGCCATCAAACAGGGATGTATGTTGAGATTTGTAGAGGGAAGTCAAAGGGTTGGTGGCAGAGGAAAAGAAGATTTTTATAGGATTGGAATTAGTTTCTCAACACAGATATAAAAAAAGAAAATATTCAGGATAGTATAGCCAAAGAACCGAGAAAAGATGGAAAGAGTGCGAGAGTGGCAATAGTATATAAAAGAGGAAAAAGAAAAAAATGAAGTTAAAAATAATGGAATAATGGAACGACGTGGACAGAATTTTGAAAATATTCTACATGAAGAGAATTAATATGAGGTGAAGGTTGATGGTCTGGTAGAGGGACGACTATAGATATATTATCATCAGGTCAGCTATATTCAGTTTGGAAAGATTTTGTAGTCTAGTTGAACTGTATTCGAATAAAAATTGCTCATTACATATTATTTAAGAGGTAAAGTATGGCCATGTGCAACTAAATTACACAATCTCCACGACCATCTGCCATTAGACGTAACTTATTAGGAGCAGTTGGAGAGTTAACCAGTCATTGATAGGCTAACCAAAATATACTAAAACATAATAACAAAATTAATAGGAAATGAGGAGAGGAAAATAGTATGACAATGATTATATACATTAGAAAAAGATATATACTAAAATGTGTAACTCATGGGAGTATGAGCATGCTATAGAAATATTGAAGGTACTAGAAGAAAGGCTGAGAATCTAAATCGATTCTTGTTATTCCTTTAGGTAAGAAATCTATACTAGAGGGAATTGTATAGATGCAATAGCAGGAAAAAACAATTATCCTACGAAGATGAAGATAGCACATCATGTGCTTGTGAAAATTGAGAAAAAGTTTGATAATGTACGAACAGAATCAATTAAATATTCATTGTAAATGCAGATGATACCAGAATGACTGATTAGGTTTATAATGTTGTTGTACAATGATATAAGAGTTAGAGGGAAGATAATGATCGATGTACTAAAACGAATTGAGACAAAATTTTGTATCCATAAAGGATCACTCCTGACTATCATGTTTATCATGGTAATGAGGAAGCTATGAAGCAGTTCAGAAAACGACTTCCATGAGATACGGCTGCCATATATAGATGACCTGGTGTTATCACCACCTATAAAGCTGTAGAACATTCTAACTTAAGGAAGAATGGAACGGAGAAGAGAGGAATACGTATAATGACTTCACATCAACTTTATAGGAAATGAAATGGAAGCAAAAAAAAAAAAAAAAAAAAATCATGATTAAGCAGAGACTGTGCTGATGTTGAATGAAAGATATCGAAGTGGTCTTGTCAAAAGAGATGATCATGATTTCAAAATGTACATTCAGTAGAAGATTTTTGAGGCTGAGTGTATAAAGTGAGCAAATGGGGAAGATAAAGAGTTAGAGCACCATGCTGTGGTTGAAGCAGGGGACTTTCACTATGAATGTACACTAAATTGTGAACAGTTATCGAGAGAGTAGTAAGAAAAATGTACCACAGTTAAGTTGAAATGTACAGACATTGTTGGAAAATTGTTAAACAAAAATATCCTGCTGGTAAACGGAATAAACATTCTTGAAGCCTCTACAAAGCCTTTACTACTTTACACAGCAAAGACATAGGCACTGGAAAGAATTGGAAAAGGCACGACCACATTGTCCAGTCAGGTAATCACGTTGGGATTTAATAGAATAAGATCTGAAAAAGTGGGGTAGTTTGGAATTATAGAAAGTAGTGGACATGAAATCAACAGTACAAAAATTTCATGCAGAAAGTGCACAAGATAGAAGAGAGTAAAGATAACTTATTTCCCATTTCACTAAATGAATGAAAAAAATAATTCGAATAATCTGAACCAGAAGAGCACAATCTTTTGAAGCAACAATGCATATTTGATTTTGGAGTTTGCAAAAGAAACTATTTTTTTTCACTTGGTATCGGTTTCTATTTCTCTTTCAAAGTTAATTAAAACAAAAAACAATTAAATTTTTTTTACGGGCTGCCAACACAAAAGCCCATGTCTTGCATAAGGCAAGGCAATCTAAACACACATACACACGCAAGGAATATTCCCCTAGGAATCTGACTGAAAAAAAAAAAAATGATAAAACATGAAATAATTGAAAATAATATAAAAAATACTTACAGGCTTTTCATTCGGATATTTTACCGGGATAGTAAAAGGGTCTTCACAGGAACAAAGGCTGCTAAAACCATCGTAAGAAGAACAGAAAATGGCTCTCTTTTGCCATTCAGGCAATTGGCCCCATCCTGGGCATGTCTCCCATTCTATCAATAAAATTATTAAAAGTTATTGATCATCTTATCCTGTGTATCATAGATTTTTTATATACCATTGGTCGACATAACTGTATTCGAAAATTTTATAATTCATCCCTTAATTTTAAGGGTTACTGTATTATTATTATTATTATTATTATTATTATTATTATTATTATTATTATTATTATTATTATTATCATTACTTGCTAAGCTACAACCCTAGTTGGTAAAGCAGGGTGCTTTAAGCCCAAGGGATCCAACAAGGAAAATAGCTCAGTGAGGAAAGTAAATAATGGAAAACTACAAGAAGTTTAAGAACATTAATAACATTAAAATTAATTTTCATATATAAACTATAAAAAATTTAAAATTTAACCAAATTCACTATATACTATTCATTATTTAAAAATTAGGTTAAATATTTACATACCATTAGTAATTGGTTCGCCTTCTTTTAGTTTTGATCCCTCACTCAGATTGGTTGGTAATTCTACCCAAAGCCGGGCTGGAGAAGCAGAGAAGTTCATGGACTGAGTGTTTGGAATGATGACATCCCCCAGAGTCTGTCCCCCTTTCACGAACACCCAGATCCAAGAGTCTCTGAACAGGTATTCACTAGACCAATGAGAACCTAGGGATCCAAGGTACTCTCTAATAGGGTTTAGCTGTAGCGATCCGTCGTGCTATAAATAACAAGAGGTTTAAAGGTTTAAAGGTCGCTCAGGAATGGCAGAGGCAAGGGACAGTGACATTGCCCTATCAAGCAGGACAATTCCCTAGAGACTGACCATATATTATATGATCAGCGCCCTAGCCCCCTCTTCCCCCAAGCTAGTATCAGGGACGGCCAGGCAATGGGTGCTGATGACTCAACAGCTAGACCTATAGGCTCTCCCAACCCTCCCCCAAACCTTAGCTCACAAGGAGAGTAAGATTGCAGACACTAAAGGCACTAACGAGTCTGAGCATGACTCGAACCCCCGTCTGGCAAACACTAGGCAGAGACGTTACCAATCAGGCCACAACAGAATCTATTCAAATTCTGTTGTGATCTTGTGATAGGTATTTTGTAATAAATCTATCAAACTGCATAAAAAATATCAAAATTCAACAATCTAATAACAAAATCAACTTCAGATCTTACCACCGAAGCCAGGACTATGATTCTCCCAGGTAAAATGGATTCCAGTGTCCATCTGAGGTCCCTGTGAGCGCCGAAATCACTGGTAGAAAACACCTGGTTTAGGGTGACGTCACTTGTCCATGGATTGATAGTAATCAGGAGTAAGCCAGCATCTTCAAGCCAAGGATCATTTTCGTACCTTATATGACCTTCATGGTGACAGACCTAATATATATTAATTGACATGTATTCATATAAGCCACAAGTACCTCTTAAATAGTAATGATAAAAAATAATAACAAAAGTAATAGCAATAATAATAATAGTAATGATAATATTATTAATAATAAGATAGTGATACTGGAAAAATTATGAAGTGATGACAATGAAAATGGAAAAAATAGAACCGTTATGATATAAAAACGAAATGGAACGACCGTATTCCGTTTATCCACCATGAAGCATATACTCTCTCTCTCTCTCTCTCTCTCTCTCTCTCTCTCTCTCTCTCTCTCTCTCTCTCTCTCTCTCTCTCTCTCTCTCTGCTATATGTAAATCAATGTTAATATTAAGATTAAAACATTGTAATGAAGAGTGTCGTAACGACACTGTCGTTGTATTCTTGAACAAGAGCTAGAAATCTCTCGTAAAATTGTCAAGATCTCCGGCTTCCCGTATTGCATGATATAGCATTGTTCAGGTATTTACCCCAACTTCTAGAAAACGGGTCCCGATATAAGAGGACGAGTGATGAGTTTGGAAAGGAGGGACTCAATTCAATCATCATCAGGTTTAAAGCTGCTTTTGTGGAGGTATGATTTGTGACACCTGGTATGATACTGCGTTTTATATTTTATTTAAGACGCTAATATTTGTTAAGAAGACAAGGAAGCGTTAGAAGATCGAATAGCATCAGAAGCTGTGTTCCTGTCATTCTGATTATCATCTTTTATATTCGAAACTTCTTCTATTAACGTAGAGAGAGAGAGAGAGAGAGAGAGAGAGAGAGGAGAGAGAGAGAGAGAGAGAGAGAGAGAGGGGGGGGGGGGGTCAGCTATTACACAACATAGGTTATGTTAAAAGTACTTCAATGTCTTATTCCCATAAAAATTTATTATGTATGAAAAATATAAAAAAAAAAAACAGTAATAGCGTAAGAAAATAATACGCAGCAAACATAACAATAACCATATTCAAAAACAGTTGCCTTCTTTTTGAAGGACTTTGCTTTGGCTTTTGGGGGTAGACCTTAGTCCCGATTGGCTGCCCTGCCTGACATCATGTGATGTACCAGTCACCAGCATCCTTCGCCCCCAGCAGTCAGGAGTCCTGGCTCGGTTAGGTCGATAGTTCGAGCCATTTGAGGTGTCTGTTATGTTTTTAGATGAACCCTGTTGGATTGAATTTGTTTGTACTGCGTTCTGAATTGATGATTGACGTTGGTAAGTATAGTCCATTTCTTTTAGCGATGCATATTTGCACCGACTCGCGGCGGTGCCCTTTTAGCTCGGAAAAGTTTCCTGATCGCTGATTGGTTAGAATTATCTTGTCCAACCAATCAGCGATCCGGAAACTTTTCCGAGCTAAAAGGGCACCGCTGCGAGTCGGTGCAAATATGCCTCGCTAAAAGAAATGGACTATAGATGATCCTGTCTTCATCTGGATCTCAAAATCATAGACACTTATGAAAACATGGACCTGTATTAAGACACGATGAATGTCTTACACTGTTAATAGGTAATCTATGAGTAGCCTATTTTGTGAATCTTGTAAAATATTGTAAATATCCTTATTCTTAATTATAGTAATTGTTATGTTCGCGGCCTATTATTTTCTTTCGCTATTACTGTTGTTCCTATTTTTTCATAATTAATCAATTATTAAGGGAATAAGACATTGAAGTAGTTTTAACATAATCTACGTTGTGTAATAGCTGACCCTCTCTCTCTCTCTCTCTCTCTCTCTCTCTCTCTCTCTCTCTCTCTCTCTCTCTCTCTCTCTCTCTCTCTAACATTAGGAAAGGGCAGTAAAGAAAAATAATTTAATAATTCCATATGAAAAGTTTGCAAATACTGAATAGATATAAAATCTTATATACAAGACGATTCCATGGACTTTAGGGAAATATTATTTATGCTTTTAAATACCCAAATTATGCATTGGGAGGATTTTCTATACTTATAGAACATTGTACAATATATATATATATATATATATATATATATATATATATATATATATATATATATATATATATATATATATATATATATATATATATATATATATATATATATATATATATATATATATATATATATATATATATATATATATATATATATATATATATATATATATATATATATATATATATTAATATATATATATGTATATATATATATGTATGTATACTATAAATACATGAAGCCCTCGTATAATGATTATGATGACACTTAACTTCAAAAAAGCAAAGATTTTCATGCTGATGAAAAATCATATCAAATGTTGGAGCTTCTAAGAAATATTGTTAACAAGTTAGCAAAGACTAAGAAAAATTTGGAATATTTAACACTTAAATCATCCTTCGAGGTTGATTGAACTCAACATGTTAACACTATTTTTACATTCCTATTATTATTATTATTATTATTATTATTATTATTATTATTATTATTATTATTATTTACTTGCTAAACTATAGCCCTAGTTGGAAAAGCAGGATGCTATAAGCCCAAGGGCTCCAACAGGGAAAATAGCCCAGTGAGTAAAGGAAATAAGGAAATTAATAAACTACAAGAGGAGTAAAGAACAAATAAAGTATTTTGAGAACAGTAACATTATCAATATAAATCTTTCATTTATAAACCATAAAAACGTCAAAAAAAAAAAAAAAAAAAAAAAAACAAGAGGAAGAGAAACAAGATGCCCGAGTGTACCCTCAAGCAAGAGAACTCTACCCAACTCTAACATGAACTCGCACATCATCATGGGCATTATTAGAAGATACTTACTGTTTCATTGTTTGCGATGACAGTTGCTGAACGGCTAGAGATTATAATTTCTAGTGTCCTGAGCCTCTTCACAAGAAGAGGAGAAAAGTCCAATGTCAGTGGAGGTTCAGGAACCAGAGTAGAGTCATCTGAAAAAGGTGGGAAATTAAAATCTACCAATATTTCCTTTCTAGAGATTCTTGATATCTGATGGTTTTGTTATCGTCCAATATTTTCCATGTTTTTAAACAAAGTTTATCTTTTACTTTATGATTGAATCACACAATATATATATATATATATATATATATATATATATATATATATATATATATATATATATATTTCATCTTCTAGGTGTAACTCATGGTCATTCACGTTCATACATTTTGGTTTCACACTCCAATCTCTTTCTGTCGTTCACATAAACATTACAGCTTTAAAGGAGAATTTTCATAAAGGGATAATTTCTATACCAATGTATTAGTAATTCATTCATTCATCCATATTATTCAAGTTTTTTAAGGCAGTTTGGGGTAGGTATCAGAACGAGGACATTTTATCCTTGGGCAGTTTACAGAAATCGTAACCCTGAGCTCGTTTAAGGATAAAGTAATCCAGAGGTAGTTCACGGACATTATAACCACAGTAAAAGAGAGCCTAACAAGTGTTAATCATCGTCAATATAATAGATAGCAAGTGCATGAACACACACACACACACACACACACACACATATATATATATATGTATATATATATATATATATATATGTATATATATATATATATATATATATATATATATATATATATACAATATATATATATGATATATATATATATATATATATATATATAATATATACGCACCCCATATATATATATATATATATATATATATATATCCCTGTCATGCTTAGGGGGAGAAGGAGCAGTCATACCCTGGTGGAAGGGAGTACTACATGAGGTACACTGGGAAACCACATTCTCCCACAAATTGCCAAACCCACGGGTTGTAGTTAGGAAAGGGGGAGGACTGGGAATGGTTGAATCTGTGTGTACATATCTATCTAATTATTTAGACGTCATTTTTGACGGATCGGGTACACAAGTTGATCATTAATGGTAGAATTCTTTATAGTACATGTACGTCCTTTGATTTATATGCAATACTCAATGTTAATAGATATTCCCTAAAAGTTGAATCATAATTTTACGTACGTGAGAAAACTGGATTTACGACATTCAAATAACAAGGTTCAAGTATTGCCTATCCGGAAATAAAATTCATATAAAGACGTATCGTACCTTTATAGGAGGCAAAAAGATAGCCAATGTCATAGTTTCAAGATTTTCGTTGAATTTGAGTACATGAAGTTCGATTTCATTTAATTCCCAAAAGTAATCTCATTGAAAGAATTGTGCGTCCGTGAGTGATATGCGAATTTCATTTATTTCTAAAGGCATTATTGTATAATCATCAAGCAAAAATACGCGTTTATTGATTATAACATAAATTTATTACATACTGTATGATGTGAAGATGATCGCAAAATACTAAAAGTTAAGAAGAATTGCTGTGTTTTTCAAAGAAAATAATTGTATTCTCAAATACCTTCTCATGTACTAAGAAAAAATGCATCTACCCTAGCATTCATTGCTCCTTTCATATATATTTCAAAGGCTTTAAAAACTCTAATTAAAGGCTAAAAAGCCAAAAAAGTCTAAAAAGCATATAAGAAGACTAAAAAGGCTGCCAGGTAAAGAACGTGTCTGAGGCCTTTGTTCAACAGTGCACTAGCTACGGCTGATGAAGATGATGATGGTGAAATGAATATATATATATATATATATATATATATATATATATATATATATATATATATATATATATATATATATATATGTATATATATATAATATATATATATATATATATATATATATATATATATATATATATATGTGTGTGTGTGTGTGTGTGTGTATGTATGTGTGTGTGTGTGCGTGTGTGTGAGTGTGTGTGTGTTTATTTTAGATTTGAGGGGAAAAGGAGTTTGATTCGAGACGTCCTATAACTACTCATTAAAATTTACTCACGTTCAAAACTTTGGAGCGTGAGTCCCAAGAACCCCTTTTCATCGAGAACAAACTGGCTTTTGGCATTGTCGTTATGAAAGAACATCGCCCTTCGGTGTTCGATCGTTTTATGAAGATCGAAACTCATCCCCTTGACTCTGAGAAGGCCCATTTGACCATCTTCGTCTGGTTCGACAATGCCGTTCTCTAACTGGAGGTAAGAAGAAGAATTTCTTTAGAAACTTGAAGAGGCTTGAGCTGAAACTCACAGATTTGATGTCAGAAAATAAAATAAGTTTTAATAGTTTAACCATGAAAAATCATGCAGCTTTTCATATCCTTTTCTTCGGAGGTTGGTGTTCCCTTATTTCTGACACGTTTTTGGAATTCTCTGCTTTCTTTCGTTTTCCCTGACTCATGATATATTTTCCATTTGGAGGCAGATTCATTACTTCCTACATCATGAAACCTAACCCTTCTTATCCCTCTACCCCTTTTTAATTTCGGATATGGTATATGAAAGAGCTGTCTATTGCGTCAGCATTTGCACTTGAATATTCTAGTTACATTGAAATATATCTTTCATATGTAAACTATAAAAACTTTAAAAAAACAAGAGGAAGAGAAATAAGAAAGAATAGTTTGCCCGAGTGTGTCCACAAGCAAGAGAACTCTAATCCAAGACAGTGGAAGACCATGGTACAGAGGGTATAGCATTACCCATGGCTAGAGAACAATGGTTTGAATTTAGAGTGTCCATCTCCTAGACGAACTACTTACCATAGCTAAAGAGTATCTTCTATCCTTACCAAGAGGAAAGTAGCCACTGAAAAATTACAGTGTAGTAGTTAACCCCCTTGAGTAAAGAAATGTTTTTCAGTAATGTTAGTGATGTCATGTGTATAAGGAAAGAGGGGAATGTGGAAAGAATAGGACAGACTATTCAGTGTATGCGAAGGCGAAGTAAAAATAAGCCGTACCCAGAGAGGAATCCAATACAGTACTCTCTGGCCAGTCAAAGGACCCAATAACCCTCTAGCGGTATTATCTCAACCTACTTGCCTGAATGAAAATTTGAGCAATTTTTCATAATTTGTATTCCAAATTCTGGACAAACTTTTATTTGTGTCGTGAAATACTAGCTTCAGCTACCTTGTGATGAAATGCGGTAATATCTAAATCACTAATGGGGAACAGTTATATACCAAAACATATATTTTAGCTGGCAAATATAAGCATAAAAAGATAGCTCATAACCTCGCATACACAAATCTCGAAAATTTTATAAACATGTCAAACCAAGTGTTCCCTGCATATCATTTCGTTTACTAACTCCTCTTCCTACCGTCTTATACAGTATATATATATACTGTATATATATATATATATATATATATATATATATATATATATATATATATATATATGTATGTATATATATATATATATATATATGTATGTATATATATATATTTATATATATATATATATATATATATGTATGTATATATATATATATATATATATATAATATATATATATATATATATATATATATATTCGTTTATAACATACATCTACCGTACATTTAATGTAATCCATAGGATTTTTTATGTGTATGTAATTCTATTCCGAGGAATCACTTGTAAGACAAGAAACACAAATCTAATATCAATTTTTAAAATCTTAATGAAAATTCAAATATACAAAAGAGAAGATATTTAGAATGTATTATCAGGTATTGTCCGTAAATATAGCTTTAGTTAGAGATCTGTGTAAGAGCAGAATAATTCATTTAACCTTATTTCTACCTCTGGAATACTTTGTTATTAAAAGACGTGATTTAAACCCGATTGCAATCTCTCTCTCTCTCTCTCTCTCTCTCTCTCTCTCTCTCTCTCAGCGAAAGATTCCACAGTCAGACTGCCAACGACGTTGAGATCCAAGACATAAGGCTCTTCGCTGGGAATAGCGTGGAACACCATTGCATTCGGTGATATTTCCAAACCAATTGGGAAAATGTCATCTCTTACGCGCCAGGCTGTGAGTCTTCCCTCGCTGTTCACAACCGGTTTCCCCGCATTCCACCTGACAGAAAATGCTCGTCAAGTTTCTCATTTCAGTGGTGGCATATTTAAATGATGCAGTTGCAAGGTATATGAGGAGAATATAGTTTTATTGGTAGTTTTAAACATATATGTATGTATATATATACATATATATGTATATATATATACAGTGTATATATATATATATATATATACTGTACACGCACACACACACTTATACACACACACACACACATATATATATATATACATATATATACATATATATATATATATATATATACTGCATATATATATATATATATACAGTATATATATATATATATATGTATGTATATATATACATATATATGCATATATATTGTATACAGTATATATATATATATATGTATATATGTATATATACAGAATATATATACACGCATATATATATACATATATATATATATATGCAGTATATATATATATATATGCATATATATACACACATATATATGTGTGTATATGTATAAGTTTATATATATATATATATATATAGATATATATATATATATATATATGAGAGAGAGAGAGAGAGAGAGAGAGAGAGAGAAAATTACCAATTTTTCAAAATCTATTGGAAAGTGTTTTTTATTATCTTTTGATTGTCAAATCGGAGATGAGTCTCCTTGTCTGCAAATTACACAGCTTTAACTTATTCTTATATAGAGTTGGCCTAATGTACAGTGCTGTGCGACTCACCCTTACCATGTAGGCAATCACACTTCTTGTTTTGTAGATCCCTTCTCTACCATGTAGCCTATAGTATCTTGATTTGTGTTTCTACATTCTTCTCAAGATTTCTAAACTATCCACTCTTTTTCGCCATCCTATCTTGCTCTATTCTCTTAGTAGGACCAAACCACCCCATAATATTAATCTATCTCTTTTCCCATTACTGGTGACTTATACATAATTTAATCATATCTTTACATTTCCCACCATTTTAACCCTCAACACATAGAACATAAACAATAAACTCTAAGTACCGTCTACCTATATCAATTCACATTTAATCTCCGTACTTTACTTGAAGTATTTGGCTCAACAAATCTTTCTTGACTTAGTATTCAAGTTCAAGTAGACGCGCCTCTTCTTTTTAAAATCCTTCAATTAGCAGAACTACTTCGCTGTTTTATATATGTCTTCTGATTCGCATCCTTCGTCTTCTCATTACCTATAGCATTCATTCCACACTTGCTTTGCCATTGAGTAACTTCCATTCCATCGCCATCACACTACCTAGCTTCCAAGCTGCCTTTACTCATGGCTGTTTATTATTATTAATATTGTTATTATTATTATTATATTATTATTATTATTATTATTATTATTATTATTATTATTAGCTAAGCTATAACCCTAGTTGGAAAAGCAGGATGCTTTAATCTCAAGGGCTCCAATAGAGAAAAATAGCCCATTGAGGAAAGAAAATAAGAAAATAAATAAACTACAAAAGGAACAATGAACAATTAATAGAAAATATTTTAAGAACATTGACAGTTTGTTTAATATAGAGTAAACTTTCGTTCTGAACACGTTTTTCCTAAGTAATATTGATAGGAGTAAAAATAGTTAAACATACATTAGGATAATTTAATGGTTTTAACAATAATTCTGTTAATGGAACAGGGCACTGGTAATAATAGCACAAGTAGTAACGATAATAGTTCCGGTATGGGAATTGTAAAATAATGATAATAATAACATACACTGATTTCATCTGGAGACTCCACAATGGATCTATTTCGATCTAACAAAATGTAATCTTTTCATTTCGTTGTTTGACAGTAGAATTAATTAGTTCCCAAAGGTGACTTTTTATATGACTAAATGAATGGACAGAAGATCAAATATGTTTTTTTTTTATTAATCATATAATCATCATTATTATCATAGTATCAGGATTTTAATTAGGATTTAGCTGTTAAAGGCATGAATTTTGACTCTATAAATATATATATATATATATATATATGTGTGTGTGTGTATATGTATGTATATATACATATATATACCCACATAATTATATATATATATATATATATATATATTTGTATATATATATACACACACACACATATATATATATAAATATATATATATATATATATATGAGTGTGTGTGTGTGCGTGTGTGTGTGTGTGTCTGTTTGTCTGTCTATGTATGAGTGTATATATATATATATATATGTGTGTGTGTGTGTGTGTGTATTCGTACCACTTCGTCAGTCTAGTTTTCTATCAATACATGTTTATGAATCCTTACATTTATGAACATAAAACAATTATTAGTTTTGCTACATAATAAACATGATTATTATTGAAAAGTATCAACACCCATAAAAATCTAGTAGTATTATTAGTAAATTACTTACTTCCTCCTTAGTGAGTCCAAACTTCTTCATGATATCGGTCTGCATTTGAAGGACTATCGTTTGCGGAGGTCCTCCTCGAGGGTCATCCATTTTCAAGCGGAGGGTTGTGTGGGGATCATTCGACGGTTGAAACAGGATCTGTGGAAAAGATATGTGAAAATTCCATATTTATCTCATGAAGCAAATCTATTATCTTTTTTATCATTTGCCTTCTCTTTCTGTCTCTCTCTAAAGGAAATATTTTTTCCCCACCGTCATAACTACATTAAAGGGTCGGTTGCTTGATACGCCTTCTCCAGTGCGTTTTATCAAATGGGGAAATAAATCCAAAAGTCAAATAGATACTACGTCCACATAACAAAACATTCTTGAGTCTTTATTGACTGAAATCCACTTGTAGGCATCAAATGTGGGTTGGGAAGGTATGTATTTGTAAAAACAATAAATCCTAATCAACAATATTACAAAATTCTTGAGTTTTTGATGACTCAAATCCACTTGAAGGCATCCAAATATGGGAATGTATTTGAAAAAAGAAAAATACTAATAAACTATGCATTTTCTTAATATCAGAAGTTGAAAGATGTGCAGGTTTCATTAATTAAAGTAAGATATATACGTTACTTATTCATCATAGCGATTTAAAATCACAATTTATTATGGCATGATAAGTTGGTTCATAAAGGCCTTAGTTATTTCATGAGGCATTCACCTCGAGAGAGAGAGAGAGAGAGAGAGAGAGAGAGAGAGAGAGAATGTGACGTTCTCTCGTGATGGTCCAACCTATCGATTAATCCGACTTTATACTCAATACGTGTCTTTTACAGGAAAGCAATTGTTATACCCAAAACCTGTATGAACGCTTTATCATGACAATTATGAATAGGCTTGTAAGTTTAGATAAATTCTGTTTCCCTTCGGTTTAATGAAAAAAACCTAGAATTATTCGTAGTTGATAAATTGGGTTAATTACAAAAGTATGAATGGGTGTGTTTAGAAACATTCAAGATTTACTTAAC
>NC_090725.1:283854639-283902139 GCF_036898095.1 Palaemon carinicauda
TTCAAGATTTACTTAACATCCATCTTGTCCTTTTTATTTATTTATTTATTTTTTTTTTTTTTTTTTTTTTTTGCATCATTGCGTTAGTTTACAAAATGGATAGAAATGTCCTAAGGAAGAGGGTAGATTAGGAAAAGGAAGATATACTATTGAAGGCGATGAAAGGAAGAAGAGAGGAACCTTAACAAATGCTTTGGCGGTGAAAGAGGAATATTAAAAAGAGAGAGAAGTAAAAGCAAAGTAACTGAGTTTGTGCATTACGTCTAAAAGGGTCAACGTTCTGCTGATGAGCATTCTGTATCTGTAAATCTTAGGGTGGTGATGAATAAGTTTCTTGTGGACGGAATTTGAATCTCCTTAATTAAGTAGTTGGTGAAATATATATTTGATGGGCCGTTCTATTCGTGAGCATATTTGTTATTATCATTGCTATAAAATATTTCTAGATCATTTAAGACTAAAACAAATGCACAGAAAATACGTATGAATATTTTATACCGATACTATAAAACGGAAGCGGCAAATTTATTTCAACTCCAAATAAAATATATTAAACATAAACAACATAAAAGGCATTAACATTGCCTACATTCCAGTATTATAAAAAAAACTTTATACGGCAAATAGCAAATCAGAAATAGCTAAAAAAAATTGCAGCAACACACCCCATTAAAAATGAAAACGCAAAATTTAAACAGATCTCTGAAAACTGAAAAAACAGGAATAAAAAAAAACAGCGAAAAGCACTTTCATAATTACGTAACAACGTTAACAAACAGAATGAAGTGACGGTTTCATAAGGAACTAACGTACTTACGTTTCCATTTGCCAGATGACGCCCGGCCATGGTAGCAACAAGCAGCAACTTCAAAAGGAATGTTCGCAGGCACGGTCTGTGGAGGAAAGAATGGAATGTCAGTTTCGCTTTTTTTTTTTTTTTTTTATTTCTCTCCCTTCCAGTGTCGATAACCTTTGATGTTGCATTGCCCGCGAGATCAAGCAATTATACAAACACTCTCTCTCTCTCTCTCTCTCTCTCTCTCTCTCTCTCTCTCTCTCTCTCTCTCTCTCTCTCTCTCTCTCTCTCTCCTTATTAAATTCTATTCATTCTGCTTAGATTTTTAATTATAGCTAACCCTCCAGCAAATCTCTCTCTCTCTCTCTCTCTCTCTCTCTCTCTCTCTCTCTCTCTCTCTCTCTCTCTCTCTCTCCTTATTAAATTCTATTCATTCTGCTTAGATTTTTAATTATAACTAACCCTCCAGCAAATCTCTCTCTCTCTCTCTCTCTCTCTCTCTCTCTCTCTTCTCTCTCTCTCTCTCTCTGCTTATCAAATTGTATTCATTCTACTTAAAATTCTTATTTTGTCCCAATTGCAAGAGTATGCTCTCTCTCTCTCTCTCTCTCTCTCTCTCTCTCTCTCTCTCTCTCTCTCTCTCTCTCTCTCTCTCTCTCTCTCGTTAATAAATTCTATTAATTCAACTTAAAATCATTATCTCCAATTGTCCCTACAGCAAGAGTGTGTTTTCGCAAAACACATCAGAAAGCACGATATGGTGAAGAGAATTTTGGGGTTGGTTTGATTGCATGAAAATTCAAACCATAAAAATAGGTTATTGAAAATGTTTGAATAAAAAAAGCATATTCCAGGAAAGAAAAATAAGCACTTTACATCAGACTTTCTTTCAAAAGATGCTTTGCAACAAATACCATTAACATGGTCTGTGTTTAAATGAAAATATCAGCTGCCCGCATACTCGTTGCATTGGAATAATTATCTTCGATTATAGGTACGGCAACTGTGATGCAACGCTTGTTAATAAAAGCTGTTGTCGAACCCGCATTTCTGAGCTGCAAATACAAATAAGAACAGGTGTTGTTAGAACAGCGTTTACTCATACCTGGTAGTTGAACCGTGTAGAAGACTGATGATACTCACTGGAAATCATTGTGATTAAAAGTGAATCGATTCAACAATGCTGCTAAACCTAACCCTCGGTCGACTCTCCCTTTCAATAATATCCCTGGTCTTTGACCACTTGCGCAGTCTTAGTCTTTGTTTAGAGATTCGCTGTTTAACGTTTTCTAAGTACAATTACTTTCTATTTTTTAGATTAGAATGAAATGAGGTGAAGGGTAAAGCTTTGTGTTACAGTTTATTGAAAACTCCTAATTTCGATTAACGACAATAAGGCTCATCTCTCTCTCTCTCTCTCTCTCTCTCTCTCTCTCTCTCTCTCTCTCTCTCTCTCTGAGTGAGACCAGACATTTCAGAAAGGATAGAATTAGAATTACTGTATAAACCACATCACTGTTCAGTTTGACCAATTAAATCATGCCAAAGTAAAACCTAAGTGAAACATAACATTACTCTAAAACAGTAAAAAAAAAAAATGTGTAAAAACTGAAGATCATCTTGACATTTCAATTGGTTAGGTTTTAGCAGCGCGGCAAATGCATCAAACTGACAGAGTGAGTTGTGTAGGACAGAGCCTGTCAGCCATCAGATTCCTGGCTTTTAGCAAATAACCATGGCATAAAAGTCGCCCTTTTTTCCTTTGTGCTGGTTATGGATGTATTAAGTGAAGCTATCAGAAAGGAAGAGTTGTGGGAATTTCTATATGCAGACGATTTAGTGATTACCGCTGAAAAAATGAGGAAGAATTACAGAGAAGGAATGGCAGGAGACTGGAGATAGGGTGGCTTGAAGGTGTATAGGGGATAAGACTGAGGTTATGGTGAGCAGTAAGGGAGGTGGTAGGAACAGAATAACCATGCCTATGATTAGGGGTTCGGTTACAAAGCAGTTGGAACAATTTAGAAACTTGGAATCTGCTATTAGTAAAAAGGGAGGATGTGAGGCTGAAGTTGAGAATAGGATAAAAACAACTCTAGAGAAGTGTGTGTGTGTGGGGGGGGGGGGGGGGGGGGCAGAGGTAGTGATAAAAAAATGCCAATCGAGCTAAAAGTCAAGATCTATAGCACAGTATTTAAGATTTATAGTGTTAATGTATGGATCGGAAACGTGGGCTCTGAGACGAAAAGATTAGGGTTGATTAGGTATAAAAACAAAGGTCAATGGAAATAGTTGCTAATGGCCTTTTCTGACCCAGACCTAATTATTATTATTATTATTATTATTATTATTATTATTATTATTATTATTATTATTATTATTGATGTTGCTGTTGTTGTTGTTGGTACAACCCTAGTAGGAAAACCAGATGTTACAAGCCCTTAGGCGCCAACACGGAAAGTAGCCAATTGAGGAAAGTTAATAAGGAAATGAATAAATTATAAATGAGAAGTATGGGGCATAAAAGATGAAATAGTTCAAGATTAGTAACAACGTTAAAATAGATCTGTCATATATAAGCAATAAAGAGAGACTTGCGTCAACCTTTTCAACATAAAAAAGAAACATTTGTAGCAATTTGAACTTCTTAAGTTCCACTGATTGCTAGATTATAAAGATCATTTCACGATCTATCACAGCTGGAATAAAACATCCAGAATACTAATGACAAGGAACTTTCTGCAAGTTGAAGCGTTTTGCATCTACTTACCTATAATCATTTCTTGTTAATGAGGCGCATTTGAACTGACTCGCACGGTGCCCTTATAGCTCGGAAAAGTTTCCTGCTATCTGATTGGTTAGAATTATCTTGTCCAACCAATCAGCGATCAGGAAACTTTTCTGAGCTGAAAGGGCACCCCTGCGGGTCAGTGTAAATCTGCCTCACTAAAAATAATTGACTATAGTAGTGCGTCTACAAGCATAGTGTTGTTGATTGAGTGTCTATGAACCTGGAACCTGGATAATAATAACACACCAAGTAGTCAGGACTATTCTTTACACGTTCTCCTCTTTTCTCATGCCCCTGACAAATCTAAGATAACCGGAAAATCCATCTTCGTTCAAAGGGTTAACTGCTGCACAATAATTGTCCAGTGGCTACTTTCTACATTGTAAGGGTAGAAGAGATTAGTTAGTTATGGTGATCAGCTCCTATAGGAGAAGGATACTCAAAAATCAAACCATTGTTCTCTAGTCTTGGGTAGTGCCATTGCCTCTATACCATGGTCTTCCATTGCCCTGGGTTAGGGTTTTTTCCTGCCTGAGTGTGCACTTAAGCAAACTATTCTCTCGGTTTCCTTATTTCCTTTCCTCAGTGGCTATTATCCTTGTTGGACCCCTTGGGCATAAATTATAGCATCCTGTTTTTCCAACTAGGGCTGTAACTTGCAGCTTATCTATTAATAATAATAATGATAATAATAATAATAATAATAATAATGATAATAATAATAATAATAATAATAATAATAATAATAATAATAATAATAATCTCTTCTATATAATAAAAGGCAAGTGTCTGGTTATATATGTATATATATACATATATGTATATATATATATATATATATATATATATATATATATATATATATATATATATATATATATATATATATATATATATACAGTATATAAATATATATACACACACACACACACACATATATATATATATATATATATATATATATATATATATACATATATATATATATATATATATATATATATATATATATATATATATTATAATATATATATATATATATATATCATGTAAAGGTGAGCTCTCACCGTTCCTTAAGAATTTAAAAGAGGGAGTAATCATACCATGATGAGAGGGGGTTGCGTGTGTGTGCATATCTCTCTAAATATCTAGCAATCATTTTTGACGGGTCGCGTAAACTAGCAATAATAATAATAATAATAATAATAATAATAATAATAATAATAATAATAATAATAATAATAATAATAATAATAATAATATAAGAGTAATTGATATGTTGTAAACTTCTGTATTTGTTTGAAGGAATCCGAAATAGTCCAAAGACTGCATATTCAAATAAGCTTATAGGAAGGCTGTATTTTTTCAATACTCACCTGAAGCCGGATGTAGAAGACACTGTAGGAATTAGTCGCATCTTTGTTTGTTTGTCACAACCTTAAACTTATGAAGTGTTTTCCAGAAAACCATGTTCTTCCTGTGTTTCACTAAAGGAATTTCATGTCATTATTTTTCATGGCAAAGTCCGACGTAGTAATTTCATTATTGATATTTTTTTTCAAACTTGAATACCTACTAATTGTTAAAAACGTCATCCACGAGTAGCCCCATATGTCACAAACTAACTTTAACAAGAATCAGTTCAAAGCTTTTGTTTTAAATTTTTTAAAGGATTTCACTTTGGTTATCAGATAAGCTCCATAAGAATAATTTTCGTCAATGCAGAATTATCTCACATATCACTTTTTAACACTCCAAGGTATTTCGGCTCGCCATTACTTCCAAGCATTCCATACGTAATAGCCGAAATCTTCCGCACTTAGATAAAACGTTACCAAACTATTACTAGCCACCGCACGGTTTTGCTGATAGATCTAGCTGGCTGGTTTCTCTTTACGCCCAAAGCGTCGACAGACACGTTGAGGAAAAGTGTCATTTTTCTCAGATACGTCGTGAGGTTTTAAGAGCTAGCGTGGCATAGGGTGGAGCAAGGTGTAGGGGTGGAGTGGGTAGGCCTAATTTTAACGATCGTATTGGTATTTACAATTATATTTTCTATGTTTCTAATGTTTATAGTAATTAAATTTTCTGTTTCTATTGTTTATAGTAACCAAACATTTACATAGGAGAGTCCTGTGATAAAGGCTTGTAAAGATTTAAAACTCGTGTGTGAAAAAGGAAGAAAGTTGAGAAGGAAAGAGGAAGAATAAAGATAGATCAACAACTAAGTGAAATATTGCAAGGAAAAAGAGGCGAAACCAGTCAGAAAAAAACTATAGTAAGGATGTATTAAAGCTTCATTATAATAAAAGTCTCTCCAGATTTTTTTTTTTCTTTTTTTCTTAGAACCAAACATCTTTGTCCGTCCTGAGTAGCCTATGATGATTTGCAAAATTTACTTTTACTGGCTGCCTAGAGGCAAAGAGTCGGCGTTACACCAATGTGTACAGCAATCTATAAGTTGCTACAACCACCACATCTCCTGAAAGACCATTATTATTATTATTATTATTATTATTATTATTATTATTATTATAAGCTAAGCTATAAAACCCTAGTTGGAAAAGCAAGATGCTATACGCCTAAGGGCTCCAACATGGGAAATTAGCCCAGCGAGGAGAGGAAACAAGAAAATAAGTAAGAAAAGTAATGCAAATTTAAAATCAAATATTTTAAGAACAGTGACAACATTAAATTAGATTGTTCATATAAAAAAAGAAGGAAAAAAACAAGAGGAACATTGAATAGCGTGCCCGAATGTACCCTCAAGCAAGAGAGCTCTACCCAAAGACAGTGGAAGGCCACGGTACATAGGCTATGGCACTACCCAAGACCAAAGAACAATGGTTTGATTTGGAGTGTCCTTCTCCTAGAAGAGCTGCGTACCATAGCTAAAAAGTCTCTTCTACCCTTACCAAGAGGGAAGTAGCCATTGAACATCACATTAGTTAACCCCTTGCACAGATGAAACGTCTTCTTTGACTGAAGAACGAATTGGCGTGACACGTGAACATAACATGGATGCCTATGTTCTTCAAAATAGAAGGTACCTGTGCAAAGGCTATGCTTTGAATTTTACCTGGTCTTGAAGTGAGTAATCCACATTATAAAGTTCATAAGGGTTATAAATGTTGACCTGTGTCGTGTCTAAATTTTTAGGGAAAATAGAACTAATACATTCACTGACATTGTTAACATTAGGACCAACATGGAGGAACAAAACATCTGAATCCCGGGACATCAACGTTATTATCCTTGCATACACATGAAGCCTTTTAATTATACCTGGTCCTCTGGTAGCATTAAATAGTGTAGTTTATAATGTTGATAAAAATAAAATGAAAAGTTGACTTTAACACCACTTTTATATCCCGAAGTATGAAAGAGAGATGATGACACAAGATCAGATAATCAATTAAGCTAAAATATTGCTAGGATTCAGCCTAATTCTCGACTGACTATACGTATCATTGACCGGCTCTATGTTTGTGTTTTATTACTATCTATAAATTCATTCAACACCCTTTTTAGGATGAGTGAAAATAAAGCACCATCATTTGCTTAATGGCCTTTTTTATTTTCTTGTTAGAGAGGAATGTAAAGTAAAAAGACTCAAATAACGCCTATCAAGATTGCATGTCTAGATTCAATTAAACCTCTCCAATAATAACGGTTTCCAATCCCTTAAACGGTGAGCTAGATCAAATTCTTTCCCTTCCAACGCCAAAATTACGAAGTTTATGGGCTATATAGTTAACCAAGTCAAAAGCTGCATATACCATCAATTTGAATCAGGCTGAGCTCAAAGAGGTGATCAACGTTGGTTGAATCAAATATGGTAAGAAACTTACCTGGTTACTTTTTAAAAACTTACTGGTTGGCGTGGAGCATTTATAAGAACCTAGAAATAAGTATACTAGCAAATATACTGAGAACAGATGGAAAGATATCTAATGACAAGATATCTAAGATACACAATAATTAGTATATCGAGGTACTCTTCACCTTCATGTTGCATTTAACAAAGTTCATAGCCTATCTGTGCAAATAGATGTATTTTTCTTACCCCTGAAAAACATAAGTGCAATTTTTTCTTAATATGTTTCTACATTCCACATATCTGTGTGTCACAAGGTATACCCAAATGTAGGTTACTGCAGTGTCACATGTGTGTGCCAGTGCGCGTGTATGAGAGAGAGAGAGAGAGAGAGAGAGAGAGAGAGAGAGAGAGAGAGAGAGAGAGAGAGAGGAGAGAGAGAGAGAGAGAGAGAGGACGGGGGTGGCGAATGGCGAAAGTTAACACATGGTGAGCATAAAATATTTATCAATCTATGAAAGTAAATAATAAAAACTTAACTGGAGCTAGAATTTTCGTCTCATCAGACTTACAACGAAATAGAAATAACGACAATTCATATTTATATAGAGCATAGGATTCCTGTTCGGTTACTCACTTGCTGGCTTCAAATAAACAGGATTTAAGAAAAGAGGATAGTAACGAGTCAATCGAAAACACCCAAGGGTTAATGTTCATATTTAGCCCTTTTGTACAAATAATTAACAAACTTTCCACGATGTTTCTCAGAGTAAACTTATCAACATTGATTACTGTGTCTGCCTTTACCCAGTTAATCCTGGGAGAAGGACACTCCAAAATCAAACCATTGTTTTCTAGTCTTGGGTAGTGCCATAGCCTCTGTACCATGGTCTTCCACTGTCTTGGGTTTAGAGTTCTCGTGCTTGAGGGTACAGTCTTCCACTGTCTTGGGTTTAGAGTTCTCTTGCTTGAGGGTACAGTCGGACATACTATTCTATCTAATTTCTCTTCTTCTTTTTTTTTGTTAAATTTTTTTAATGTTTATGTAGGATATATTTATTATGGCGTTGTTACTGTTCTTGAAATATTTTATTTTTCCTTGTTTCCTTTCCTCACTGGGCTATTTCCCCTGCTGGGGCCCCTGGGCTTATAGCATCCTGTTTTTTCAACTAAGGTTGTAGCTTAGCAAATAATAATAATAATAATAATAGTAATAATAATAATAATAATAATAATGGAACATTATGTGCGCAATACTAAGCAAAGCGGGCGCAGGTGATTTCAATGCTCTGCTAATCATGCTTCTGCGCATGTGTACGAAGCAGCTAGTGCTTTGGAAGTTATCTGCACAAATGATTCAATCACGATTCAGCGGAAAATATATGAAGTTTGCAGAGATCGTTATCTTATCTTAGGGCCACTCCATGATAGGCTAAATGGCTTAGCTTTGAACAAACTCACATAGCCTTTACATATGCGTGCTGGAACTGAGTTTTTTTTTTTTTTTTTCATTTATTATTTTGGTGATATTTTTCATAATCATTATAGAGTGACAATGTAAATCATATTAATGATGAAAGATTACTTTCAAAATAGACCCGTAAAACTATCATTACTAAAGGAAATTATATTGATGTTTATTCATTATGAATTTAGAAAACAAACTTTTTTTTTTTATCTTTTATTATGAAAATACAATTACATTTTCTTAACGTACATTTTTTCTTTTATAAAGAAATATTCCTTAACAAATTATATTTTATATTTTTGTATATACATTATAACATCTATTATAATATGATAAAATTACATTTTTATTTTATTATTTTTCTAGATATGTTTTTAAGTTAGAAACATACTGATTTATGAAAATATTTTCAACATGATTCTTTTATCCAATAATATTTACATTAAATATATTTAACAGTTTATTCTTTACACACTTAATATTTTGCTGTTCAGCACTTATTCCCAATTGTCTTGCCATCCAGATACTTGAAATAAAATCCTCTATCATTACCATTGCTGTATTTTCATTTCTTTTTAAGTTAGCTTCAAAATCTAGTTTTATAATCCTTAACCTGTTATTAGTTTTCAATTTACAACATTTTCTAAGCAATTCGAATTCCCAGGACAACAAACTCATCCAAGCCGAATTCACCCGTGCATAACTAGTTACTCTATTATATGGAGACATTCGCTTTAGGGAACTTGTTGCGTCACTCAGATTTGTGTACTTTCTGCTCTTTTACGTAACCGTTTTTTACCACATCAGCGTGGTTCCCAAACAACTAATTATTTAGAGAAAAGTTTGGCAGGCCGTCAACGTGACATCAGCTAGGACTAACGCTGTCACGCTGAGATTTGAGCAGGCAGTAACGTAGATATGATTACTATATCTTAAAAAGAAATGTGTCATTAAGTTACTTAACTTTTGAATCTTCAATGAATGAGGGTTTCAAAACAATGGCCTCAATGATTTAGAGTCGATTAGACCAAGTTATTATCAGATCGGTGAAGGTTTACGTATAAGCCTAAATAGTGTATGCGACCCGTCAAGAATGACGTCTAAATATGCACATACACAGAGATTCAGTCCTTCCCACCCCTCCCCCTTTCATACGCCGAGTGTACCTGTTGGGGGTACCCCCTCTCACCAGCGTATGACAACTATTTCTCTCCCCTGCTTAAGGGACGGGGAGAGACGAAATAGTCATACGTTTGACACTGTCACTCAGTGACAGATATATATATATATATATATATATATATATATATATATATATATATATATATATATATATATATATATATATATATATATATATATATATATATATATAACCAGACACTTGCTCTTTGTAATATAGGGGAAAATATTCAGTAAGTGTTTAAACAAATATGCAACTCATCTAATCAATAAATATAAAATCTAAAATAATATTCCAATTCTACAAAATTCATGTTGCAAATAAGCTAAAATAACCACCCTTTTTACAAAGCGTAGCTTCTAGCTTACCTGAAACTGCGACGTCATACGCCCTTGATTGTGATAATCCATTATAGCCTATCTTGGTAAAATTCCCCCATGAGTAAGTGATTATTCTCTCGCGTAGAGCAATATTGATCGATGAGTTTTCAATAGTACTTATACGCATTTTTATATTATTTCGACTCTGAAACTACTCTTTAACCAAAGTTTTGTAATAGCCTACACTGTCTTCTAATGAGTCTTCAGTCATATTAAAGGGAACGACACAGTTCATACTAACAAAAGATATTGGTTGAAAAAGGCAAGCTTGATTTAACAAAAGAGAGGGAAAAAAAACTCATTTTTCAACGACATACTGATACTGTAATTACTTAATGTTAAGTAACAATGGTTATTTTGATGACAAATTTAACGAAATTTGAAAATAATTACTGGTTGGCGACATCTACTTTAAAGCTTTTTATCGACGGTTCAATAGGCTATTTGTCTCTAATAATTCACATGAAGCATCTGAGAGAGAGAGAGAGAGAGAGAGAGAGAGAGAGAGAGAGAGAGAGAGAGAGAGAGAGAGAGAGAGAGAGAGAGAGAGAGTATTAAGTAAACACGAGGAAATACATGTTGCATCGGAAAAGTGTCATTTGTTTGTCGCGCTACAACCAGCACAAGTTTCTTTTTACACATCCTGTGTCAGCTTTGTGACGTCATGCGATTATCACATTACCGGAAGTAGCGAGATATACAGTGCGTCCTGTAGCTTGCTGTGAGTTATATGTTGCCTCTCTCTCTCTCTCTCTCTCTCTCTCTCTCTCTCTCTCTCTCTCTCTCTCTCTCTCTCTCTCTCTCTCTCTCTCGTACGCGCTAAGTCTTTACATTTACGCATTTTATTTACTTTATATCAATCTCCCATTCTGTATGACGAACCCTCGAAAATCTTTCACTAATCTTATCATTGTTGTTAATCTTTTCCACAACGTATAATGTATAAAGCGCTTCTTTACTGTATTCATGTTAATAGTTCCATCTTCCGTCACATTTACAATCTGTAATTGTATATACTTAAATATGCGGCTGTTATTTGAGAATGACTGCCTTCTTATCCATGTTACAGGGAAAACTTGTATAATAAACATGAATATATAATGCAATTCTGCAATTGCACAGGTAGTAATAATAAAATTGTTATTACCTATTGCTTGAATTTTATTACAAAAACATATTAGACATTGGGGTTAGCAGAATTCATCATTATAACAATTAATGTTTGGTGTTTTGCGAACAATTCCGCAATGTCTCAAAATAATTTGAAAACAACTTGTATTAAACTTATATAGATATTGTCTTACTTAATCGTTGCTTCATGTATATTATCTGGCAACAAATAGTTTCAGTAAGGCTCTCAGAATATCTGATGGGATTATCTAAATAACTAGAAATGGAGATAGATTTATTTTTATAAACGGAGGAACCAATAAAAAAAAAACCTAAACGGAAATCTATTTAGTGAGCTCTGCCAAGGCAGACGACATCCTCTCGTTTCCCTTTCCACCCATTCCCTTTTCAGAATATTGGCTTAGGCGTCGTGTTTCTGAAAAGTTATATGTTAGTTGATCGCTGTGTGGTGTTTTGATTATATATCTGATCATTTTATTAAGCCTGTGTCCTTAATTTAACCCAAGGATATACAGTTACTAAATAATTTTTATTCTTATCAGTGAGAGAAAGTTCGGACGCATTGTTTGGGAATTGAGTCATGGCTGCCTTAGGAGGATTCGTCGAGTTCTTTCAAAAAGGGAAAGTAAGTGGAGATATAAGTCGTTATTCGTGTATAAATTAATTTATTTGTTTTGTTAAACTATGTAACTAATGCTGTCTAATAAATCTTTTCGCCATCTTTATTTTAGCACATGTCTTCATTGTGAAAACGAATTTATCGTTATCGGACTCTTGTCATACCGTAGGATACCTTAGGGTCCTGATCTAACCCAAGCTGACGTTGCTAGTTTAGGCTTTAATGTGGCCTGGCTGCTTGACGTAGGATGAACTTCTTGTTAGATTACCTCATATATGAGACTAAAACCATCATTATAGGTATTGTTAAAGGGTCTGCTAATTTTTAAATCCCTAGCTGTATCCATTACAGTTTAGACATCGTTTTAATATATATTTATCCTTGCACCAATCAGAAGTACTGCACAGGTGTTTGGAGATCAACAGACCAGTGTAAATGACTTGTTTCCAACCGTTCCACAATCGTGTACTGTATAGGGTTAAATTATAGATAAGGACGGGACAACGGTTTGAACAGAAATAAATAGTTTTTCCTATTGTAAATGATGTGATTTCAATAAATTTTACCTTTATTTTGATAGCAAATAAACCGAAATCACGTTAGAATCCTGTCCTTCCCAACATCCACAGGTGGGAATTGGCAGTTCAGTCGGGGAACAATACAAAAAACCATGATTATTTTTTACTGAAATAAAGGTAAAATTTATTAAATTACACGTCATTAAGTATAGAAAAAAATGTTTATCCTGTATATAAAGTATTATCAGATTCACTTCACTCGTGATTCATTATTTGGGGATATTTTTATAAAACTTCTAATGATTTCTGCTCTGCCGTGGCTTACTCTTGCAAAAAAGGGGAAACATCACTGCTCCTATATACTTGCTAGCAGTACGTGCTGAGCTGCGCTCGCCAACCCCGTTGGTCATTATTTCAGGGTAATTTTTTTTTTAAGAATTCCAATGGTTTTTGCTCCACAGTGGCTTGCTTCTCTCGCAGAAAACAAGAACATCACTGCTCTTATGTACTGGCAAGTGGTACATGCTGAGCTACGCTTGGCTGCTCCGTCGGTTATTATTTCTTTGGTCATTATTGGATATTTTTAAAACCTAATAGTATTTATTTTCTTTCCTAGTCACAGATCCTAATTTTCCATAAAGAATAGTGCCTTACCTTATGATTGGGAAATTGGAGGTTTGGGATCATTGGGGTCTTCTGGCAATTGTTATTGTATCGGAGGTGATGGAGGGTAGAGACGACTGGCGGCAATGAAAAAGCGATGCAACAATGTCTTCCTTGGTAAAACGAAACAGTAAACTCATTTAGAGCAGGTATTTGCTGTATGAAAACTGAATGTAATATGGTAATCAAAGCAAAAAAAGAGAAATCACTAAAGCAGGATGGGTTAATTGGTTCGAATTTGGGAAAATAGGAAATATATATATACAGTATATAGACACCGTATATAATAGATTGGAATCAAGGAAGAAATAAATAGTGAATTAGTAAGTTCAAGTGAAGGAAAAAGTAAGTATTATTTTTATGGGAATATATTGAAATGTAATTACGGAGAAAACGACTGAAACAGGATGGAGTAACAAGTTTAAAACTTGAGAAAATCAAGAAATATATACATGCAGGTATTGCATCCACAAATGCGTACAAACGTTATTAGAAAGGTCAAATCTCGCAGAAGACTTGAATGCCAAGGGTAAAAAAGTATTCCGTATCATTTTGGTAAAAGTAGGAATGGGGAGGGCCAATAAGAACACGAGTACTTTACTCTAATCCTATTGGACGTAAGAAAGTGGCAGAGATTTTCAGACGTTAAAGGTCTAAACTAGTTACCACGCAATAAAGGTATTTACATATGCACGGACAGGATTAATGTGCAGAAAGATTAAAATGGTTAGTACGCACCAAGATATGTACAACGAATGAACAGTAGCAAATACAGCCGCTTTGTAGAATGTAAAAAAACAATTGAAAATATTCCAGTACAGTAGTATAGGATGTAGATAATTTGTGCGATTTTCCGTGGATTTATTGTTAAAGAAAATAATGTATAGAGAAGAAAAGGCTTATTTTACAGTTAATTATTGTTTCCCCAGTACAGTGATACCTCGGTACTCGACCATAATCCGTTCGGGATCAGTGTTCGACCTCCGATTTGTTCGAGTACCGAAACCTTTTTTCCCATAAGAAATAATGGTATTTATTTTTATACGTTCCTACGCACTCCAAAATGCCCAAAATATTAATAAAACGTGTACCTAAACAACAATAATTATTTAAATGTGTACAAAATTGGTCGGAAAACTATATAAAACAATTTTAAACCATTTACTGTACATACTTTGAGCAGCGGTTCGATGGCATACAGGAATGGATGTGGAAAGGATGGAAGGGGGAGGTTACTGCTTGGAAGGAGAGTCCCCTTCCATGATGTGGCTGGGTAGTTCTCCTTCAGGGGTTTTTTCTCTCTGCAGTAAAAGGTCGGGCAAATCTCCTTCAGGGGTTTTTTCTCTTCTGTTTCTCTTCTTTGGAGGGGAATCAGGCTGGGATGTAGCAGCTCTCTTTTCTTTTATGAAAAACATGTCAATTGTCAGCTGCTTCTTTCTCTTCTGCACTATTCTTCTAAAGTGAGACATAACATTATCATTAATGTAGGTATTGGCCGGCATTTTCTTCCAAAATAACCCGGTCTCATCGCAATTGAAGACTTGCTGCGGGATAAAATTTTGTTCCTTAATGTATCGGTCGAATTCAACAACGTATTTTTCAGCTGCCGCCTGATCCGAACTGGCTGCCTCCCCATGCCTAGTCACACGGTGAATACCAGTTCTGTTCCGAAATTTTTCGAACCAGCCCCTGCTTGCTTTAAAAGTAAATGACGAATCACTTTCATTAGTACTGGCACTTTTCTTCACCAATTCTTCATAAATATGAAGAGCTTTCTCGCAAATGAAAGCTTCACTTATACTTTCCCCGGCCAACTGCTTTTCTTTAATAAATATAAGGAGCAACTTTTCCATTTCTTCAATTACTTGTGGCCTTTGCTTACTAATTGCTGTCACTCCCTGTGCAACATTAGCTTTCTTTATCACTTCCTTATTTTTCAAAAAGGTCGAAATGGTCGACTTCTCCATGCCATACTGTAAGGCTAGATCAGACACTCGTACACCATTCTCGTATTTCGCAATAATTTCCTTCTTCAACTCGATCGTTGTTCTCACTGTTTTCCTCTTATCCTTCCCCTTATCACTAACTTTCTTGGGGCACATTATTATCGGCAAAAAAAGACAATAAAACGCACTAAATCACAATAAATTCTCAATGCGTGTTGTCGGACTGACACTCGCTCTTGAAATGATGCTACCCGACCAAGCGAGATTAGCCGAGATGGCTGCTCATCTCACTCGGCCACGCGTTCGGCTGTTCGAGTTCCGATTTTTTGTTCGAACACCGCAGCAAAAATTACTCAAATTTTTTGGTCGAACTCCGATTTGTTCGAATTTAGAGTCGTTCGACTACCGAGGTATCACTGTATATTATCTTCACCCTAAACCTTGGGTTCCCACTGGATGGTCCCCGTTGCCGGCGGATATATGTACTGTACAGTATACTGCATATATGTATATGTATGTATGTACAGTATATCACTATTTATTTGCGATGAAAATAAATGTTATTTTTCAATATTAATCTTACCCGATGATCATGTAGCTGTCAACTCTGTTGCCCGACAGAAATCTACGGTCGGGATACGCCAGCGACCGCTATACAGGTGGGGGTGTACACAACAGCGCCATCTGTGAGTAGGTACTCAAGTACTTCTTGTCAACAAGAACTCAATTTTTCCTCTGTCGTGCCTCCGGCAAGACCTACTAATACGCCGTCCCTAACTGGATTTGTTTTCACAACTTTTTGGTGAAGTACACTTTTCCAGTTTTGAGCTTTCGCTATGCAGGGGTTTTATCTTCATTTCAAAACTTGAACTCGTTTTGGATAGATTTTATTATGGTGACGAAGAGAGTATGGACTCTCTTTCACTTTTAAATGGCCGACCCTTCCCTTAGACGGAAGTGTTGGTGTCGAAGAGAGTATAGACTCTCTTTCACTTTTTATGACCCACCCTTCCCTTAGACGGAAGTGTGTTTAGGTTTTTGGTAATTTTGCTTAACAAAGTTATAGATTTATTTTATATCTCTCCGCCATTTATAGGCCTCTTCGATTAACTTTCCATTTATTATAAACTTATAGAAATTAATTTTTATGTTTGTTTATATGCGACCTTTCCTAATAGTAGGCGGTCCTTACTTGGAACCGAAGTTAATTAACATTGAGCCCGTCATATCGTTTTTCCTGTTAAGAATTTATGCTATTTTAATTTTAATGTTTTTGAAAGAATTTCTTTGATAGTCTCGTACTGTTTTCAAAGTTGAACTACTGTAACGTTTTGTTTAGTCTCCGCAGTTGTTGACGTTCAGAACGTTCAACTTGCGCTCTATCGTTACGATAGAGAGAGAGTATTTCACGGTTTCACGTTGCAGTAAGAGTAAACCGATTCTAGCGTTTCGTTCATTCTTTCTTAGCTTAAATGGTTTTAATTCTAATAAAGGAACTTTTTATTTGGGAAACCTTTCAGATTTTTTCCTTTAACAAATAATATGTTTTAACGATATATATAATTGGGCTCATCTCTCAGGTTCTAAGTCAAGAGAGAGAGAGAGGAGGATAAACGTTTCGTTCAAGCGGGTAACGTTGTTCTCGTTTTTTGCTCTTCTCCCTAGTCGCTATAGGGGAAGAAGGTAAAACGTTTCTAGAGTTTTATTCTTGTTCCCAGGCTTTATGCGGTGAGAGATTTTAAACGTAGTTTATTTGATCTAGGTTTAGTCTCTTTTCCAGCCACTGAATTCTTTATTTTTCATTATGTTTTTCTGTTACATTGTACTGTAATACTGTTTTCGCAATTACTTCCTTTTAATGAAGGATAGGATTGCGTGTTTCAGGTACAAACCACTTAAAGTTTCGAGTTCAGTGAAATAAGTGCAAACAGAAAATCAAAAGTGATAAAGTGATATGCGCAAAGTGTTACAGTGTTGCGTTCGAGGGTTCGTCTGTTCGTGCCAGTTGTTCACCTAGTCCGATGCCTCTTACAAGCTCCCAAGCCCAGAGGAGAAGTAATGTCGAAGGACTTATTGGTTCCACAGGCCTTGATCGACGAACAGACGTTTCCCTCCGTGGTTTCGGGTGTATCTACACACGTTGCCGACGTGATCACCCCACCCACACAAAGACGAGAGAGCCCATTTATTCCTCGTCTGCGGAAGAGGTTTCTCGCAGAAACCATGGACCAAATCTTGCAGCTTTTAAGTGCAAGTCGGTCCCTTCCGCGCAAGTCCAACGGCCTAGGTGTAGCCACTGGGTCAGTTCGGACTCGCTGCAGTACGACAACTGCACACCTCCCAAGAGAGGCAAGGTGGTACCGCAACAGGCAGTAACTCCGTCTGTTGCCGCACCAGCTGTTTTAGACCCTCAGTCACAACGGACAGTAGCTCCGTTTGTTGTTGTCTTTCATAGACCCTAGTGGTCCATGCTGCAGACTATACAGTCTCAGCTTGCTCCTTCATGCAGGAGTATCGTGCTGGAGGGTTGACAATGCACCTGTTAACCTACAACCCGCCGAGGTTGTGCGCTCAGCAGATACTGCGGCTGCCTGCTCCCACCCTCCACCTGTGAGAGCTCCACCACCGATGCGCAGTCCACCCTGCCAGACGCATGTTCTTGCTGCACCATCTGCTAACATGCGTGAGCTACCGCATCAGCAGTGGGAAGGTTCTGTAGAGCTGCCGGGTTCCAGCACTATGCGGCATTCTCCGCAGCCCATGCAGCATGCTCTGCATTCCTTACAGCATGCTCCGCATACCATGCAGCATGAGCCGCATACCTTACAGCATGCTCCGCATACCATGCAGCATGAGCCGCATACCTTACAGCATGCTCCGCATACCATACCGCATGCTCCTCAACCCACCGCAGCCCCTCCCACGCACCAGCACTCTGCTTTTGTTGTTGCCAGCTCCCACACTCCGACTGCGGAGAAGGTTGACGATGCACCCGTGGGCCTACACCTCCCACGGTTGTGCGCCCGGCATGGCTTCCTGCTCTCACACTCTTGTTGTGAGAGCTCCTCGACCCATGCACAGTCAACCCTGCCAGATGTATGATGACTCCCACACACAGAGCACTCCGTTGCCGTGCGTGAGCTACCACAAGCTGCCGTGTTTTGACACGGTGTGTCAGCCTCCGCAACACACTGTGGTTACCGCCACTCGCCAGCAGCAAACTAGTCAGTCAGGAGTTGAGGCTTCCCCACACAACTTTGGTTGTTGCCAACTCACAGACTGTCATACAGTTACATGACGTTGCCTTCTGGTCTGCTACTTATACACCAGTGCTGTATGTCCTCACGCTCCTGTTGTGGTTGACAGTTCAGTTTTTGACAGTTCACAGACTGTCAAGCAGTTTCATAACGTTGCCCTCTGGTCTGCTGCTTTTGCACCAGTGAAACCCTCACTGAGAGAACCTAGCTTTTCTCGGATATGGTTCCTGTAGATGAGAAAGTGCTGTTCTCCCTCCTTCTGATATTCCCTTGAGGACTCTGTCATTTGGAGAGGAGCCTTAAGCTGCTTAGCCTCCTATGGACTTTAATTTAAGCATAACATGCTTCCAGGGAGGGTAAATGGTTCCGCTTCAGTCGCTAACCCCGTCTGTTGCCACACCTGCTCCCATAGACCTTGGGCTTTGTTGCAAGACATGCAGTCCAAGCTTAGTCCTTGATAGAGGATTTTTTATGGAGAAGACCCTTCTTGCCAACGACCTTCCTACCGGTTGGTTGTACGCCCTGTTGACGCTGAGGTATCCTACTCACGTCCGCCAGTTGAGATGGTTCCTCCACCGGTGCGACCCAGTGTGGGTTGCCAGTCGCACGTTGATGTTATGCTACTCTCGGAGGTGGTTGTGGACGTTCAGTGTGTCACTGGGAAGACGTTCAACAACCAGCAGAGGTGACTTGTTGTGACGCAGGCGGCAACCTCAGCAACCCGATAAGGGGTTGTCTGTACTACCCAGACAGTCTAGACAGTTTCGGGTTGTCGCTGTACTTCCTCGCATCCCCATGGTTGACAGTTCACAGACTGTGCAGCAGTACCATGATCTTGTGTCCGGCTCCGTCACGCATCCACCAGTGCGACCGGATTCAGCGAGTCAGACGTTGCCCACTCCGTTGCTGTTTCCTCATCAGTTTCGGATGAGGAACCCTCTGATGAGGACATGGCTGAACAAGAAGATCAATCCCCAGCCCTGCTATCCATCCAGAAGATGCTGAAGAAGGAATACGGCCCTGTCAGGCTGTGGATGAGTCTGGTTAGGACACTGTCATCCGTGGTGCATTTGGTGTCACTTGGAAGACTACACCTCCGTCCTCTTCGGTTTCATCTAGCTCTTCAGTGGAAAAGGACAAGACGCTAGAAGCGGTCTCGATCCCGGTTTCCGGAAGATAAGTCTGGTCTAACCTGAGGAAAGGACTTTATCAACCTTTTATAGGGTCTTCCCCTGACTGTTCAGACTCCCAACCACGTTCTCTTCTCAGACGCATCGGACGTAGGCTGGGGTGCGACCTTAGGCGGTAGGGAATGCTCGGGATTATGGAACTCGCGTCAAAGGACAATGCATTTTAACTGCAAGAAGCTTCTGGCAGTAAGTCTGACCTGGAAAAGCTTCAGGTCTCTCCTTCAAGACAAAGTAATGGAGGTCAACACGGACAACTCCCTGCTTTGATGTTCATCTCCTAGCAAGGAGGGACCTACTCTCTGACATGGTGCGAGTTCGCTAGTGACCTCCTCTCCTGTTCAACAGGTCTAGACTTTTCACTAGTAACAAATTTCTTCCAAGGCAACTTGAATGTCTTAGCAGTTTGTCTCAGTAGGAAGGGACAATAATTCCAACATATTGGACCCTCCACAGAGATGTATGCAAGAGACTTTGGGTCACCTGGGGCCATCCAACCATAGATCTCTTCGCAACCTCGATGTCCAAGAGGCTCTCAACAGACCCAGCAGTGGTTCTTTTAGATGCCTTTCTACTAGATTAGTCTCATCTAGATCTATATGCATTCCCTCCGTTCTAGTTTGTCAACAAGGTACTGCAGAAGTTCGCCTCTCACGTTGGGACAAAGTTGACACTAGTTGCTTCCCTCTGGCCCGCGAGAGAATAACTTACCGAGGTACTTCGATGGCTAGTAGACGTTCCCAGAACTCTTCCCCTAAGGGTGGACCTGCTACGTCTGCCACGCGTAAGAAGGTACTCCAAGGCCTCCACGCTCTTCGTCTCACTGCCTTCAGAGTATCGAAAGACTCTCGAGAACTAGAGGTTTTTCGAAGGAGGCAACCAGAGCGATTGTTAGAGCAAGGAGAACATCCACCCTTAGAGTCTACCAATCGAAGTGGGGAATCTTCGTAAACTGGTGCAAGTCAGTATCCGTATCCTCGACCAGTACCTCTGTAACTCAAATAGCTGACTTCCTCTTATTTCTGAGAAAAGAGCGATCTCTTTCAGCTCCCACTTTCAAGGGTTACAGAAGCATGTTGGCATCAGTCTTCCGTCACAGAGGCTTAGATCTTTTTAACAATAAAGATCTACAGGACCTCCTTAAGTCTTTTGAGACCACGAAGGAGCGTCGTTTGGTTACACCTGGTTGGAATTTAGACGTGGTTCTAAGATTCCTTATGTTAGACAGGTTCGAACCACTTCAATCAGCCTCCCTGAAAGATCTCACCTTTAAGACTCTTTTCCTGATATGCTTTACCAGCTAAAAGAGTCAGTGAGATTCATGCCTTCAGCAAGAACATCGGATTTTCATCCGAAACGGCTACATGTTCTACATCTTGGTTTTCTAGCCAAACACGAGCTGCCTTCTCGGCCTTGACCAATATCGTTCTTTATTCCAAACTTATCGATATGGTTGGAAATGAACTAGAAAGAGTATTATGTCCTGTAGAGCTCTTAAGTTCTATTTTAAAAACCTTTATGAGGCCCGTCTGAAGCTTTATGGTGTTCAGTTAAGAATTCATCTTTGCCTATGGCAGAGAATTCTTTATCCTATTATTTTCAGACTGTTAATACGAGAAGCTCATTCCCTTCTGAATGAGGAAGACCAAGCTTGGCTGAAGGTAAGGACACACGAAGTTAGAGCTATCACAACTTCCGTGACCTTTTAATAAAATAGATCTCTGCAAAATATTTTCGACGCAACCTTTTGGAAAAGCTAATCAGTGTTCGCGTCTTTTATCTTAAGAATGTCCAGTCTCTTTACGAGAACTGCTACACTCTGGGACCATTCGTAGCAACGAGTGCAGTAGTGGTGGGGGCTCCACCACTACAATTCCCTAATTCCAAAACCTTTTTAATCTTTCTCTTGAAATATTTCTGGGTTGTCCGGAAGGCTAAGAAGCCTTCCGCATCCTGGTTGATTTGGCGGGTGGTCAAATTCTTTCTTGAGAAGCGCCTAGATTAGAGGTTGTGATGAGGTCCTTTAGTATGGGTTGCAGCCCTTAATACTTCAGCACCTAGGAGTCGCTCAGCATCCTAAGAGGATCGCTAGGCTCAGTAAGGAAGACGTACTTAAAAAGGCAGAGTAATGGTTCAAGTCGACTTCCTTACCAGGTACTTATTTATTTTATGTTTGTTATTTTGAATAACGGCTAAAATAAGATACGGGATACTTAGCTTCTTTGTTAACATGTATGCTGGTCTCCACCCACCACCCTGGGTGTGAATCAGCTACATGATCATCGGGTAAGATTAATATTGAAAAATGTTATTTTCATTAGTAAAATAAATTTTTGAATATACTTACCCGATGATCATGAATTTAAGGACCCGCCCTTCCTCCCCATAGAGAACCAGTGGACCGAGGAGAAAATTGAGTTCTTGTTGACAAGAAGTAGTTGAGTACCTACTCACAGATGGCGCTGTTGTGTACACCCCCACCTGTATAGCAATCGCTGGCGTATCCCGACCGTAGATTTCTGTCGGGCAACAGAGTTGACAGCTACATGATCATCGGGTAAGTATATTCAAAAATTTATTTTACTAATGAAAATAACATTTTCTAAGAAAACGGACTTTTTCAATATTAAACTTAGCCGGTGATTATATAAGCTGCAGCTCTGCTGCTCGACAGAAAACTCTACGTTTAAAATCCGCCAGCGATCGCTAAGCAGGTAGGGGGTGTACATCAACAGCGCCATCTGTCGTGCAGGTACTCAGTACTCAATGTAAAAACAGAAATCAATTTTCTCTCTGTCGGGCTACCGGCAAGACCTACTAATTCGCTGTTGCTAACTGGATTTGTTTTCACAACTATTTGGTGAAGTACACTATTCTAGTTTTGAGCTTTCGCTATGCAGGTGTTTTATCTTCATCTCAAAACTTGAACTCGTTTTGGATAGATTTAATTATGGTGACAAAGAGAGTATGGACTTTCTTTCACTTTTAAATGGCCGACTCTTCCCTTAGACGGAAGTGTGTTTAGGTTTTTAGTAATTATCTTATCACGTTATAGATCTATATATTTTATACCTCTCCGCCTTTATTAGGCCTCTTCGATTAACTTTCCATTCATTATAAACATATAAAAATAAATTTTAATGTTTTGTTTATATGCGACCTTTCCTGATAGTAGGCGGTCCTAACTTGGAACCGAAGTTAATCAACGTTGAGCCCTTTATATCGTAATTAGCTTTTAAAGAATTTAAAACTTTTTATTGTAATATGAAAGAATTTCTTTGATAGTCTTCGTACTGTTTTCAAAGATGAACTAACGTTTAGTTTTTATGCTACGCAGTTGTTGACGTTCAGGACGTTCAACATGCGCTCTATCGTTACGATAGAGAGAGAGTGTATCACGGTTTCACTTTGCAGTAAGAGTAAATCGATTCTAACGTTTTGTTCATTCTTTCTTAACTTAAATGTTTTAAATTCTAATTTAAAGGAACTTTTTATTTGAAAAACCTTTCAGTTTTTTTCCTTTAGTCAAATAACATGTTTTTTTTGACGAAATATAATTGGGCTCTTCTCTTAGGTGCGAAATCAAGAGAGAAAGAGAGAGAGAGAGATAGAGACGGAGGGAGAGAGAGGAGAGAAAACGTTCCGTTCATGCGGGTAACGTTGTTCTCGTGTTACTCTCGTCCCTAGTCTCTGTACGGGGAGGAAGGATAAAACGTTTTTAGGTTTTTATTCTCGTCCCCAGGCTATGTGCGGTGAGAGATTGAAAACGTAGTTTATATGAACTAGTGTTTAGTCTCTTTCCCAGCCACTGAATTTTCTATCTTAATATGTTTTCTGTTTTTTGCTGGTATTGATGAGATGCATTATACGACTGATTTCGCAATTTCTACCTTTTTATGAAGGGTAGAATTGCGTGTTTCAGGTAGAAATCAGTAAAAGTTTCGATTTCAGTGAAATAAGTGCAAAACAGAAAATCGAAGTGATAAAGTGATATGCGCAAAGTGTTACAGTGTTGCGTCCGAGGGTTCGTCTGTTCGTGCCTGTCGTTCACCTAGTCCGGGACCTCTTGCAAGCTCCCAAGCCCAGGGGAGAAGTAATGTCGAACGACTTATGGGTTCGAGAGGCCTTGATCAACGAACAGACGTTTCCCTCCGTGGTTTCGGGCGTATCTACCCAAGATCGCCCCACCCACACAAAGACGAGAGAGCCCATTTATTCCTCGTCTGCGGAAGAGGTTTCTCGTAAGAAACCATGGACCAAGGTCTCGCGGCTTATTAAGCGCAAGTCGGTCCCTTCCGCGCAAGTCGGTCCCTTCCGCGCAAGTCCAACGGCCCAGTTGTAGCCACTGGGTCAGTTCAGACTCGCTGCAGTCTTCCGACGACTGCTCACCTCCTAAGAGAGGCAAAGCGGTACCGCATCAGGCAGTCACACCGTCTGTTGCCGCACCTGCTCTTGTAGACCCTAAGTGGTCTTTGCTGCAGACCATGCAGCCTCAATTAACGTCATTGATGCAGGACTTTCGTACGGAGAAGGTTGACACTGCACCAACCTCTAGCCTACAACCAACCATGGTTGTGCGTCCTGTGGATGCTGAGGCGACCTTCTGCCGCACTCCAGCTGAGAGAGAGCCGCCACCCATGCGTTCCAGTGTACCCTGCCAGCCGCATGTTGACGTTCAGCGACGCACGGAACCTTCCGTTGACGTTCACGAGGTACAACAACAGTCTAAGTTGTTTTGTTTAGACGCGGTGCGTCAACCTCCGCATTCTAGAGTTGTTTTGACAGCTCAGTCTAGACAGTCAAAGCAGTCTCGAGTGGACGCTGTACGTCCTCACGCACCTGTTGTGGTTGACAGTTCAGTTGTTGACAGTTCACAGACTGTCAAGCAGTTACATGACGTTGCGTTCTGGTCCGCTACTAATGCACCAGTGAGAGACTCAGCTTTTATCGGACAAGGTTCCTGTAGATGAGGAAGTTGCTGTTCTCCCTCCTACTGATATTCCCTTGAGGACTCTGTCAGATGGAGAGGAGCCTTAAGCTGCTTAGCCTCCTATGGACTTTAATTAAATCATGATGATTTTTTCAAGGATCTTCGTCCGGATCTTGTAATTGCTGCTCCTCGTTCGCCTTAACGTCAGAACTTACACTAGGCCTAGCTACTTCGAAGCCGTTGTTTTTAAGCTAGTGCTCTCTCGCTCTCCTAGAGAGCGTTACGTTGGCTGGGCGACTGGTTTTTTCACCAGGAAGAGTTTGGGGGATACAGCCTTTGATTTCCCTTCTTTTAAACTGGTTTATAGAGCGAGAGTCTGATATGACACGAGAGAAGTTCTCGACTTGGGAGTTCATGCCTCTGCCCAGATAGACTTCTCAATTCTGGTAGACTCTCCCTGGCGCCTAGCCAGGAGACGCTCCAAGTTGTTTACAGGTCAACTTCTCAGCTTATGTCGAGCCTTTGAAGTTTTGCTGTACTATTATGTCACGCATAACAAGGCTTTCAGGGATGGTAAACGGTTCCGCCTCAGTCACTAACCCCGTCTGTTGCCACACCTGCTCCCGTAGACCCTAAATGGGCTTTGCTGCAAGACATGCAGTCCAAGCTTGCGTCCTTGATAGAGGACTTAAATGCGGAGAAGAACCTTCTGGCCGACAACCTTCCAACCGGTCGGTTCATCAGGCAGTCACACCGTCTGTTGCCGCACCTGCTCCTGTAGACCCTAAGTGGTCTTTGCTGCAAGACATGCAGTCCAAGCTTGCGTCCTTGATAGAGGACTTAAATGCGGAGAAGAACCTTCTGGCCAACAACCTTCCAACCGGTCGGTTGTGCGCCCTGTTGACGCTGAGGTACCTACTCGCGTCTGCCAGTTGAGGTGGTTCCTCCACCGATGCGACCCAGTGTGGGTTGCCAGCCGCATGTTGACGTTAAGCGACGCTCGGAGGTGGTTGTTGACGTTCAACAACCAGCAGAGGTGACTTATTGTGACGCAGTGCGTCAACCTCAGCAACCCGGTAGGGTGTTGACTGCACAACCCAGACGGTCTAGACAGTTTCGGGTTGACGCTGTGCTTCCTCGCGCACCCATGGTTGTTGACAGTTCACAGACGGTGCAGCAGTTCCATGATATTGCGTCCGGCTCCGTCACGCATCCACCAGTGCGACCGGATTCAGCGAGTCAGACGTTGCCCACTCCGTTGCCGTTTCCTCATCAGTTTCGGATGAGGAACCATCTGATGAGGACGTTGCTGAACAAGACGATCAGCCCCCAGCCCTGCTATCCATCCAGAAGATGCTGAAGAAGGAACGCTGCTCAGTCAGGCTGTGGATGAGTCTGGTAGGGACGCTGTCATCCGTGGATCAATTTGTGTCACTAGGAAGACTACACCTCCGTCCTCTTCTATACCATCTAGCTTTTCACTGGAAAAAGGACAAGACGCTAGAAGCGGTCTCGAGCCCAGTTTCCGAAAAGATAAAGTCTTGTCTGACTTGGTGAAAGGACTATTTGTTCCGTAACCGAAATACAAACCACGCTATTTACAAAGGGTTATTACTTTTAGCGTAGCTGAAATGGCGAGCCATTAGAATTTAACGAGGGTGTATTACCCCCGCGCTAGTTAGCGGGGGGTAGGGGAGTGGTAGCTAGCTACCCCTCCTCCCCCTCACACACAGGTGAATACCCACTTTCACTTTTGGCTCGGACTGTGACAGACGTCTCTGTCTTGGTCCTCGCTTGGCAGCCATTGTCTGTTTTGTCTTTACTTAATCGCTTACTTTTCTTTTACTCAATATATATGTAAACATGTTTTCATGTTTGTATATATATTTGAGTATAGAAATAAGTAAGTTTCCTTTTCAGATGTGTGTGTGTAGTGTACGATATCTACGTGGAGGCCTCGGCAGTTAGGCCACCACGACGTATTTTATGGGTGGCGATCGAGTTTGACTTATGTCTTTCTCTCTCTCTCTCTCTTGAGGTCGTTCACCCTTTTACTACGTGTTACTACGCCCTTGTAGCCTAGCTTCCTTTCCGTGTGGGGGGTTGCTACGCCGTACGTTTGTATCAATTAGTTATGAATCTAATTGTAGTTGTTTTTTGTTTTTCACCTCGTAGAACGATTCCTTTCGGGGTTTTCGTTTTTTCTTTAGTGTTCATTCATTTTTAAATTACATAATTACATAGTTACATAATTATAATTGTTATAATTCTGTTTTGGTTACAGCTCTCCTTCCGCGAGTGTAAGTGGTTGTGAGGGCACGTGCCTGTTGTGTAATTCTTTTTCCTTTTCCTCGGGATTCCTCTTCGGAGCCTTCCCGGGGGAATGAATGTGTACTAATATTATTTGTTTTATTTTTTTACAGTTACCGATCTAGTTCGTTTCTGTAATATAGCAACGGTGTGAGCTGTCTGGTTGAGTCCTGGGGATTCGGCTGTTGCTGCCTCCCCCCTTGTATTGTCGTCAGGGGCATGTCTCCTTCTACTGGTAGTACTCCCGTGTCGACGGACAGCTCTCCAGTTCAATTTAGAACAGTCAGGAGGCTTGCCTCCTTGGGCGGATAACTTTCCTTCCGAGGGAAGTTTTTCCTGTCCAGGCTTGAGCTTTTCCTCTTTTGGGGGGTTCTTCTCTTGCCTTTTCTTCGTGCGACTATGCTCTTGGTGCTGAGCGGTCGCACCTGCAGTTTCGCTCAAGGGGCTGGGCAACTGCAGGAGCTCCTCTTCGGAGGATTGCTCCTTTTAGGTCACTGGCTGACCAGTCTCTTCCACGAAGTGTTTCTCTTTCGTTCGCGAGAGAGTACACTCATAGAGACTCCTCTTCGGAGGTTTCTTCTGTTGCTGTTGCTGTTGTCCTCCCTCGCCGTAAGGCCCACCGTCCGCCTCGTCGTAAGGGCCTCTCATCTCCCTATAAGGGTGCTTGAGGCGCCTTTTTGAATCTCCGTTTGCAGCCTACAACTCCTTTTTCTCGATCTTCCGCCTTGGTGCAGATGGACAGCAGTCTGATCTCGTCTTCCGACGGGCAACGGTCTTCCCGACGGACAACGGTCTTCCCGACGGACAGCGGTCTTCCGACGGACATCATTCTCCCGGCGGACAACGATCCCTTCAGGGCAAAGGGTTGCCCCCACGGGGGTTCTTCCCTTGCGTGTCAGGGTTTCCCTGCGCGCCCTTCTGCTCATCAGCGCTCTCCTGTTCGTCAGCGCTTTCAAGATGATCTTCCCTGCGGTTCCTGTTACGCGCCCTGTGCGCCCACGTTCGCCCTCGCGATCTAGAACTTCGGTTCAGGTCGGGGTCAAGGACTCTTCTTCTTGCGCAGGCTTCCACGCGTAGCCTTCTGCTCGTCAGCGATCATCAGCTCGTCAGCGATCATCAGCTCGTCAGCGATCATCAGCTCGCCAGCGATCGTCAGCTCGTCAGCGATCATCAGCTCGCCAACGATCTCCGGATCGCCCACGTGTGTTACAGCTGGCACGCCAACGTTCTCCAACACTTCTGAAGGAACATGGTTCGCCAGCTACTAGCTCACCTGCGGATGCTGATCGCCATCGCGCGACCCTCAACTGCGGATGCTGATCGCCATCGCGCGACCCTCAACTGCGGATGCTGATCGCCATCGCGCGACCCTCAACTGCGGATGCTGATCGCCATCGCGCGACCCTCAACTGCGGATGCTGATCGCCATCGCGCGACCCTCAACTGCGGATGCTGATCGCCATCGCGCGACCCTCAACTGCGGATGCTGATCGCCATCGCGCGACCCTCAACTGCGGATGCTGATCGCCATCGCGCAACCCTCAACTGCGGATGCTGATCGCACGACCCTGCATGATCGCCCGCTTACGCATGCTGCTCCTCATCGCTCAACCCTGAACGATCGCCCTCCTGCGGATGCTGATCACCATCGCACCCTTTCACGCGATCATTCACCTGCGCATGCTGCTCGCCATCGCACAACCCTGCACGATCGCCCGCTTACGCATGCTGCTCCTCATCGCACCACCCTGAACGATCGCCCTCCTGCGGATGCTGATCACCATCGCACCCTTTCACGCGATCATTCACCTGCGCATGCTGCTCGCCATCGCACAACCCTGCACGATCGCCCGCTTACGCATGCTGCTCCTCATCGCACCACCCTGAACGATCGCCCTCCTGCGGATGCTGATCACCATCGCACCCTTTCACGCGATCATTCACCTGCGCATGCTGCTCGCCATCGCACAACCCTGCACGATCGCCCGCTTACGCATGCTGCTCCTCATCGCACAACCCTGAACGATCGCCCTCATGCGGATGCTGATCACCATCGCACCGTTTCACGCGATCATTCACCTGCGCATGCTGCTCGCCATCGCACAACCCTGCACGATTGCCCGCTTACGCATGCTGCTCCTCATCGCACAACCCTGAGCGCTCGCCCTCTTGCGGATGCTGATCACCATCGCACCCTATCACGCAATCATTCACCTACACATGCTGCTCGCCATCGCTTACCGCCAGCGATCTTCTTCACCTACGCGGCAGCACGATCCCTTGCCGTCACGCCATCGCTTGCGTTCGTCGCCTCGAACACGTGTTCATTTACCTGCCCACCCTCACACCCATTCGCCTGCGCGCCCGCGCGATCGTTCGCCTGCGCGCCCGTGCGATCGCTCGCCCGTGCGATCGCTCGCCCGCGCGATCGCTCGCCTGCGCGACCGCTCGCCTGCGTGCCCGCGCGACCGCTCGCCTGCGCGCCTGTGCGCCCGCGCGACCATTCGCCTTTGCGCGACCGTTCGCCCTCGCGCGACCATAGTTCGCGGCGAATTCCACAGCCGGTGGTAGCAGCAGGGACGCGTGCTCCTAGGCGGCACTCCGGATCACCTCCATCCAAGCACAGGTTGGTAGTGCAGGACGAAGACAGGTCAGTACAGCATTCTTCCCCACCTTCTTTTCAGGCAGGAACCGTCGTGTCCACTCCAAAGGATCGCCCGATCCCTTTCACCTTAGCGAGGATTTCGGACTCTGTGTCCTTGGAGCAGCAGACATGGTTTGATCCGCTGGCACGGGCGTTAATGAGGGTTATGAAACCAGCACTCGCCGGCCAGGGTAACAAACCAGCGGCTATCTCTCCTACGCTGAAGAGAAAGAGAGGAGTGGACTTCGTGGTCTCCATCGGACAAGGGGTGACTGCTTACCTCTTCCTCTGGGAGCTTACCAGGTTCTTTCCCTCCTCGGTTACGGCCCGAGGTCTGGTTCAAGGAAGCTACAGGAAGATCAAGGGTACTTTCCTCCTCTCGAGCTCAGGCACCTTGGCCTTTCGTCGTTAAGTATCTACTTGCGGACAAGCTCGATGTTGTACCACCTTTGGGTGTCTCATCTGTGGAGGTCAACGACCTCAGACACCCTTCCATCCTTGAGAAGAGTTTTGTCTTTGCCCAAGGACAGAGACTTAGACAGCTGCTGTGCGGAGTAAATCGACTTCCGGTTTCACTCCTCCAAGGCGCTTTCTTCCAGACTCTGCAGGGCTCCAGCTCCCTTTTCTTTCAACCACGTCGGCCTAAGTTATCGGCTACGACAACTGGGACAAGGTGTCCAATTGCAGTTTCCTCCTGTCAGGAACAGATGGCACGGGAGACTCCCCCGGGGGGGCATAGTCCTAAAAGGAGTTCACGAACTCTAGGATTGCAGGTTTTTTCGCTGGGAGGATGCTTAAGGTTACTCATCCGAATGACAGCTTCCCGATGCCCATTCCCGCACAATCTCTGTGAGTAGCCAAGGATATCGCGCCTGCCGTCTCTGTCAGTGAATTCAGTGTCTCTGAACCTCTATGCCATAGCATCAGCAGAGTTGCCCGGTTGGGCAGAATGATCCATACCTTAGGCGAAGGTCTTCCTTAGGATCATCGACGGCTTCACCCCCGGCCCCCTCAGTCGATCCTTTCTTGTAAGGAAGGATCTGAGAGGGGATGTCCATAGTCGACCTCTCAGCCCTGATCAAGTTTGTCGAACAAACTTCGGCCAGCGTAGACCAGCAGAATCGATCAGACTGGTAACGAGGCGACAGGACTCCTTTAACCCTGGATCGGAAGGACGGGTACTTTCAGTTTCCATTCCATCCATCTTCCAGGGTGCTCGTCGAATTCAGCCTAAACTGCAAGTATTCCTGCTTATGATGCATTGTGGCTATCCCGCCGTGGCATAGCAGGTTTGTTTCCCCAGAGAACTCTCCCTGCCTTCCTCTTGGCCGCTCAGGTGCAGACTTCCGCCTCCTCTGCTGTTTGGAGGGCTGGTCAACTCCGGTAGGCTCGGGTTTCGACCTTCTTCAGCGCCGGGAAAAGCTTCCGGATGCTGACCATGAGTGTGGGCTCATGGTATTTTGCTTGGAGCCTTCTCTTCCTCTGCCTCAACATCTGGAGTATCTGGCCATGATATTGAGTCAACGGCCTTACCACGTTGGAAACCCCGCTTCTCGTCCGTCCAGCGAGGTTAAGCAACGTCGGTACTTGGATGGGTGACCACCTGGGGACGCCAGATTCTGTTACCACATCCTCCGAGCCTTCCTTTCGGTTGACTGTGGCAAGACTGAGGAGAGTCGCAGTACCTGTTCTCAGTCAAGCAGAGTTTTCAGCCCTACCTTGGAACGTTTCCTAGTTCTTCTTTCCTCATTGACCCGTTTATAGTCCGAACGGTCGCCTCAGGATAAGTTCCATGTGGGGCGATCCAAGTTCCGGTGGCTTCAGGCAATGTTTAACCGGACTCCCTGGCCCTATGGGACCAGCGGAACTATTAAACCTGCAATGGGTGTTGACCTATGGAGCCTCTTGATGGTAGTGGATATTCTCGTCCTTTCCCCACATTCTTGATGCGGTTCTCGGACTCGTCAAAGGAAAGGGGGGGGGGGGGCATGTTCCGGTCCAGGCCTATGGTCAAGACCTGAAGGATACCTCTCCATCATTCAGGCAGGCTTAAGGGCCTTAGTCTGGCCCCTCTTCAGATCCTACCGCTCCTGCCAAGTCGCCCCGTTGCGTGTCGACTTCATGCTAACCAGCAGGGGACGCATTTTCACACCTTCACATCTTGCAGTAGAGATACCGGGATGATTGAGATTCTCTCAATTCCACCATCGGCTCTCTCATTCCAGGCAGGGGAATGTTTCTCTCAGACTATCCGAGCAGAGCCTCATAGAGAGAGTGTACCTAGGGGTCTTTGACCTTTGGTAACCAGCAAGTGCTGGTCTGGGGGACCTGATCGCGACAGCTTGGAACCTCAAGCTTCCGCTAGTCTTCCCCCCAGTCTCAGACCCCGAGACTCTGGCAAGATGCATTCCGGTGATGGTGGGACAACTTCGACGCCTGCGTCTTCCCTCCTTTTTGTCTGCGGACAATGGGTCTCAACAAAACCAGGTTGTCTGTCAACCTTTCAATGGGAGAGCTCCACTGGGACTATGCGCAGAACGGTTTCTGGACCCTCTGCTTCCCCTGACGGAACTCCTGGGAGAGCTTCTCCCACGGCGCAGACTACTCAAGCAACCACACTGCGACATCTCTCCCGAACCGGGGCGTCGCTTCGGCTTCATGCCTGGAGACACTACGCTTCCTCCTCTAGAAGAGACAACCCGCTACAGTCGCGGTACGGAGGTCGCGTCATCTGCGATAGTCATCCACAGGGGTCTCCCAGGCAAAGTGAAGAGTCTAAGGTGGTTGGTGCCGTGGGAGATATACCTCTTCCCGTGAGGCCTCTTCTCCAGCAATAACGGTCTTATTGCCTTTCGGCGGGAGGAAACTCCTTTCCGCTCTTGGCAATGAAGCCTGTCGCTCAGCCTTTCCCTGACCTTCAGGCTTAAAGGAATAACTTTTTCCTGCCCGCTGGATCTATCCTCGCTCATGCGAAGCTACGATCGTCCCTGCCCTAGTCGGAGGAAGACCTCCAACTTGGAGCATGGCTCGGACTTTTAGTCCTTTAAGAGATCTTCTCAAGACCCTTTTACGACAGGCCTCGGATTGTATTCCGCCTTGGGTCTTCTGCTCACTCTGGCCATGGCCAGTGTGTAAGCAATCTTCTTGGTCTCTTACTACTCCCCCCTTTCTAAGGAAGAGGGGAAGGCAACATTCAGGCTCGCTCCTGAGTTGTTGGCTAGACTCAGAATCTGAGGGTCCCGACCCTTCGGTCCGATTCATTCAAGATTTCGAGTCTCCATTCTGTGTCTGATGTCCCAAGACCTTCTCTTTCTTGCCAGTAAGGAATCGAGAGGTTAGCGCTGGGACCAGCTGCAGTTTGGCCTCAGTTGCAGCCGATTTGGGAACACAAGGAGGACATGGGGGGAGAGTCACCAGTATACCTCTTCAGCCCGGACTCAAGGACATTCATCTCGACCTGTCTTCAGACCCTCCCCCGTCACGTCGCCCTACAGCACGATGTTGGATACATCGCAACGTCCCTCGCCTTCGAGTAATACTACTCTGTGACGCAGGTGCTACAAGCTGGAGTCTGGAAGCGTCTGATGACCTTCGCAGCCCGCTTCCTGCAGGGCGTGACCCACAGGAGTCTCGATACGTTTTCTATCGCTCTGTGGTGGCTACACAACAGCTGGTCTAACCTCAGGCTCCTTTTGGACAGGTAGCAGAAGGTTGAGGGCATTGTTATCAGGTTTTAGTCTGCATGAACGAAAGAAGTATGTCTGGCCCTTACTTCTTTCTTCATCCTCCCCTCTACGGGGAAGCAGCATCCTGGTCTCTGCATAGCTGACCTCGAACCTCTGCAGGTAAACCATGCTTCCTTGTGTTCCGAGTATTGAGTCAATACTGTCGCGTCCCCCATACCCTGACGAGGTGGTATTGGGAACGTCCTAACCCAGAGTTCCTTCTGGAACTCCAGGTCAACTGCCTGAGACGGGTCACACTTCTTCCTTCACACACAAGCTTACGTAGGCCACATGGTTCCTTGCGGAGCAAGGAACTTGTGAGGTGCAGGGACTCCTTTTCTCGAGTGCGACTCACTCGGATTCTGAGTCCCCGGGTAAAGCCAAAGCCAGTATGGCTGGGGACTTTCCACCCTTCCTAAGGGATAAGTCACCCTTTGTAAATAGCGTGGTTTGTATTTCGGTTACGGAACAAATGACAAATTCGAAGATAATTTGTATTTTTCCTAACCATACAAACCTTAGCTATTTACACATATTTGCCCGCCAGCCCTGTCCCCCAAGACAAGTCCTACCTCTAAGTGAAAGTGAGTATTCACCTGTGTGTGAGGGGGAGGAGGGGTAGCTAGCTACCACTCCCCTACCCCCCGCTAACTAGCGCGGGGGTAATACACCCTCGTTAAATTCTAATGGCTCGCCATTTCAGCTACGCTAAAAGTAATAACCCTTTGTAAATAGCTAAGGTTTGTATGGTTAGGAAAAATACAAATTATCTTCGAATTTGTCATATCAACCTAAGAGAGGGTCTTCCCCTGACTGTTCAGACTCCCAACCACGTTCTCTTCTCGGACGCATCGGACGTAGGCTGGGGTGCGACATTAGACGGTCGGGAATGCTCGGGAATATGGAACTCGAGTCAAAGGACAATGCATTTCAACTGCAAGGAGCTACTGGCAGTACGTCTGGCCTGGAAAAGCTTCAGGTCTCTCCTTCAAGGCAAAGTGGTGGAGGTGAACTCGGACAACACCACGGCTTTGGCGTACATCTCCAAGCAAGGGGGGACCTACTCTCTGACGTTGTACGAGATCGCAAGGGACCTCCTCACCTGGTCAAAAGGTCTAGACATATCACTAGTAACGAGGTTCATCCAACGCAACTTGAATTTCATGGCAGATTGTCTCAGTCGGAAGGGAAAAATAATTCCAACAGAATGGACCCTCCACAGAGATGTATGCAAGAGACTTTGGGCCACCTGGGGCCAGCCAACCATAGATCTCTTCGCAACCTCGATGACCAAGAGGCTCCCAATATTTTGCTCACCAATCCTGGACCCAGCAGCAGTTCATATAGATGCCTTTCTCCTAGATTGGTCACATCTAGATCTATATGCATTCCCTCCGTTCAAGATTGTCAACAAGGTACTGCAGAAGTTCGCCTCTCACGAAGGGACAAGGTTGACGCTAGTTGCTTCCCTCTGGCCCGCGAGAGAATGGTTCACCGAGGTACTTCGATGACTAATAGACGTTCCCAGAACACTTCCCCTAAGGGTGGACCTTCTACGTCAGCCACACGTAAAGAAGGTACACCAAGGCCTCCACGCTCTTCGTCTGACTGCCTTCAGACTATCGAAAGACTCTCGAGAGCTAGAGGCTTTTCGAAGGAGGCAGCCAGAGCAATTGCTAGAGCAAGGAGAACATCCACCCTTAGAGTCTACCAATCGAAGTGGGAAATCTTCCGAAACTGGTGCAAGTCAGTATCCGTATCCTCGACCAGTACCTCTGTAACTCAAATAGCTGACTTCCTCTTATGTCTGAGGAAAGAACGATCTCTTTCAGCTCCCACTATCAAGGGTTACAGAAGCATGTTGGCATCAGTCTTCCGTCACAGAGGCTTAGATCTTTCCAACAATAAAGATCTACAGGACCTCCTTAAGTCTTTTGAGACCACGAAGGAGCGTCGTTTGGTTACACCTGGTTGGAATTTAGACGTGGTACTAAGATTCCTTATGTCAGATAGGTTCGAACCGCTACAATCAGCCTCCCTGAAAGATCTCACCTTAAAGACTCTTTTTCTGGTATGCTTAGCCACAGCTAAAAGAGTCAGTGAGATTCATGCCTTCAGCAAGAACATCGGATTCTCATCCGAAACGGCTACATGTTCTACAACTTGGTTTTCTAGCCAAAAACGAGCTGCCTTCTCGGCCTTGGCCAATATCGTTCGATATTCCAAACTTATCGTATGGTTGGAAATGAACTAGAAAGAGTCTTATGCCCTGTAAGAGCTCTTAAGTTCTATTTAAAACGAACTAAACCTTTACGAGGCCCGTCTGAAGCTTTATGGTGTTCAGTTAAGAAACCATCTTTGCCTATGTCAAAGAATGCTTTATCCTTTTTTATCAGACTGTTAATACGAGAAGCTCATTCCCATCTGAATGAGGAAGACCAAGCTTTGCTGAAGGTAAGGACACACGAAGTTAGAGCTGTCGCAACTTCCGTGGCCTTTAAACAAAATAGATCTCTGCAAAGTATAATCGACGCAACCTATTGGAAAAGCAAGTCAGTGTTCGCGTCTTTTTATCTTAAGAATGTCCAGTCTCTTTACGAGAACTGCTACACTCTGGGACCATTCGTAGCAACGAGTGCAGTAGTGGGTGAGGGCTCAACCACTACAATTCCCTAATTCCATAACCTTTTTAATCTTTCTCTTGAAATGTTTTATTATTGTTTTTGGGTTGTCCGGAAGGCTAAGAAGCCTTTCGCATCCTACTTGATTTGGCGGGTGGTCAAAGTCATTTCTTGAGAAGCGCCTAGATTAGAGGTTTTGATGAGGTCCTGTTGTATGAGTTGCAACCCTTGATACTTCAGCTCCTAGGGGTCGCTCAGCATCCTAAGAGGATCGCGAGGCTCTGTAAGGAAGACGTACTTAAAAAGGCAGAGTAATTGTTCAAGTCGACTTCCTTACCAGGTACTTATTTATTTTATGTTTGTTATTTTGAATAACTGCTAAAATGAAATAAAAAATCCTTAGCTCATAATAATGTAAACAATTATTGCTGGTCTCTACCCACCCCCCTGGGTGTGAATCAGCTTATATAATCACCGGCTAAGTTTAATATTGAAAAATGTTATTTTTATAATAAAATAAATTTTTGAATATACGTACTTACCCGGTGATTATATATTAAAGGACCCTCCCTTCCTCCCCAATAGAGACCCAGTGGACTGAGGAGAAAATTGAGTTCTGTGTTTACATTGAGTACTGAGTACCTGCACGACAGATGGCGCTGTTGATGTACACCCCCTACCTGCTTAGCGATCGCTGGCGGATTTTGAACGTAGAGTTTTCTGTCGAGCAGCAGAGCTGCAGCTTATATAATCACCGGGTAAGTATATTCAAAAATTTATTTTATTATAAAAATAACATTTTTCGATCATTGATTATGTTTAAGACACACTGTTCAGTAAATAGAAACTGTTGCTCAGGTGAAAGTAAAAAATAACCTATCACTTACCACATCACATTGCTATTTCTTCGCTAGCACAAAAAGTGAAATTCTATTTGAATAAAACTAAATCAAATCTAGGGATTGGACCTAATTTGTTTAGTAAGATTAGGATGACTGTCTCTTTAAAAAGAATATGGTTTTTCACTTTAAAATTCTATTCACTAAAACAAATGAGAAAATGGAAACAGAATCTATCCCCCTCCTGGAAATTTTAGCTCATTGTATTAGGAGTGTAGGTACCCTGCTACTTCAAGAATTTGTTCATGGAAAAAGCCTTAGTTACGGGTCAGTGGCAAACCAAGCCAATATTTGCTTGGCATTGATTTAGGGAAGATTGGTTTGCTTGTAATGTTTGTTGGACTTTGGCTCCTGTAATTTTAAACAAAGTACATTAGCTTGTTGCTTTATGACAGAGATCCGTCCCTCATCTGTGGTGTAAGTCGAATTTTAACGGAAGTTAAACACACCCATTTACAGTTCTGTATGTAAGCATCAAGGTCACCACCATGGGACAAGAAGCATCTCGTCTAAGGTAGGTGTTTCAACAGGAGCTTATAGTGAAAGGTAGGGTGACAGGCTTTCTACTCTTCTTTCTTCCTCTTCTCTTGAGGATGCAACAGTCATGGTCGATATGAGTTGGACTGGATGTCAGAGGCCGGCCAGCTTCATAACCAAGCAACCTTTCTTGTTGGGCAAGATTTGTTAAGAAGCTTCTCCTCCATCCTCGCAGACAATGCGGAGGATGAATAGAATGTATATACCCATTTCTTATACAGTAACTGCAAATGCATTTGGACAACTTATCCGATGCAAGGATATGATTTTTCCTGTGATGGAGTACCGTTTACACTTGGTACTGGCCTAACCTAATGCCTGTGATATCTCCATGCAGAGACCATTTGGAGTTTGGGAGGAGTCATAACCTCTGCTCCTATACAGGACCAGATGCTCAAATATTATTTAATGGAAGCTAAACCTGTCTGAATTTGGGTCATAGGAACTTCCTCCCTCCCAAAGAGGAGTCTCACATTAAAGGTGGTGGTTTGAATTTGTGTAGGAACAAATCACCAATTTTAAATATTTAACTTAGCCGGTGAATATATAATAGCTGCAACTCTGTTGCTCGACAGACAAAAAACAGTAAAAACTCGCCAGCGATCGCTATACAGGTTGCGGGTGTGCCCACCAGCGCCAACTGTCGGCCAGATACCACTCTCTCGATGTAAACAAAGACTCAGTTTCTTCTCTGTCGACGTGTCGACATGACGTACTTTACTCGCTGTTGAACCTGGAGTTTTTTCACATCATATTTGGTGAAGTACTTTAATTTGGTTTGAGCTTTCGCAGTACAGGTGTTTTTCTTCAAATAAATCCTTGAACTCTTTTTTGGATCGGATTAATTGTTGATGACTTAGATCGTTTTTTGGAATTTTCCCTTGACTAATTCAAAATGGCTGACCTTTCACAAGTTCCCAAGTTCAGAAAATGTAATGCTAGGGACTGTCATAGGCGTCTTCCAAAGGCTTCTCTCGACCCTCACACTGTTTGTTCCAATTGTCGGGGTAAAACCTGTCAATTGGAAGATCGGTGTGAGGAATGCGTGGGCCTTTCGGAATTCGATTTTATCGAATTTGAGAAATATACACGCAGACTAGAGAGAGATAGGGTAAGGAGAAGTTCTTCTAGGTCGGTAGATTTTTCCTCTCCACATGCCCCTGAACCTAATCCTTCCCCTGTAGTGGTTGTTCCTAACCCCCCTCCTAGCACTCAGGAACCGTCGATGGCAGGCATGATGCGTGCTATTCATGCCTTGGGGGAGAGAGTTGAGTCTTTAGCAAGTGACCGGAATCAACTCATGGCGGACGTAAAGGAACTAAAGTGCCAAAGTGCCGTGGCGGAAAGTGTTAAAGTGCCTAGTGTTTCTCAAAGTGTTGTGAACAGTGTTGCGCTTGAGGGTTCGTCTGTTCGTGCCTGTCGTCCTCCTAGTCCGGGACCTCTTGCAAGCTCCCAAGCCCAGGGGAGAAGCAATGTCGTACGACTCATGGGTTCGAGAGGCCTTGATCAGCGAACAGACGTTCCCTCTATGGTATCAGGCGTATCTCCCCAAGATCGCCCCTACCAACGTAAGACGAGAGAGCCCATTTTTACCTCGTTGTCCGAAGGTGTTTCTCGTAAGAAACCTTGGACTAAGGTCTCCAGACCTTTGAAACGTAAGTCGGTCCCTGCAGGACAAGTCCAACGTCCCGGTTGTAGCCACTGGGACAGTTCGGACTCGTTGCCGTCATCGGATGACTGCTCGCCGCCTAAGAGAGGCAAAGTTGTGCCGCCTCAGTCGCTCACCCCGTCTGTTGCCGCACCTGCTTCCGTAGACCCTAAATGGGTGTTACTGCAGGACATGCAGTCCAAGCTTGCGTCCTTGATGGAGGACTTCAATGCGGAGAAGGTTGCCGCTGAACCTTCTGGCCAACAACCATCCAAGCGGTCTGTTGTGCGTCCTGTTGACGTTGAGGTAGCTTTCTCGCGTCAACCAGTTGGGGTTGTACCTCCACCGATGCGACCCAGTGTGGGTTTCCAGCCGCACATTGACGTTAGGCAACGCACGGAGGTGGTTGTTGACGTTCAGGACGTTCATCAACCATCAGAGGCGACTTGTTTTGACGCGGTGCGTCAACCTCCGCAACCCGGTATGGTGTTGACTGCACAACCCAGACGGTCTAAACAGTCTCGGGTGGACGCTGTGCGTCCTCGCGCACCTATGGTTGTTGACAGTTCCCAGACTGTTCAGCAGTTCCATGACGCTGCGTCCGGCTCCGTCACGCATGCACCAGTGCGACCGGACTCGGCGAGTCAAACGTTGCCCACTCCTTTGCCGTTTTCTCATCAGTTATCGGATGAGGAACTGTCAGATGAGGACGTTGCTGAACCACAAGAGGATCAACCTTCAGAACTTGATGAGCCTAAGGCAGCTCAACCATCCTTGGACTTTAGAAAAGTCATGGCTGTGTTTAAGGAGTTGTTCCCTGACCACTTTGTTTCTGTGGCTCCTCGTTCGCCGCCGTCAGAGTTTGTACAGTGAACCCTCGTTTATCGCGGTAGATAGGTTCCAGACGCGGGCGCGATAGGTGAAAATCCGCGAAGTAGTGACAGCATATTTACCTATTTATTTAACATGTATATTCGGACTTTTAAAACCTTCCCTTGTACGTAGTACTGTTAACAAACCACCCTTTAATGTACAGAACACTTAATGCATGTACTACAGCACCCTAAACTAAAACAGGCACAAATATTAAAGGCGATTTTATATCATGTGTTTCCTAAACACCTAAAAAGCACGATAAAAAATGGCAACCAATGTTTTGTTTACGTTCATCTCTGATCTTAATGAAGAAACAAACTCATTTAGTGTACACATATATGTACGTATAGGTTAGTTTTTGCATCGATTATATTGATTATACAGTACTGTATGTTGATTTTTTTATTACCAATGTTTTAGTTTACGTATTTTTCTTAGGACTTCCAAATGAAATCTTTTTCTTTATGACGCCGCCTGAAACGACGGCGTGTACGCTCAGTAAACAACCACGCTCAGAACAAACAAGGCATTTAACGCGCATGATGATAGTGATAAATAATGATACAGTACATACAGTATTTACAGTAAAAGCATTTACAAAATATGTTACCTTACAAATATGAATTATACAGTACTTGTACGTAGCAAAGCAGGAAAACAATTTGAGAGAGAGAGAGAGAGAGAGAGAGAGAGAGAGAGAGAGAGAGAGAGAGAGAGAGAGAGAGATTGTTTTACGTACGTAAATGTAAATTTTAAACAAAAAAAATATGATAGGTTACAACATGTAGACTTTTAAAACCTTCCCTTTAACTTAATGCATACAGTACGTACATTACTAAACTATAAAACAGGTTAAAGTAAAGAATAAAGATTGTTACTGTACTCACCACGAAAGAAGTTCAAGAAAAACTTGAATGACGATGGCGATGAATTTGCTGCACAGTAGAAATGATGATGATGAAGCTGATGATGTGTTCTACTGTGCAGTCAATGATAGTATTTTACGTCTCTTCAGACGGAGGTGCCTTTTCCTGGGACACCTCTTCAACTTCTTCAATTTCTTCCGAAGGCGTACTAGCAGGAGGAACTGGCTCTTTTTTGCGAGGCTGGAAGAACATTGTGATCGGAAGTTGTTGCCGCTGCTTCTTTTTTCGATCCAAGAGCATCCTGTAGGGAGTCATGATGTCATCGACCTTATTTGAGAATTGCATCGAGCGAACCATATCCTCGTCCCACTCTTGTAACATTTCTTTCGCCTCCTTCATATGGTTGCAGAACTTGGCAAGCCGTTCTAATGTTAAGCCCGTTTCTTCGACATTTTCTTGGGTCTCTTCCTGGGTACCCTCACTCTCTTCCTCACTTGCCGATTTCGTCAGGTCTTCGAGGTCTGCGTCAGTTAGGGGCTGGGAATGGCAGTCCAACAACTCGTCGACGTCTTCAGTCGTCATGTCGCCAAACCCGTCACCCCCAATTATGGCAGCCAACTGCACAGATTTCCGTATTGCAGAGTGTTGGATTTCCGACGGAGTAAATCCCTTGTCGTCGTAAACAATATCGGGCCACAGCTTCTTCCAGCTCGCATTTACGGTTGCAGGTTTCATCTCTTGAAGTGCCTTTTGAATATTCTGCAGGCACGTGGCTATGGTGTACTGCCGCCAGTACGCCTTCAAGTTGAAGTCTTCATCCTCGTCATCTTGGGCAGCATCCACACACGCAACGAGGTCCGCCAAGGTATTCTTCGTGTAGAGGGCCTTGAACGCCCTGATAACCCCCTGGTCCATTGGTTGAATTAATGACGTGGTGTTGGGTGGCAGGAACTCAACCTGAACGCCCTCACGCGACAGGTCAGTTGCGTGTCCACCAGCGTTATCCATAAGGAGAAGGATCTTGAATGGCAAGCCCTTCTCTAAGAGATATTCATGGACTTGCGGGATGAAACACTGGTGGAACCAGTTGGAGGTCAGCATCTTCGTAATCCATGCTTTTTGATTATGCATCCAGTACACGGGAAGGAGATTCTTATTTTTATTTTTCAAAGCGCGAGGATTTTTCGACTTATAAATAAGCCCCGGCTTTAACAAAATTCCAGCAGCATTGCCACACATCACGAGGGTAACGCGATCCTTGAATGCCTTAAAGCCAGAGGCTTTGGCTTCCTCTTTGAACAGGAAAGTTCGCGACGGCATTCTCTTCCAAAACAAGCCGGTTTCATCCATATCAAAGACTTGTTCCGGCTTGTATCCACCTTCAGCGATAATGTTCTTGAAAGTCTGGTTCACGTAAGTTTCAGCAGCGGCAGTGTCAGCGGAAGCAGACTCCCCATGCAGGGAAACGCTTTTCAGGGCGAAGCGTTTCTGAAACTTCGCGAACCATCCTTTGCTTGCGGAAAAACGTTTCTGAGGCTGGGAATCAGTGGATGTCCCTGGTTGAGGATCATCTGCATCATCATCATCTTCAGCATGGTTGCCGTCGTCGTCTTTAGGTTCCGTTGCAGCAAAATTCTCATATAAGCTCAAAGCCTTTGTTTGGATGGTGTTCGTATCCAACGCTATGTTCTTCTTCCGGCAGTCGGCAATCCACACAGCTAAAGCACCTTCCATGCGTACGATCGTTTTATTACGCGTTGTAACGACTCGCTTCGCTGATCTGCTAAAGGTGATTGCAGCAGTCTTTCTAATGTTCGCCTCGTCCTTCTTGATGTAGCGAACGGTGGATTCGTTGATGCCAAAATGGCGGCCGGCGGCCGCGTAACTTCTACCATCTTTTAACATGTCGAGAAGCGTAACCTTCTCAGCTATCGTCATCATCCTTCGGTGGCGTTTAGGCTCACTACCAGCCTTACTAGAAGCAGAACGCTTGGGAGGCATTGTAACAGAAAGTTCAACAAAAAGTTCAACTTAAAACAGTCGCACACAGCACAGATTAAACTTCACAAAGTTAAGAACGTCTACTCAGCAATACGCGGAAAGAGAAAGTGAACGATGCAGCCCCGCGAGAACTTTGATGCTGCGGGTAGAAGATGCGGGCAAAACACCAATCACAGGCTAGATAACAAAACTTGAGTTTTGATTCGTCATCTATCAGCGCTTGAACCAATCACAACCCGTCTTACAGTACTATGGCGCGTTGGTTACTCATAGAAGATGCCCCCGCGCATACTGAACGTACGTAGATTAAGTACAATACCGTAATAATAATAAATAATGATAATAATACTGTACAGTAATAATAATAATAATAATGATTAATAATAATAACAATAATAATTTTATTAACAACAACAACAATAATAATAATAATAACAATAATAATAAAAATTTACGTACGCTATTTTACGCCTCTCTCTCTCTCTCTCTCTCTCTCTCTCTCTCTCTCTCTCTCTCTCTCTCTCTCTCTCTCTCTCTCGTACGCTTACAGTATTCGAAATGTGATTTTTGCAACAAAGAATATTATTGGATGCAGTACTGTACTACGTACGTATACATACAAAAGATTCATGGAAAAGAAGCACATCCATTACAGTACACACCATTCTAATATGGTATGACTGCATCTGATTTGCGTTTCATGTTCGATTCAATTTTACTACTTACTGAATTATCGTATGATCACATTCTCTTTTCGTGTTTTATTTCTTTCTGTGCTGAATTATATACAGTATCATATGTAATGCAATGAACAATCAGTAAGAGCAGATATTACTAATTTAATGGAATTACAGGTAACAAAATATCGTATTTGGTTGTCTTCAGATTTCGCGGTATTTTCGAATTTTCCGGAAAATCCGCGATATGTATATATATATGGGTTATGGGAAAACCCCGCGAAGTGGTGAATCCGCGATTGTCGAACCGCGAAGTAGCGAGGGTTCACTGTATTAGGCGTTCCTGCTTCCGTGCCTGCCTTTACTAAACTCGTTCTCTCTCGCTCATCCAAGAGAGCTTTGCGGCTGTTGGGCGATTGGTTAGAGACCAAGAAGAGTTTAGGGAAGACAGCATTTGCCTTACCCCCATCTAAACTCTCGTCTAGATCGAGCGTCTGGTATGCCACGGGAGAAGTTCTCGGCTTGGGAGTTCCTGCCTCTGCCCAGGGCGACTTCTCAAGTCTTGTAGACTCTCCCCGCCGCCTTGCCATGAGACGCTCGAAGATTTGTTGGTCACCATCGGACCTGGACCACCGTCTTAAAGGTATATTTAGGGCTTTCGAAGTCTTTAACTTCCTAGACTGGTGTTTAGGAGCCCTGAGTAGGAAAATCTCTTCTGCGGACAAGGATGTTTCCTTACTCATTATGTCCTGCATGGACAAGGCCGTCCGTGATGGGTCCAATGAACTTGCTGCTTCATTCACGTCCGGAGTCCTGAAGAAAAGAGAGTCTCTATGTTCTTTCCTGTCTGCTGGAGTGACGCCATGCCAAAGATCTGAGCTACTCTTTGCGCCCTTGTCCAAGTGCCTATTTCCTGAAGTCTTGATTAAGGAAATTGCCTTGTCGTTAGTACAGAAGGACACCCACGATCTAGTTGCGTCCTCGGCTCGCAAAGCTCCCCCTTTGCCCACATTGTCTGCTAGACCGAGGATAGACACTCCAGCGTCTCGATTTATCCCGCCCTTTCGTGGCAAAGCCTCCAGCAGGGGAGGTGCTCGTGCCGAAGGGAAGCGAGGGAAGAGGAAAGGATCCAAGTCCTCTAAGGGCAGAGTCTGACTGCCCGCAACTTCAGACAGCAGTAGGAGCCAGACTCAAGAACTTCTGGCAAGCCTGGGAGAAGAGAGGCGCAGATCAACAATCTGTGAGGTTGCTCAGAGAGGGGTACAAAATCCCTTTTGTACGCAAACCCCCTCTAGCGACGTACCCCATCGATCTCTCTCCCAGGTACAGAGAGGAAGTAAAGAGACAAGCCCTGAAACTGGAAGTGTCTCTTTTGCTAGAGAAGGGAGCGGTGGTCAAAGTCTCGGACCTTCAATCACCAGGGTTTTACAACCGTCTCTTCCTAGTATCAAAGAAGACAGGAGGTTGGAGACCGGTGCTAGACGTCAGTGCTCTGAATGTCTTTGTCACAAAGACGAAGTTTTCCATGGAGACCACAAAATCAGTCTTAGCAGCGGTCAGAAAGGAAGACTGGATGGTCTCTCTAGACCTAAGGGACGCCTACTTCCACATCCCCATTCACTCAGACTCCCAACCCTTTCTGAGATTCGTTTTCGAAGATGTGGTTTACCAGTTTCGGGCCCTGTGCTTTGGCCTAAGCACAGCTCCTCTCGTGTTTACGAGGCTGATGAGGAATGTGGCGAAATTCCTCCACTTATCGGACATCCGAGCCTCCCTTTATTTGGACGACTGGCTTCTCAGAGCCTCTTCCAGTCGTCGCTGTCTGAAGGATCTCAATTGGACTCTAGATCTGACCAAGGAATTGGGACTCCTAGTCAATTTGGAAAAGTCGCAGCTGGTCCCATCCCAAACTATTCTGTATTTAGGGATGGAGATTCACAGTCAAGCTTTTCGGGCTTTTCCGTCGGCCCCCAGAATAGATCAAGCCCTGCTCTCCATCCAGAAGATGCTGAAGAAAGAATGCTGCTCAGTCAGGCTGTGGATGAGTCTGGTAGGGACGCTGTCATCCCTGGAGCAATTTGTATCACTAGGAAGACTACACCTCCGTCCTCTTCAATTCCATCTGGCTTTTCACTGGAAAAAGGACAAGACGCTAGAGGCGGTCTCGATCCCGATTTCCGAAAAGATAAAGTCTTGTCTGACTTGGTGGAAGGACAATATCAGTCTAAGAGAGGGTCTTCCCCTAGCAGTTCAGATACCCAACCACGTTCTCTTCTCGGACGCATCGGACTTGGGCTGGGGCGCGACGCTGGACGGTCGGGAATGCTCAGGTCTGTGGAACTCGAGTCAGAGGAGCATGCATATCAACTGCAAGGAGCTTTTGGCGGTTCATCTGGCCTTGAGAAGCTTCGAGTATCTCCTTCTAGGCAAAGTGGTGGAAGTAAACTCGGACAACACCACGGCCTTGGCGTACATCTCCAAACAGGGAGGTACCCACTCACTGACGTTGTACGAGATCGCAAGGGACCTGCTCATCTGGTCAAAAGATCAAGGCATCTCCCTAGTAACGAGGTTCATCCAGGGCGACTTGAACGTCCTAGCAGATTGTCTCAGTCGGAAAGGTCAGGTAAGTCCAACCGAATGGACCCTCCACAAGGATGTGTGCAAGAGACTTTGGGCGACTTGGGGTCAACCCACCATAGATCTCTTTGCAACCTCGCTGACCAAGAGGCTTCCAATCTATTGCTCTCCAGTCCCGGACCCAGCAGCAATACATATAGATGCCTTCCTCCTAGATTGGTCACATCTGGATCTTTACGCATTCCCACCATTCAAGATTGTCAACAAGGTACTGCAGAAGTTCGCCTCTCACGAAGGGACAAGGTTGACGTTAGTTGCTCCCCTCTGGCCCGCGTGAGAATGGTTCACCGAGGTACTTCGATGGTTAGTAGACGTTCCCAGAAGTCTTCCTCTAAGAGTAGACCTTCTACGTCAGCCACACGTAAAGAAGGTACACCAAAGCCTCCACGCTCTTCGTCTGACTGCCTTCAGACTATCGAAAGACTCTCGAGAGCTAGAGGCTTTTCGAAGGAGGCAGCCAGTGCGATTGCTAGAGCAAGGAGAGCATCTACCATTAGAGTCTACCAATCAAAGTGGGAAGTCTTCCGAGACTGGTGCAAGTCAGTTTTTGTATCCTCGACCAGTACCTCTGTAGCCCAAATAGCTGATTTTCTCTTATACCTGAGAAAAGGACGATCCCTTTCAGCTCCCACTATCAAGGGCTACAGAATCATGTTGGCATCGGTCTTCCGGCATAGAGGCTTAGATCTTTCCAACAATAAAGATCTGCAAGACCTCCTTAAGTCTTTCGAGACCACTAAGGAGCGTCGTTTGGCTACTCCTGGGTGGAATTTAGACGTGGTCCTAAGATTCCTCATGTCAGACAGGTTTGAGCCTTTACAGTCAGCCTCCCTGAAAGATCTCACTCTTAAGACTCTTTTCCTGGTATGCTTAGCCTCGGCTAAAAGAGTCAGTGAGATTCATGCCTTCAGCAAGAACATCGGATTTTCGTCAGAAAAAGCTACTTGTTCTCTGCAACTTGGTTTTCTAGCCAAAAATGAGCTACCTTCTCGTCCTTGGCCTAAATCTTTCGATATTCCCAGCTTATCGGAGATCGTAGGCAATGAACTAGAAAGAGTCTTATGCCCTGTTAGAGCTCTTAAGTTCTACTTAGCTCGTACTAAACCTTTACGAGGCCAATCTGAAGCTTTATGGTGTTCGGTTAAGAAACCATCCTTGCCTATGTCAAAGAATGCTTTGTCATACTTTATCAGATTGTTAATACGAGAAGCTCATTCACACCTGAGTGAGGAAGACCGATCTTTGCTTAAGGTTAAGACGCACGAGGTTAGAGCTGTAGCAACTTCCGTGGCCTTTAAGCAAAATAGATCTCTGCAAAGTATAATGGACACAACCTATTGGAGAAGCAAGTCAGTGTTCGCGTCATTTTA
>NC_090725.1:283907139-283952139 GCF_036898095.1 Palaemon carinicauda
GTGGTCTCCGCCACGTGGAACTTTCAGACGCCGTCTGGCTTCGTCCCCGACTTTCTCTAGCCCCTTGGAGCGTGGTTCGCCTTCAGATGTTGCTTACCCCACCCTGAGAGTTCGATGCGCTCAAGTCTCGTCCTGTTCTTGCCTCTGAGTCCAGGAGTTGTTGCCACTCCCCCTGGGAAATCCAGACCATCTCACCTTCTTCGTTCTTCGTCAGAGTGCAGGCATTGCCACCCAGCTCTCTCAACCCTCGTCACTAAGCGCAGACAGGAGGATCGCCCAGAACCACCGCCGCGATCCATGGAGATATTCTTCTAGGTCCCGGAGTGATTTAGCGCATAAACCAACCCCATGATGCCATCACGCTTCAGCGAGCTAGCAGTCTCCTTCTTGCCATCGAATTCCAGCACGTGTCCAGGCAACGTGCGACACAGTTCTTGCTCACTATCGCTTTCCAGATCGGGACCAGCCCTCAGCTTGTGAGCGCGTGTCAGCGCATAACTCCTTACCGCCTCAATGCTACGCTTCCTGACCATGACCTCTCGTCAGCATGTGATCGTCCACCTGCTTGGATTCATGACGCTTCCTCATCTAGATCTTCAGTAGCAGCTCGCGACCCAGTTCCTGCTCGTGTTTTGTCTTCGGCCTGCAAGTATTCAGTAGCGCCTAAGGGAAGCAGCTGCTCGCGACCACCCGTCAATGAGCAGCTGCCCAGTAACACGTGTCATTTCAGCAGCAAGCAAGCGTCTGGTAGAGCGCAGTCTTCCAGCCCCTCTTATTCTCAAAACTTCACTGAAAGATGTAACTTGAGTTCCAGTTGAGCGTCTACCCATAGCCTCCCGTTCTCTGATAAGCCAGAGCAAGACACCATGCCAGTACAGTACCCTTACGGTCTGGTAAGAGGACACTCTCTCCTTTTCAGGTGCTGAAGCTGTGAACTCCCCGGAGAAGATCACCAGCCCATAACCTTCCTAGCGAGGTGCCTTCTACAGTGCCGACCTTTGAGGAGGACGTACCCTGGTTTGACGCGTTGGGGAGAGCAGTTAGTCGGGGGGCAACCAGTGCTGTACTGTACCTGCAGGTGAGCAGGTACCAGCATCCTCTACCAGTACACCTCGGATCCCGTTGGTAATATCGATCTGTTTAAAGACCTTTTCTCCTTTGTCCGACCCGAGGCACAGGTGTGCTGTTCCAGCTACATCCAAGGAACCTCAGCCCCTGATGATCGTTTCACCGATAAGATCCAAAATGTGCAACTCTTCCGGTATCACAGAAGCAGTTAAACAGAACTTCTCCCAACTGGAGATGACTCCAGTTATGACAACCAAAAAGAGAAGGCAGAAGAACCTGTTCCCCCGAGAGACGTCTTTCACCCCTGTACAAGCCAGGGTTCAGGATCCCCTTGGGTAAACTCTCAGACATTGACTTACTGCTTGTCTCCCATCGAGGTCGTCTCTCTAGGACAACTTGCTTTGGAGGATCAACCTTTACCTGTTCCCTCCCCGAAGGATTCCTCCGGGTGCAGGGAGGATGCAATACATTCCCTGCTAGCAGAGTTCCTTCCTCTTCCAATGGCGAGTAAGGATGCAAAGACTATCCCGAAGAACCGCGCTGCTAAATCTTCTTTTCAGGCCCAGGAGAGGGCTTGCAGTTTTTCATCTTCAACGATTACAATGGCAGCAAGGCAGGCTCCCACGACGTCGAGGGCCTAATCGAGACACGACGACAACTATGACCCACCCCGGCTCCCATGGGTGAGAGCTCGTGGGTGGATAATGACCATGACTCTGGAAATGATTACTACCTTCTCAGGGCAGCAAGTCTGAGATACTTAGATGCTAAACAAAAGGAACTTGCCCCCAAATGGCAGCACTCTTCGGGAGCACAGGGATGGTTAAGAGAAGGATCACCAAAAATAAGATCTTTGCATGGATTTCCAGGGTCATAGACTGAGCTTTGAATCCTCATCCTTCCCCGCAGATGAGACGACCCAGAACTCATGACGTTAGGGGCATTGGTATGTCCCTAGCGTTCAAGAAGAACTAGTCTGGGATGCAAGTCCTACAAACGTGTGTGTGTGAAAGCATCAAAGGCCCTTCACCTCCCACTACCAGTAAGACGTGATCTACAGGAATATGGAAACGTTCACCGTTGGTTCTGTGGACGCTGCACAAGTGGTTTAAACACCTGAGGCTCCTTGATGGAGAAATAGCAAATGGTGAAGGGCAGAGGTTACTTGGGAATAAGTCTGGGATGAATGATGAGAATGACTGGGTCTTTCTTCCTTTCATCTTCCCCTCTCTTGAGGAACAGCATCTGCGGTACTGTGCAAGCTGGCCTTCTCCGTCTGCAGGTAAAACCATTTCCCTTGTGTAAGGTGGTATAGAAATATATACTTGTTGCATCCCCATACCCCTCTGGCGAGGTGGGATTAAGTAACGTTTAGGGTTGGTTCAAAGATTCCTTCTTTTCTAAGAATTCTTGGTTAGACTAGTGATACTGCTAGTATCACAATCACTAAGATTGCTGAGGCCATTAAAGTGTGCTATTTCACATAGGATTTAACAGTGTTGGGATTTTCTCCCTTATACGTGCGGACCACGAAGGGGGGAAAACCCTGGGTCAAAAGCCAGCCACTTGTTTAGGACTTCCAACCACCTTAAGGATGTCTTCCCTAATAAAGAGTGAAAGTGTTTGTATTTAGTGTCGGAATGAATGACAAATTTAAAGTAATATGTATTTTTCCTTATGATACAAACCTCTATATACAAATTTGGCCCTCCATCACCTATCCCCCTGCAAGTCCTGCCTGCAATCAAAAGTGATGAGACAGCATCGTTGTGTGAGTGTGAGCGGGGTAGCTGGTACTACTCCCCCTACCCCCGCTAATCACCTGTCTGGTAGTTACACCGCGCTAAGATTTAGTCGAATGGCTAGTTTTCCAGCTTTACCAAAAGTATATTCCCTAATAAAGAGCTCAAGGTTTGTATCATTATGAAAAATGCAAATTACTTTAAATTTGTCATATTATTTGTATGAATTTCCCAGATTTTCATATTGCTTATTCACCAGAAACTAGGTTACTCAACACTTACCTGTAAAATAAAAAAATTTTCCCATTTTCTTTTGCTTCATTAAGTATATGCCCTTAACAAGAGAATGGAACGCTCGAGGGGTAAGGGTCGAAAGTCCATGTTACTGACTCTGTTAATTTAGGCTACAGTTGTCTTCGGTGGATGGCCACAATCACACTTAGATTGTTTATCCTCTTAAATTGTTTACTTCACTCAAGTATGTCATCCCCTGATTTGGTTAGCAATTATTGCCTGGAATAGCCACAAGAATTGGTAGATCATGACTTGTTTTACTATCGGTACCTCTCATGGAAAAATTTTCCTATTGTTATTGATCAAATTAACAGTTCTAAGCAGAAAAGGAAACTGGCTGATAGTTTAGGGCAGAAACCAGGGAAGTTGAGGCTAGTTGATTACGGGGATGACAACGATATTAACACGACTCCATCTTTAGATGTCACTCAAGTGCAAGCAACTTTTGATAGTAATTACTGTAGCTTCATAAGCTCTTATTAATGTTATTTGTTCCTTTGTTAAACTTCAGAAGTCCAGTCAATCCTCCCTTAATCTTTGTAATTCTGGTCCTATTCAAACCATGGCCAAAGCTAACCCAACCCCCCATACTTATTATAGAATGAATAGTGTTTCATTCAGTAAGGCTTCTGAACTTCGAAAGCCTTACACAGAGCCTCGAAATCTTTACATACTGTACCTTAGTTCCTTCTGCAGACAAACCCTTGCAATTATACAATCTTAGTCATTTCATATGACAGCTAGATTGTGAGGCAGAAAACCCAGCAGATTGTACAGATCCTAAAATCCCTCTGCTCACTAAAGTAAGTGCATCTCACCCTAAAATTTGTAAAAAATCTCATATTACCTATGTAGATAGCATGGCATATTGTATGATTCCCTTAAATTCTGAAGAGGTGAACAAAGTTTCGGCTAATTTGAATCCTTTTCATCATATTTTAGATGAGTGTTTGCCATTCACTTGCAGGCTCGGCCACTAGCTTGTCTCTCTATAATCCTAGTGTTGTTAATGTAGGCCCTAAGACATCCAAAGATGATACAAGTCTACACTCCTGCAGGTACCGTTATTTCGTTTCGGAGGGTACTTCTACGAAGTCCGAGCTTGCTGCCTTAACCGACTTAGCCATCGAGGCTCTTAACCCTTAACCTCATTGCATTACTTTTACTTGAAATTATCCCTCTCTTTCCTTCAATTGCACAGCTGGGGAAGTCAGTCATATGAATATAAGGGGTGATTCATAGAAATAAACAGAATTTTTATAATAAAATTTCTTATTTTTATACTCGCCTGATGTTTATATACGTGCCCACCCTCCTTCTCACTGACTCATAGTATCAAGGGAAGGTTGACTTTGAAACTGAAGACTAGATTAACAGAGGCGGCAACAAGGGATTTTTACCCTTACTGCTAGAGGGTACCATTTCCTTGTTAAGGGGATATATTCATTGAGGCAAAAGACATTGGAAAATTTTTGAAAAAAATTTTGGAGAAAAAGCAATACGAACATTAGGTGAGCATAGAAATGAGCATTTTATTATTAAAACTTTTTCTTCTTGGTAATGGGACAACAGCTGTTTTTCACAGCTGAAACAATTTGTGATTTGAAAGTACTGTAATGTGTAATTTTCAGGTCATTCTTTTCTGATTAAAGTAAAGTGAGGATTTTTTTCTGGTCATATAAAACCCAGCAAGTATAATCCTCACCTAATGTGTACAGGTCAGGTCTGTGAATGTAAAATAGATGCAAGAAGTGTCAGAGTATGAGTACTTGTATAAAGATAGGAGAGAAATGGATGAACCCTGTAAAAGAGCTAGGAAAGAGCCAGGTAATTTGGTTCTCTGTTAATCAGGTTTTCATCATTATTCTTTCACTTCTCTCCCTCTCATACAACTACTATACTCATATTCCTACCTACAGCCTCCACCAATAGTTCTCTCTCAGGTCAAAGCTAGTAAGCAGCAGAACTTTAACAGGTTAAAAAAAGTTTAGGAGATTTGGGTGATAAATTTTGTTCCAGTACCTTCCATATTCATAATGCTCTAGTTATTTCATGAACCACTACTGGCAGGGGTGTGCTGATGCCTGGTCCTTTGTGTGCTGTAATCTCAAGCTTCTCTTCAACTAACATTAGAACTGAGACTTTGGAAGAGGCTTTCCTCCAATCAGCATTAGTGTTGAGAACCTGTAAGAGGCCTGTCTCCAACTAAAATTAGTGCTGAGAACTGGGAAGTGGCCCATCTCTTACTAAGATTAGGGCTGAGAACCTGAAGAGGTCCATCTTTTACTAGGGTAAGGGCTGAGCACCTAGAAGAGGCCCCTCTTTTACTAAGATTAGGCTCGAGAACCTGAAAGAGGCCATCTCCTATCATGATTAGAGCTGAGAACCTGGAAGAGGCCTGTCTTTAGCTAATATTATTGCTGAGAACCTGGAAGAGGCTCATCTCCTACTTACGTTACAGCTGAGAACCTGGAAGATGCCCATCTCCTACTAAGATTAGGGCTCAGAACATGAAAGAGGCTTTCTTCAGCTAGCATTAGTGCTGAGAACCTGGAAGAAGCCCATCTACTAAGGTTAGTGCTGAGAACCTTGAAGAGACCTGTCACCAGCTAACATTACTGTCTGAAATAGGCCTGTCTCCTGCTAACATTTGAACTGAGAACCTTGAAGAAGCCTGTTTCCAACAAACATTTAGCTGAGAACCTGGAAGAGTCCCATCCCCTACTAAGATTAGGGCTGCGAACCTGGAAGAGGCCCATTTCATACTGAGATTAGGGTGTGAGAACCTGAAACAGGCCCATTTCCTACTAAGAATAGGGATGAGAATCTGCAAGAAGTCTATCTCCTACTAAGATTAGGGCTAAGAATCTGGAAGAAGCCCATTTCCTACTAAGATTAGGGCCAAGAACCTGGAAGAGGTCTATCTCCTACTAAGATTAGGGCTGAGAACCTTATTTCCAGCTAACATTTAGAGCTGAAAACCTGGAAGAGTCCCATCTCCTACTAAAATTTAGGCTGAAAACCTGGAAGAGACCCATCTACTAAGATTAGGGCTGAGAATCTGGAAGTGGCCCATCTCCTACTAAGATTTAGGCTGAAAACCTGAAAGAGATCCATCTACTAAGATTAGGGCTGAAAACCTGGGTGGCCTATCTCCTAATAAGATTAGATCTGATAAACTGTAAGAGACCTATTTCCAGCTAACATTTAGAGCTGAGAACCTAGAAGAGGCGTGTTGGAGAGGCCTGTTTCCAACACTCATTTACTGAGAACCAAGATTGAGGCTAAGAACCTGGAAGAGGCCCATCTCCTTCTAAGATTAGGGCTAAGAACCTGGAAGACGCCCATCTCCTACTAAGATTAGGGCTAAGAACCTGGAAGAGGCCCATCTTCAACTAAGATTAGGGCTGAGAACCTGGAAGTGTTCCATATCCTAAGATTAGGGCTGAGAACCTGGAAGAGGCCCATCTACTAAGATTAGTGCTGAGAACCTGAAAGAGTCCCATCTCCTACTAAGATTAGGGCTGAGAACCTGGAAAAAGCCCATCTCCACCTAAGATTAGGACTGAGAACCTGGAAGAGTCCCATCTACTAAGATTAGGGCTGAGAACCTGGAAGAGGCCTATCTCGTACTAAGATTAGGGTGAGAGCCTGAAAGAGGTTTATCTCCTTCTAAGATAAGGACTGAAAACCTTTGAAGATGCCCAGTTGCTGAGATTAGGGTTGAGAACGTAGAGGAGGCCCATCTACTAAGATTAGGGGTGAGACCCTGGAAGAGGCCCATCTATTACTAAGATTAGAGCTGAGAAACTGAAAGAGTCCTGTCTCCAGTTAACATTTAAGAGCTAAGAACCTGGAAGAGGCCTGTTTTTAACAGTCATTTAGCTGATAATCTGGAAGTGTCCCATCTCCTACTAAGATTAAGGCTGAGAACCTTGAAGAGTCCCAACCCCTTTTAAGTTTAGAGCTGAGAAACTAGAAACCTGTCTTTAGTTAACATTTTGAGCTAACACCCCGGAAGAGGCCTGTTTCCAACACTCATTTAGCTGAGAACCTGGAAGAGTCCCATCTCCTACTAAGATCAGGGCTGAGAACCTGGAAGAGTCCCATCTCCTACTAAGATTAGAATTGAACCTGGACGAGTCCTATCTCCTACTAAGATTATGGCTGAGAACCCAAAGGCCCATCTATTAGGATTAAGGCTTAGAATCTGGAAAAGGCCTATGTCATACTAAGATTAGGGCTGAGACCCTGGAAGAGGCCCATCTATTACTAAGATTAGAACTGAGAAACTGGAAGAGTCCTGTCTCCAGTTAACATTTAAGAGCTAAGAACCTGGAAGAGGCCTGTTTTTAACAGTCATTTTGCTGATATTCTGGAAGTGTCCTATCTCTTACTAAGATTAAGGCTGAGGACCTGGAAGAGTCCCAACCCTTCCTAAGATTAGAGCTGAGAAACTAGAAGTCTGTCTTTAGTTAAAATTTAGAGCTAACACCCTGGAAGAGGCCTGTTTCCAACACTCATTTAGCTGAGAACCTGGAAGAGTCCCATCTCCTACTAAGATCCGGGCTGAGAACCTGGAAGAGTCCCATCTCCTACTAAGATTAGAATTGAACCTGGACGAGTCCTATCTCCTACTAAGATTATGGCTGAGAACCCAATGGCCCATCTATTAGGATTAAGGCTTAGAATCTGGAAAAGGCCTATGCCATACTAAGATTAGGGCTGAGACCCTGGAAGAGGCCCATCTATTACTAAGATTAGAACTGAGAAACTGGAAGAGTCCTGTCTCCAGTTAACATTTAAGAGCTAAGAACCTGGAAGAGGCCTGTTTTTAACAGTCATTTTGCTGATAATCTGGAAGTGTCCTATCTCTTACTAAGATTAAGGCTGAGGACCTGGAAGAGTCCCAACCCTTTCTAAGATTAGAGCTGAGAAACTAGAAGCCTGTCTTTAGTTAAAATTTAGAGCTAACACCCTGGAAGAGGCCTGTTTCCAACACTCATTTAGCTGAGAACCTGGAAGAGTCCCATCTCCTACTAAGATCAGGGCTGAGAACCTGGAAGAGTCCCATCTCCTACTAAGATTAGAATTGAACCTGGACGAGTCCTATCTCCTACTAAGATTATGGCTGAGAACCCAAAGGCCCATCTATTAGGATTAAGGCTTAGAATCTGGAAAAGGCCTATGTCATACTAAGATTAGGGCTGAGACCCTGGAAGAGGCCCATCTATTACTAAGATTAGAACTGAGAAACTGGAAGAGTCCTGTCTCCAGTTAACATTTAAGAGCTAAGAACCTGGTAGAGGCCTGTTTTTAACCCTGGATAGGTACGGTCCTCGGACACCCCTTTAAGGGTATACTCGGACGCGAACGACCCCGACGCCAAAAAAAATTCTTGAAAAATCAGTTTTTGCAGTAACCTCCTTTTTTCTTTTGCCAAAAAAAACTTCAATGAATGCTTAAAACAACTGTAAAGATAAATACTACTCATCTGCAGAAAAACTATTTATTATAAATATTTTAAAAAATTAAGTAGAAAAAAAAAAAGACCTGACATAAAAATTCATAAAAAAAAAGTTTATACATATATACACAAATCCTTTTAGGAATTGATTCTTGAATGTTTAGGACACATCTTGATGTATTTTGGATGAAGTCAGACCCATGGAGGTGAAGATCTGAAATGAGAAAAAAAGGGTAACTTTTTTTGGCCAAAAAAATTTTTCCAAATTTCATGAATTTTTTTGGGTACCCAAATGAAATAGGAAGTGGCTAATTTTTTTAGGGAATAAACATATGTTATCCTAAAATAGCAATATGTAAAAAAATCTTCATTATTTTGTAAATTACATTTATATCAGGGGCCATATCTAAAGGTAATTTTTTGAGTACTTAGAAATTTCGTAAAAAAATACATATATTTAATATATAATATGATATTTATGCAGGTAAAAATATACCAAAATATCACAAATTCTATAGGGAACAAGAATATATATAGATAGGGCAGCTTACGCTTCGGATATGTCCACAAAATGGCCGCCAACCACACTGACTCAGACTCCCTAATCTGCCACTTGAAATGTAGGAAGGGTATGTCAATTTCAAGGTGTTATTTACTAATCTAATTATTATTGGATATGCATAAAAATTGTATGGTGGGTTGCTGGATAATTGTCGATTATTTTACGACTATAAAATTAAAATTCTGACCCAAAAAACTTTTTTTGAAGGGAAATAAAATCGAAAAAAAAAATGTAAAACAATATTTTAGCTAAAAAAATTTGATGATATTCAATCAAAAAAAAAGTAAACAAAATTTTCCGACAAATAAACATCTAGAGGAATCATTACTCTGTGATAGTTCCTTAGTACGTAGTAATTTTGAAAGAATTGGGAAAAAACGAAAAAATGGCAATCACCGGAAAATCGAACACATACCTATATATACGCCATATCTGGCTAAAAAAAAGATAGGCATGGGTAGCCAGATCATCTAGAAACACTTTCCAACACTATAAAAATATAAGTTTTGCGACACTACTTGCCAATTCCTTACGGTAACATGACTAAGCAAAAAAATGCAAAACAAATAAAAAGGGGCACTCGTGGAAAAATGGCCATTCTAATATACGGCATTTCAGAAAAAAAAAATTTCAGCCACGTGCTAGGCAAACCATCAAGGCATATTTTCCGACAAATAAACATATAAATGAAATATTACTCTGTGATAGTTCCTTAGTACGTAGTAATTTTGAAAGAAATGGGAAAAAACGAAAAAATGGCAATCACAGGAAAATCGAACACATACTTATATATACGCCATATCTGGCTAAAAAAAAAATAGGCATGGGTAGCCAGATCATCTAGAAACACTTTCCAACACTATAAAAATATAAGTTTTGCGACACTACTTGCCAATTCCTTACGGTAACATGACTAAGCAAAAAAATGCAAAACAAATAAAAAGGGGCACTCGCGGAAAAATGCCCAACATTCTAATATACGGCATCTCAGATAAAAAAAAAAAGACATGCACGTGTTAGCCCAACCATCAAGGCACACTTTCTAACACATAAACATGAAAAAAAAAATCAATAATATACGGCAATTCCTTACTACGTAGTAAATTTTTACAAATATTGAAAAAAAAACAGAAATTGGCAACCGCAGTTAAATACCCAATATACCAATAACTACGTCGTATCTGACAAAAACAAAATCACACATGGGTAGCCAGATCATCTAGACACACTTTCCAACATTAAAAAAGCAAAAGTTTTACGACACTATTTCGCAATATCTTACGGAAAAATGACTTGGCAAAAAAATTTAAAAAAATTAAAAAGGGACACTCGCGGTAAAATGCCCGACATTCTAATATACGACATCTCAGATAAAAAAAAAGACATGCACGTGTTAGCCCAACCATCAAGGCACACTTTCTAACACATAAACATGAAAAAAAAAATGAATAATATACGGCAATTCCTTACTACGTAGTAATTTTTACAAATATTGAAAAAAAAACAGAAATTGGTAACCGCAGTTAAATACCCAATATACCAATAACTACGTCGTATCTGACAAAAACAAAGTCATGCATGGGTAGCCAGATCATCTAGACACACTTTCCAACACTAAACAAGCAAAAGTTTTACGACACTATTTGGCAATATCTTACGGAAAAATGACTTGGCAAAAAAATGAAAAAAAATGAAAAAGGGGCACTCGCGGTAAAATGGTCCTCGTGGTGATGAACGACATTTTAACTAAAAAAAAAAACATGCACATGGTAGCCAAACAATCCACCAAGACTTTCCACAACTGATAACCTATACAAGTTGCACCATTCTACGACAATTTCATAATACGTAATAAATTTGATAATTATGCAAACTACCTCAGAAGGGTAAACTCGGACGTGAACGACCCCGACGCGTCTCAGAAATCGGGGAAGGAGTACAGCTACAGCAATGCACATCTGGACACTACTAGAGCGTGTATGGGAGACACCTCCTGCAGGTCGATCACCCACAAATTCAGTCACAGGGGTGAGTCACGTGAGAAAAACCTGTTTTTTTTTTTACGCTCGGGGTCGCAAACGACCCACCGTACCTATCCGGGGTTAACAGTCATTTTGCTGATAATCTGGAAGTGTCCTATCTCTTACTAAGATTAAGGATGAGGACCTGGAAGAGTCCCAACCCTTTCTAAGATTAGAGCTGAGAAACTAGAAGCCTGTCTTTAGTTAAAATTTAGAGCTAACACCCTGGAAGAGGCCTGTTTCCAACACTCATTTAGCTGAGAACCTGGAAGAGTCCCATCTCCTACTAAGATCAGGGCTGAGAACCTGGAAGAGTCCCATCTCCTACTAAGATTAGAATTGAACCTGGACGAGTCCTATCTCCTACTAAGATTATGGCTGAGAACCCAAAGGCCCATCTATTAGGATTAAGGCTTAGAATCTGGAAAAGGCCTATGTCATACTAAGATTAGGGCTGAGACCCTGGAAGAGGCCCATCTATTACTAAGATTAGAACTGAGAAACTGGAAGAGTCCTGTCTCCAGTTAACATTTAAGAGCTAAGAACCTGGAAGAGGCCTGTTTTTAACAGTCATTTTGCTGATAATCTGGAAGTGTCCTATCTCTTACTAAGATTAAGGCTGAGGACCTGGAAGAGTCCCAACCCTTTCTAAGATTAGAGCTGAGAAACTAGAAGCCTGTCTTTAGTTAAAATTTAGAGCTAACACCCTGGAAGAGGCCTGTTTCCAAAACTCATTTAGCTGAGAACCTGGAAGAGTCCCATTTCCTACTAAGATCCGGGCTGAGAACCTGGAAGAGTCCCATCTCCTACTAAGATTAGAATTGAATCTGGACGAGTCCTATCTCCTACTAAGATTATGGCTGAGAACCCAAAGGCCCATCTATTAGGATTAAGGCTTAGAATCTGGAAAAGGCCTATGTCATACTAAGATTAGGGCTGAGACCCTGGAAGAGGCCCATCTATTACTAAGATTAGAACTGAGAAACTGGAAGAGTCCTGTCTCCAGTTAACATTTAAGAGCTAAGAACCTGGAAGAGGCCTGTTTTTAACAGTCATTTTGCTGATAATCAGGAAGTGTCCCATCTCTTACTAAGATTAAGGCTGAGGACCTGGAAGAGTCCCAACCCTTTCTAAGATTAGAGCTGAGAAACTAGAAGCCTGTCTTTAGTTAAAATTTAGAGCTAACACCCTGGAAGAGGCCTGTTTCCAACACTCATTTAGCTGAGAACCTGGAAGAGTCCCATCTCCTACTAAGATCAGGGCTGAGAACCTGGAAGAGTCCCATCTCCTACTAAGATTAGAATTGAACCTGGACGAGTCCTATCTCCTACTAAGATTAGGGCTGAGAACCCAAAGGCCCATCTATTAGGATTAAGGCTGAGAACCTATAAAAGGCCTATGTCATACTTAGATTAGGGCTGAGAACCTGAAGAGGCTCAACTTTTACTAGATTTAAGTCTGAGAACCTGGATGAAACCCATCTCCTATTAAGATTAGGTTTTAGAACCTGGAAGAGGCCTGTCTCCAACTAGCATTAATCCTGAGAACCTAGAAGAAGCCCCTCTCCTAATAAGATTTGTGATGAAAACCTGGAAGAGGCCTGTCTCCAGTTCATATAATTACTAAGAACCTAGCATAGTCTCATCTCCTACGAAGATGAGTGTTGAGAACTGGGAAGAAGCCTGTCTCCTGCTAACATTTAGAACTGAAGACCTGGAAGAAGCCTGTGTCCAACAAACATTTTGCTGAAAACCTGGAAGTCTCTCATCTCCTACTAAGATTAAGGCTGAGAACCTGAAAGAGGCCCATCTCCTACTGAGATTAGGGCTGAGAACCTGGAAGAGGCCCATATAGCCTACTAAGAATAGGGCTGAGAACCTGGAAGAGGCCCATATCCTAGTAAGATTAGGGCTGATAACCGGGAAGAGGCCCATCTTCTAAGATTAGTGCTGAAAACCTGGAGGAGGCCCATATAAGTGCTGAGAACTTGGAAGAGGCCCATATAGCCTACTAAGAATAGGGCTAAGAACCTAGACGAGGCCCATCTCCTGCTAACATTAGTGCTGATAAAGGGTAAGAGGCCCATCTTCTTTGATTAGTGCTGGGAACCTGGATGAGGCCCATATAGCCTACTAAGAATATGGCTGAGAACCTAGAACAGGCCCATCTCCTACTAAGATTAAGGCTGTGAACCTGAAAGAAGCCCATCTTGTACTAAGATTAGGGCAGAGAGCCTAGAAGAGGCTCATCTCTAGTTAATATTAGAATGGAGTAATTGGAAGAGGCCCATCTCCATCTAAAATCAGAGCTGAAAATGAAGAAGAGGACGGCTTCTAACTACCATTATAGCTGAGAACTTGGAAGAGGCCCATCTCTATTAACATTGGTGCTGAGAATGTAGGAGAGGCCCCACTAGAGCGGCCCAGTGCTGTTTGTTTGCCTCAACAGATGTACTTTAGGCATTCTTAAAGGTCTCTAACATTTCTTCAGCCTCTAGGTGTACTCACTTTTTTGCCTTTTATATCTCCATTCTCAATTTAATTCTTAATACTGTCCAATAATTTCTAACTTGATACTGGAAGTGTTGGATTTTCCCTTAGTTGCATCTGAATGTTGATTGCCTTCTATGGCCTGTGCAGGGAATTTGGTATAAACACACAAACCCAATCCACTCCTGGTGGAGACAGCAAAATCTGTAGTAGGTCCATTGATTTTTACCTCACATGTAAGCCTCATTTAAGTGTCAAGTTTCATATGTTTTTAACCTGTGTTTGACTGATAGCTCGTTTGATAATGAACTTTTACAATTATTTTGGTCCTTCACTGTTACTTACTGGGTACTGTTGAGAATGAGAAATGTATGTTTCTTTTCTTCACTGCTAACCTCTTATCAGCTACCATCATTAAAAACCTTTCTTGCTTATCTGGCACTGCTGTGCTTCCAAAATTGGCTTCTTGGAGTCAATCAAGTTTTAGGACATTAAGGTATAACTTCTGCTGCTCCTGCTACCATGTCTACAAGACTCACTTCATTTATGGGGACTCCTTTAGCTCTGCTGATGCTGTCCCGGCATACAGCAAAAATGAAGTACACTTAAATCTCTACTCTCCCCAATTCATCCTCTCTCCCATTAAGGAAGACACCCTTTTAGCCTTTCTTTGACTTCTCAAATATGTAATAATTGCTTTTTAATGAAGCTAATTCTGATTTGGACTCGAACCTGCACTCGCTTCAACTTTTATCTAGTTATTTGCAATGTTCTGGAGTTTTTTTTCCAAAGCTTGTACATATTTTATGGGACAGGTGATAGGTGACTATTCCTACATCTCTAAGATGACAACACCTTGGTTTGTTATTAAACCAAGCTTGGCTAATTCTATTAACCAAAGTTTGTTAAAATTTTGCTCAAACTTCCTACCAAAGTACCCTTTTGAAGTTTACTTGACCTTGGCCATGAAACAACATAGAACTCATTCCTTTTCCGCAGAAAACTTCCTACTCTTAGATCTGTCTTCAGAAGGCAACCTGCATCCTTTAAAGGTATGGAAGAGAAGCATACGGGCTGGAGGAATATTCTTAGGTCTCCTACGGAGATGTTATTGTTAGGTTCTACTTTCATAGTCTATCAAGGTACTAACTCACATTGAAGGTTGGAAGGAAGTCACTTTAGCTTTGTGCCCAAATTTGTTGCTGAAATCCAAAACCCATCAGCAATTAATGGGAGATTGTTTTGCAAAAAGAGAGGTGTCAAAGAACAGTCTTTTTATGGCTTTGTGAGACAATCAAGAGCATACAGTTCAGCCTGTGAGGGGTCGAGGTACAAGCATCAAACTAGAGCTCATGAAGTAAGGGGTATAGGTCACACTTTAGACTCCAAAGAATCTTGTAGTCGGACAGGTGGTGAAGGAGTTTGGAATCACCAAATAACCTTCAATGTCTTCTATTCAAAGGAGTGTACCCATAAGTCCTTCAACATTTTTGTTCTTGGTCCTCTTGTGGCTGCCCAAGTAGTTATGTAGCCAGCCTAGCCTCCATGTGGGACAGAAAGTATCTATCTTATCTATGGTAATGTGTTCTATTTAAGTTTGGGTGAAAGGTAGAACGACGGACTGTTATGCCTCTTATTTCCTTCCCCTCACTTGGGCATAAACCATTACACACTGGAACTGACATTGAAACTGTACTAGTACCTGTTGTTGACATTTCCAAGCTCCATTTTTATTAGAGTAGATCATTAAGTAGCAGTTCTCCCCTGAAAGAATACCAACCCATTGGCCATTATACACTAGCTATTTCATACCAAACTGCTTCTCTCCTTTGGGGAGGAAGGTCCCTTCATTGACCAAGTACCAGGTACATAACTAAGTACTGGCCTGGCCTAGTGAGCCTACTAATCCTTATCGTTGGCTGATAGTAGGTTACTGGAGTCTTCTCCCTCGCTCCTGTACAGGACCAGGGAGATTGGTGTACTGTACTGTTCTCCAGGGAAGAAAAAGAACCAACCAGTATTGCTCTGTGGGGACTTCTTACTCACCAATAAGCGAGTCTATTTTAAAGGACAAAAGTTTCGTATATGCATGGGAACAAATAAGAAATTGTAAAAGTAATTTTGAATTTATCCTAGCCATACAAACCTGTGTCCTTTAAAGTTAAACTCCCCCCCCCCCAACCATCTCTTTTAGTCCTGAGTCAAAGGTCAAAAGTGAATTGTCTGAGAGGAGAGGGCTGAGTGGAGCTACTCGCCCATGCTCAATACTTGCCATTAATTACTCTGTTAATGTTTTCAATGACCATTCCAGCTCTGCTGAAAGTATTCTCTACTTTAAAGGAGTTAAGTTTGTATAGCCAGGAAAAATACATTTCTTTTAGAATTTATTTTATTAGTAAAATCTCTTTTTTAAATATTTAACTTAGCCGGTGAATATATAATAGCTGCAACTCTGTTGCTCGACAGACACATACAGTAAAAACTCGCCAGCGATCGCTATACAGGTTGCGGGTGTGCCCACCAGCGCCAACTGTCGGCCAGATACCACTCTCGATGTAAACAAAGACTCAATTTCTTCTCTGTCGACGTGTCGACAAGACGTACTTTACTCGCTGTTGAACCTGGAGTTTTTCCCATCATATTTGGTGAAGTACTTTAATTTGGTTTGAGCTTTTGCAGTACAGGTGTTTTTTCTTCAAATAAATCCTTGAACTCTTTTTTGGATCGGATTAATTGTTGATGACTTAGATCGTTTTTTGGAATTTTCCCTTGACTAATTCAAAATGGCTGACCCTTCACAAGTTCCCAAGTTCAGAAAATGTAATGCTAGGGACTGTCATAGGCGTCTTCCAAAGGCTTCTCTCGACCCTCACACTGTTTGTTCCAATTGTCGGGGTAAAACCTGTCAATTGGAAGATCGGTGTGAGGAATGCGTGGGCCTTTCGGAATTCGATTTTATCGAATTTGATAAATATACACTCAGACTAGAGAGAGATAGGGTAAGGAGAAGTTCTTCTAGGTCGGTAGATTTTTCCTCTCCACATGCCCCTGAACCTAATCCTTCCCCTGTAGTGGTTGTTCCTAACCCCCCTCCTAGCACTCAGGAACCGTCGATGCAAGACATGATGCGTGCTATTCATGCCTTGGGGGAGAGAGTTGAGGCCTTAGCAAGTGACCGAAATCAACTCATGGCGGACGTAAAGGAACTAAAGTGCCAAAGTGCCACGGCGGAAAGTGTTAAAGTGCCTAGTGTTTCTCAAAGTGTTGTGAACAGTGTTGCGCTCGAGGGTTCGTCTGTTCGTGCCTGTCGTCCTCCTAGTCCGGGACCTCTTGCAAGCTCCCAAGCCCAGGGGAGAAGCAATGTCGTACGACTCATGGGTTCGAGAGGCCTTGATCAGCGAACAGACGTTCCCTCTATGGTATCAGGCGTATCTATCCAAGATCGCCCCTACCAACGTAAGACGAGAGAGCCCATTTTTACCTCGTCGTCCGAAGGTGTTTCTCGTAAGAAATCTTGGACCAAGGTCTCCAGACCTTTGAAGCGTAAATCGGTCCCTTCAGGACAAGTCCAACGTCCCGGTTGTAGCCACTGGGACAGTTCGGACCCGTTGCCGTCATCTGATGACTGCTCGCCGCCTAAGAGAGGCAAAGTTGTGCCGTCTCAGTCGCTCACCCCGTCTGTTACCGCACCTGCTTCCGTAGACCCTAAATGGGTGTTACTGCAAGACATGCAGTCCAAGCTTGCGTCCTTGATGGAGGACTACAATGCGGAGAAGGTTTCCGTTGAACCTACTGGCCATCAACCATCCAAGCGGTCTGTTGTGCGTCCTGTTGACGTTGAGGTAGCTTTCTCGCGTCGACCAGTTGGGATAGTACCTCCACTGATGCGACCCAGTGTGGATTTCCAGCCGCACGTTGACGTTAGGCAACGCACTGATGTGATTGGTGACGTTCAGGACGTTCATCAACCATCAGAGTTGACTTGTTTTGACGCGGTGCGTCAACCTCCGCAACCCGGTATGGTGTTGACTGCACAACCCAGACGGTCTAAACAGTCTCGGGTGGACGCGGTGCGTCCTCGCGCACCTGTGGTTGTTGACAGTTCCCAGACTGTTCAGCAGTTCCAGGACGCTGCGTCCGGCTCCGTCACGTATGCACCAGTGCGACCGGACTCTGCGAGTCAAACGTTGCCCACACCTTTGCCGTTTTCTCATCAGTTATCGGATGAGGAACTGTCAGATGAGGACGTTGCTGAACCACATCCTGAGGATCAACCTTCAGAGCTTGATGAGCCTAAAGCAGTTCAACCATCCTTGGACTTTAGAAAAGTCATGGCTGTGTTTAAAGAGTTGTTCCCTGACCACTTTATTTCTGTGGCTCCTCGTTCGCCGCCGTCAGAGTTTGTCTTAGGCGTTCCTACTACCATGCCTGCCTTTACTAAACTCGTTCTCTCTCGCTCATCCAAGAGAGCTTTACGGCTGTTAGGCGATTGGTTAGAGACCAAGAGGAGTTTAGGGAAGACAGCATTTGCCTTCCCCCCATCTAAACTCTCGTCTAGATCGAGCGTCTGGTATGCCACGGGAGAAGTTCTTGGCTTGGGAGTTCCTGCCTCTGCCCAGGGCGACTTCTCAAGTCTTGTAGACTCTCCCCGCCGCCTTGCCATGAGACGCTCGAAGATTTGTTGGTCACCCTCGGACCTGGACCACCTTCTTAAAGGTATATTTAGGGCGTTCGAAGTCTTTAACTTCCTAGACTGGTGTTTAGGAGCCCTGAGTAGGAAAATCTCTTCTGCTGATAAGGATGTTTCCTTACTCATTATGTCCTGCATGGACAAGGCCGTCCATGATGGGTCCAACGAACTTGCCGCTTCATTCACGTCCGGAGTCCTGAAGAAACGAGAGTCTCTATGCTCTTTCCTGTCTGCTGGAGTGACGCCATGCCAAAGATCTGAACTACTCTTTGCGCCCTTGTCCAAGTGCCTGTTTCCTGAAGTCTTGGTTAAGGAAATTGCCTTGTCTTTAGTGCAGAAGGACACCCACGATCTAGTTGCGTCCTCGGCTCGCAAAGCTCCCCCTTTGCCTGCATTGTCTGCCAGACCTAGGATAGACACTCCAGCGTCTCGGTTAATCCCGCCCTTTCGTGGCAGAGCCTCCAGCAGGGGAGGTGCTCGTGCCGAAGGGAAGAGAGGGAAGAGAAAAGGATCCAAGTCCTCTAAGGGCAGAGTCTGACTGCCCGCAACTTCAGACAGCAGTAGGTGCCAGACTCAAGAACTTCTGGCAAGCCTGGGAGAAGAGAGGCGCAGATCAACAATCTGTGAGGTTGCTCAGAGAGGGGTACAAAATCCCTTTTGTACGCAAACCCCCTCTAGCGACGTCCCCCATCGATCTCTCTCCCAGGTACAGAGAGGAAGAAAAGAGACAAGCCCTGAAACTGGAAGTGTCTCTTTTGCTAGAGAAGGGAGCGGTTGTCAAAGTCTCGGACCTTCAATCACCGGGGTTTTACAACCGTCTCTTCCTAGTATCAAAGAAGACAGGAGGTTGGAGACCGGTGCTAGACGTCAGTGCTCTGAATGTCTTTGTCACAAAGACGAATTTTACCATGGAGACCACAAAGTCAGTCCTAGCAGCGGTCAGAAAGGAAGACTGGATGGTCTCTCTAGACCTAAGGGATGCCTACTTCCACATCCCCATTCACTCAGACTCCCAACCCTTTCTGAGATTCGTCTTCGAAGATGTGGTGTACCAGTTTCGGGCCCTGTGCTTTGGCCTAAGCACAGCTCCTCTCGTGTTTACGAGGCTTATGAGGAATATGGCAAAATTCCTCCACTTATCGGACATCCGAGCCTCCCTTTATTTGGACGACTGGCTTCTCAGAGCCTCTTCCAGTCGTCGCTGTCTGAAGGATCTCAATTGGACTCTAGATCTGACCAAGGAATTGGGACTCCTAGTCAATTTGGAAAAGTCACAGCTGGTCCCATCCCAAACTATTCTGTATTTAGGGATGGAGATTCACAGTCAAGTTTTTCGGGCTTTTCCGTCGGCCCCCAGAATAGATCAAGCCCTGCTCTCCATCCAGAAGATGCTGAAGAAAGAACGCTGCTCAGTCAGGCTGTGGATGAGTCTGGTAGGGACGCTGTCATCCCTGGAGCAATTTGTCTCGCTAGGAAGGCTACACCTCCGTCCTCTTCAATTCCATCTGGCTTTTCACTGGAAAAAGGACAAGACGCTAGAGGCGGTCTCGATCCCGATTTCCGAAAAGATAAAGTCTTGTCTGACTTGGTGGAAGGACAATATCAGCCTACGAGAGGGTCTTCCCCTGGCAGTTCAGATACCCAACCACGTTCTCTTCTCGGACGCATCGGACTTGGGCTGGGGCGCGACGCTGGACGGTCGGAATGCTCAGGTCTGTGGAACTCGAGTCAGAGGAGCATGCATATCAACAGCAAGGAGCTTTTGGCGGTTCATCTGGCCTTGATAAGCTTCGAGAATCTCCTTCGAGGCAAAGTGGTGGAGGTAAACTCGGACAACACCACGGCCTTGGCGTACATTTCCAAACAGGGAGGTACCCACTCACTGACGTTGTACGAGATCGCAAGGGACCTGCTCATCTGGTCAAAAGATCGAGGCATCTCCCTAGTAACGAGGTTCATCCAGGGCGACTTGAACGTCCTAGCAGATTGTCTCAGTCGGAAAGGTCAAGTAATTCCAACCGAATGGACCCTCCACAAGGATGTGTGCAAGAGACTTTGGGCGACTTGGGATCAACCCACCATAGATCTCTTTGCAACCTCGCTGACCAAGAGGCTTCCAATCTATTGCTCTCCAGTCCCGAACCCAGCAGCAATACATATACAGTAGATGCCTTCCTCCTAGATTGGTCACATCTGGATCTTTACGCATTCCCACCATTCAAGATTGTCAACAAGGTACTGCAGAAATTCGCCTCTCACGAAGGGACAAGGTTGACGTTAGTTGCTCCCCTCTGGCCCGCGAGAGAATGGTTCACCGAGGTACTTCGATGGTTAGTAGACGTTCCCAGAAGTCTTCCTCTAAGAGTAGACCTTCTACGTCAGCCACATGTAAAGAAGGTACACCAAAGCCTCCACGCTCTTCGTCTGACTGCCTTCAGACTATCGAAAGACTCTCGAGAGCTAGAGGCTTTTCGAAGGAGGCAGCCAGTGCGATTGCTAGAGCAAGGAGAGCGTCTACCATTAGAGTCTACCAATCGAAGTGGGAAGTCTTCCGAGACTGGTGTAAGTCAGTTTCCGTATCCTCGACCAGTACCCCTGTAGCCCAAATAGCTGATTTTCTCTTATACCTGAGAAAAGGACGATCCCTTTCAGCTCCCACTATCAAGGGCTACAGAAGCATGTTGGCATCGGTCTTCCGGCATAGAGGCTTAGATCTTTCCAACAATAAAGATCTGCAAGACCTCCTTAAGTCTTTCGAGACCTCTAAGGAGCGTCGTTTGGCTACTCCTGGGTGGAATTTAGACGTGGTCCTAAGATTCCTCATGTTAGACAGGTTTGAGCCTTTACAGTCAGCCTCCCTGAAAGATCTCACTCTTAAGACACTTTTCCTGGTATGCTTGGCCTCGGCTAAAAGAGTCAGTGAGCTTCATGCCTTCAGCAAGAACATCGGGTTTTCGTCAGAAAAAGCTACTTGTTCTCTGCAACTTGGTTTCCTAGCCAAAAATGAGCTACCTTCTCGTCCTTGGCCTAAATCTTTCGATATTCCTAGCTTATCGGAGATCGTAGGCAATGAACTAGAAAGAGTCTTATGCCCTGTTAGAGCTCTCAAGTTCTACTTAGCTTGTACTAAACCTTTACGAGGCCAATCTGAAGCGTTATGGTGTTCGGTTAAGAAACCATCCTTACCTATGTCAAAGAATGCTTTGTCATATTTTATCAGATTGTTAATATGAGAAGCTCATTCACACTTGAGTGAGGAAGACCGATCTTTGCTTAAGGTTAAGACGCACGAGGTTAGAGCTGTAGCAACTTCCGTGGCCTTTAAGCAAAATAGATCTCTGCAAAGTATCATGGACGCAACCTATTGGAGAAGCAAGTCAGTGTTCGTGTCATTTTACTTGAAAGATGTCCAGTCTCTTTATGAGAACTGCTACACACTGGGACCATTCGTAGCAGCGAGTGCAGTAGTGGGTGAGGGCTCAACCACTACAATTCCCTAATTCCATATCCTTTTAATCTGTCTCTTGAAATGTTTTAATGTTGTTTTTATGGGTTGTCCGGAAGGCTAAGAAGCCTTTCGCATCCTGGTTGATTTGGCGGGTGGTCAAAGTCATTTCTTGAGAGCGCCCAGATTAGGGGTTTGATGAGGTCCTGTTGTATGGGTTGCAGCCCTTGATACTTCAGCTCCTGGGGGTCTGTCAGCATCCTAAGAGGATCGCTGGGCTCCGTAAGGAAGATGTACTTACAAGGCAGAGTAATCGTCTAAGTCGACTTCCTTACCAGGTACCGATTTATTTTGGTTTTGTTATATTGATAACTGTCAAAATGAAATAAAAAACTCTTAGCTTATACGATGTAAACATATTTAACTCTGGTGTCTACCCACCTCCTTGGGTGTGAATCAGCTATTATATTCACCGGCTAAGTTAAATATTTAAAAATGATATTTTAATTATAAAATAAATTTTTGAATATACTTACCCGGTGAATATATAAATTAAACGACCCTCCCTTCCTCCCCAATAGAGACGCAGTGGGATGAGAAGAAATTGAGTCTTTGTTTACATCGAGAGTGGTATCTGGCCGACAGTTGGCGCTGGTGGGCACACCCGCAACCTGTATAGCGATCGCTGGCGAGCTTTTACTGTATGTGTCTGTCGAGCAACAGAGTTGCAGCTATTATATATTCACTGGGTAAGTATATTCAAAAATTTATTTTATAATTAAAATATCATATTTTAGTACTTACGAAATAGTGCATAGATGAATATACTTTCCCATCTCCCCTCTATTTTGCAAACCCGAGGCATTTTGAAAGGTCTATTGACAGAGGATGTAGACAAGGGGTCTTATAAACAGCTTAGAACTGAAAGATGTATCTAGCGCTGATCCTAATCTAGGGCATAGTAAAAGGTCACTCGGTAGTGTTGATGAGTGTTAACATTACGGTAGTGGCTTATGTCAACAAGCAACGGGGTTTCTGTTTCTTACCCCCTTTTGCCAGTTACCAGTGAGTATACACTCATGGTCACAGGACAATGGAGTAGCCCTGTCCCTGTCGGCATGATTTATTCCAGGGAATTGGAAGGTCATCCCAGACAATCTTGAGTAGTTCAAATCTAGTTGTGGGCTCTGAATGGTTTTTGAGTCCTCTAGTGGTGAGGGAACTCCTGACTTTGTGGGGTTCCCTGATAAAAGTCATGTTTGTCACTCACCTCAACAACAGACTGTTTATAACTCACCAGTGCGGGGACCAAGTAGCAGTACTGGGGGATGCATTTCAACACCTGTGGGATGGCTCAGTATTTATGCCTTCTCATTGTTTTATCGCTTAAAGAAAGTGATCAGCAGAGCCATCATCACACCCAATCTCCACATCACTCTAATAGCACCCAAATAGCCGCATGCAGAGTGATATCCAGGACTTCTAAAGAGAGAGCTTCCAACTTGGTACAGTCTCCTATGTCAACCACGTGTGAAGAAGTACCACAATACAATGTGCTGACTGTCTTTATGGTTGAAGGTTATCCAGCATCTCCTCAGAGAGAAAGACTTTTCGTGACTAACTGCGAAACGACTGGATACCTCCAAAAGAAGGTATCCAGAAATTGAAGATTATTCTTTATATAACCTCTTAAAGCTCCTATGGTAATGCCAACCACTCCACATTGGATTTATCCTCAGAAACCTATAGGCCTACCTCAAGCTTTTACTTTACCCCTGTTTTCTTTCATTCCACTGTCCATAGAATTGGTAAGTAGTAGTAGAGATATATCACCTTCATTTCATACCTAATTACACAAGAATAGTCATTTTTCAGTCCACATGCTCTACCAGAAATATATGCTTTTATCACAAGATGCCATTCTCTTTCACAGCTTTTTTCCAATTTGCATGCAGTATGTTGGTTTCAGTTGAGTTTTATGTATAACTATTGTTTTCTGCATTTCTTTCCAAAATGTTCATTACACTCAGCTATTGGGAGCCGACTTCTGTATTCCTTAGTAATAACTTTTAGTTCTCTTCCAGTTATTTTTTTTCAATTTTTAATGGTCATGCAGTATCTAAAAGTTGAATAAATTAAACTAGATAGTGTAGCCTATTATAAGGTTATTGGAGATGAAAATGATAATTCCTTTGAAGTCGTTGTATTAAATGGTGATCTGTAAGAGACAAAGGTATCACAATTAACACTCCTTTTTTTGGTGAAGGATGTTGTTGCATGTTGAAATTCTGGATATGGGAGGTTTTTGGGACTTTTAGAAAATTGTATAAAGTTAATTTTAAGTTATGTTGGTAAGTATAATGAATATTCCAATTATCATCTATTGTAAGATTTTTTGTTTTTATTACTTCATGATATACTAATAGATTAAGTGTATTATAATTTGATTAGTTATGATAATCACAGGTAGTTGAGCTGCTACTATTGAAATTGTGAAGTACTGTATTAATAAATATGCAGATACTGTTAAAGTTCTTTATGAGCTTAGAGTAAATATACATTTTAATTTACAGACTTTCCGACCAAAAAAGAAATTTGAGCCTGGGACCCTGAAATATTCCCTTCACAAGCAGGCACAGGCATCTCTGAGCTCAGGGATTAATTTACGCTCCGTTGTGTCCTTACCTCCTGGGGAAGATTTGACAGATTGGATTGCTGTCCATGGTATGTCATTTTTTATTTTTTTTTAAATCTAAGATACAAGTTAATATTAATTCTTGAATATTTGGTGTAAACAGTTTTGTTGTACTGTACTGTATACAATGCATGTAATATTTGTACCATTTGATCCTGCTTTATGATTAACAGAATTTTAATGATTAAATTTATTTCTACACTCACCTGATTTTAATATGGCTTTAACTCAAAGCTTGTTGATGTCTAACCCAAACTGAAAATATCCCATTCTCACTCCTTGGAAAATGGCTTGCCCTCTGGGAACCACCACATCATCTGGTTGTTCATGGTAACTAAAAGTAGTCAATGATGCAAAAAATAAACTTTTCAATTCTCTAAGTCAGAAACCACATCACTAGTGTGTTGACATCACTAATCAGTGGATAGGAGGGGGACCATGTATAAAAATAATAGATTTTATTTTTAAGATTGTTTATTTTTGCAAAACTCCCCTGATGTTCATATTGCTGTTTTTCATGCTCTAATGGAGGTGTGATAGTGAAAGAATGAGACAAGAAAGTTACAATCTAGATCAATGTTTCTCAAACTGGGGTCCCAGTCTTCTGGGAGACTGCAAAGGTGTCACTAATTCCTGTTGTTATATCATCCCCCCACATAGACTATAATTAGGATTATAGTCAGCCCTCCCTTTATGTGAGTTTATATTAAGCAATTTCGCTTATATGCGACACAGAGAACCACAATACCTATTACGGGAAAAAAAATAAAGAATTCTCGTAGCGTGATGATTTGAAATAGCCCTCGCTCCTTTGCACTGGGCTTGCTTTGTGCCACTTTCCTCTCTCTCCACCCAGCTCTCGCTATATAATTTATCTTTATTGTGGTAAAAAATTACAGCTGCTATATACCAGTTCAGGATGTGGTATGGGTCATCAAGAACACCATGGTGTTCACCAGGATCTTTTCCCTTGTTTCAGTCTAGGCCCGAAACAGGTCTTGGTATACTTAAGCTTGAACCTGTTCACATGATTGCCTTATGAGGTTGTGAAAGCTAGCTCTCTTGTTTTAAGACAATTCTCTTGGTAAGCCCATCAGTGGCAAGGACTGCTGTGAAACCTAGCCTCCCTTGAGCATCTACAGTACAGTAGTTTCAATCAGTCAACTTCGGATGCAGTCCATATAATGGCAATGCAAGGCCTTTCAGTCGTAAAACAAGGTCCCTCCTGGAGTGGTGTTCCGATAGAGGAGATGAAAGATAGAGCCTGAGGGATGGTTTAACGATACCAACCTCTCGAGAGGTACATATTTTCTGTTTTCCCCTCATTTAGGTTGGGGAGCACCACTGGCTCCAACGCAAGAGTGTTAGGTCATTGGTCTGAGGTAGATAGGAATGGCCACATGAACGTGCTAGAGTTTAGGCTACCTATTTTGCCTTCTAGCAACTGCTTCTGTCTAACCACTTGGTAGTGTTGTTAAGCAACAATACAGTACTGTACCACTGTAGAGTAGTACATTACCTAAAATAAGGAAATACTATTTTATGTCACAGAGTTCATGCAGATAATTTCTGTAGCGATCATCCGGAGGATCAGTGGCATGTCTCGCAATACTTACCAAGTCTCTAGCGTGCACATGAGACTGTGCATATTTGCCAGGTACGGCTTTTCTTTTTAGGTGTGCAGATCCTGCTTTGGATAGAGAGCAATGCAATCTCCCTGTCAGGACATCCTTCTCAATTTATCAGGCAAAATGGGCCTTGCGTGGTTAGTATCATTGGATGGGGTGTCTCTCCCTTTGGAACCTCTATACCCCTGATAGCCTAGTTTGCTGTTGTCCGAGAGGTAAAACACTGTTCAGTTTCAGCAGTGAAAGGCTATAGCTTGCCATGGAGACAAGAGTCAAGGCTGAAAGCAGGTGAAATTTTCCTCTTTAGTAGAGCTGTCTATACACACTCCAAGCTGGAAATAGGTCTGCCCTTCGTCTAAAGGGAGACCTTTACCCTGGAAGGTGACCAAAGAGGAGGTTTTGTGTAAATAGCTTTCCTTGGCGATGTGCCAAAGCTGTCTCTGGAAGTGGTCTTTGTTCTCGCTCAGACCTCAACCAGGAGGGTGAGAGAGAGCTATGGTTTCTTCTGCTACATTGCTTAGTCAAGAAGATGGAGACAAGGTCCCTTTCATTTCTGGCATTTTGGCCCAGGCTCAAATACACTGATACCTAGTACCAGGTCACATCTTGCCAGTTTAGTTTTAAGAAGGGAATGAATCTACTTCCCAGGTAGTTTGTCCCCTGGAGGAACTTCTATCTGTCAGTGATAGGAGGGTGAGGAAGAAAATGACTAAGATCACAATCTTTGCATAAGCCAGAGAGGTCACTGATTGTGTTTCAAACCTTCATCTTCCTCCCAAAGTAGGACGCATCCCGAAGCTCATGATGTCAGGTGTGTAAGCCTAAGAACCTTCTTGCCATTTAGAAAGATCCTTTCTATGACGCAGGTTTTACAACAGGCCTCTGGAAGCGTCAAATTCCTTCAGCCCACTACTGACAAGATGTGACACCTAGGTTCCTATAGAAATGTTCTCCCAAGACTCTGTAATAGCCATTCAGCAAATGGTCTAGCTACTTTACTCCTCTCACAGGACCTTTTAGCAGTTGATTGAGGGCAGAGGTTACGGTTTTAGTCTGGGGTGGATGTAAAAGAATGATTGGCTCATTCTCTTCATCTTCCCCTTTCTGTGGTCAGCTGGTTTCATTGATTGCAGGTAGCCCCATGTATTGGATAGCTATTATTGTACATATTGTATTTTAAGTGTTATGTCCCACATCCCTTACTATGGGGAGTGTCTAGCTAAAACATAGTGTGTGTACTCTTGTATTATACCTGAGACATAGTCACAGATATGTTTTTACACTCGCTTACCCTTATTACGCAGGCCGTTAACCTGCTGCTATTGTCAAGTCACTGGTTAACGATGTGTTAGGATTCTCACTCCCTACGCATTATCATGCTCAAGCGTAGAAATCCCGGATAAAGATTTCCAGCCACTTGGAAAGGGGACTTCCAACCACCTTATGATGAGTCTCCTATGCAAAGAACAAGTGTTTGTATTCATGTCATAACTGATAAAAAAATTTGAAAGTAATTTGTATTCTAACTAACTATTCAAATCTGAGTTATTTACTCAAATTTTACCTGTCATTACCTACCCCTGGAAGTCCTGTATGCAATCGAAGTGGAGTCGTAGTGAGTGAGTGAAAGGGCGGTGCTTTCCCACTATTGAATGCCTATGTGGTTGTTGACACTTTTTAGAAGTTCTAACAGCAGTGTTCGAGCTTTGCTGAAGTCATACTCCTATATAAAGAACTCAGCTTTGCATAGTTAGGAAAAAGACGAATTACTGTATTGTACTTTAAAACTTGTCATTTTAGTCTCCATGTGTTTTCAATTTTTTCTAAGTTATGCAAAATTTGTATTTTCAGTGGTTGATTTCTTCAATCGTATAAACCTGATCTATGGAACAGTTTGTGAATATTGTACAGAAAGTTCTTGTCCCACCATGAGTGGTGGCCAAAAGTTTGAGTACTTATGGGAAGATGGAGACGTATTTAAGAAACCAACACCCCTTCCAGCACCGCAGTACATATCACATCTTATGGACTGGATCGAGAAGCAAATCAACGATGAGCATATGTTCCCTGTGACTGTAGGTTAGTATATATCTCGTACAAATATTTATATTTATTTTTTTCGCTGGAATTAATGCAGAAGTGCTTAGCTCTCTTGCCATTTTATTCATTGAAATTATTTGGGCATTATGTTTAGAATTTTTATGACATCCTTCATAAGCATTTGAATGTTCAATTTTTTCATACTATATTTGAAGTTAAATGTATGTTCAATACATGTAGTTGTATTAATTTCCTACTCATTTTTCAGATGTACCGTTTCCCAAGTCATTCAATCGTCTTTGTAAAAAGATCCTTACCAGACTCTTCAGAGTATTCGTTCATGTTTATATTCATCACTTTGATCGCATCGTGGCTATCGGAGCTGTGAGTAAATTTTCCTTATTAGCTCAGAATTTTTTCAATTACGTAAAACACTGTAATTTTATGAAATAGATTTTTTTTTATCCCATGTATACTTAATATATATAATGTGCATTATCACAAATTCATTTCTTCAGCACATCAATCCACTTGAAAGAAATGATGGACAAGTAGCTCTTGTAGGTTAGTGTAGGTGCCTGCTACCCCTTAGTTATTTAGTAGTTAACTTTATCATCTCTTGCGTCAGTGCTGTCACACTAACAATTCCAAATTGTGAAAAAAGTGAATTTATAAGGCGGTTTTGATAGTCTAGTACAGTTAGAGGTAGGAAGTCTGGTCAGAACACTTCCTTTCTAGGTACAGAGCATTTAGATAGTTCCATAAAGATAACTTGCAAGTGAGTTTAAATGTGGTTCTAGGTTATAATTGGTTTCTAAATTAAAAAAAATTATTACTAAATAAAATCTCTCTCTCTCTCTCTCTCTCTCTCTCTCTCTCTCTCTCTCTCTCTCTCTCTCTCTCTCTCTCTCTCTCTGTACTATAAGGATTCATCTCTATTTTTCCTTTCCTTATCTTAATGCGTAATCAATTCTTTTGGGGGTTAGGACCTAGTTGCTTTCAATCACCTAACCTGTGGAAAACTTATAAATTGTCTGACCCTAGTGAGAGTACTGACCTCTTAAGATTATCTGAGAAAGACTTAGAGTGAGTAACAAGACAATCAAAAGATTTGATACTTATGGTATAGATAGGAGGCTGATGGCTAACGACAGAACCCAATACTCGGACACGAGTGGGCGCCGACGACGACGACATTTAATATATTTACTTAACAATATAATTGGAGGTGAATGATGTGAAAAAACTGATATTGAAAGTAATACTATGATGAAAGTAACTCTCTCTCTCTCTCTCTCTCTCTCTCTCTCTCTCTCTCTCACATACACAAAAGCTAATATATACTTTTCTAATTACATATACCTTTGCTACTTGTTATTCCAAGTTTACCCATATTTTTTAAGCACCTTAGGCAAAAGAAAAATGGGGGACATTTATTATCCCCCAATTGTGATTTTTTGTTTAAAAAGTTCAGATCAGATTATTCCCATCTTTGGAGGCAATACCTAAGTAACTTTGGTCTGTGATACAAAACAGATAGAAAGAAAAGAAACGGATGCCTTGTCTTGTGACATTGCAATTATACTAGTTATGAAGAAAAATAATGTTAAGGTAAAATCTATGGAATTTGTATCTCTTTTTTTTATTGTAAGGTTGAAACATTTTCTTTTGAGAAAATACTGGGAGTTTAGATAAAATGTAGTTAGATATAAAATCAAATATTTGAAAATTTTCATATTTGCTTATACCATATACAGTATGAAAGTAAATTTTTTTCTGAAAAGAAATTACTGAAAGGTATTATAAAAGAGATTACATCAGATCTGAGAAACACTAGTCACCCTTTTTTATTTAAAGTACTGTATTTGAGTTAAAAGATTTATACGATAATTTCTCCTTTTTAAACCCAGTTAAGGGTGGGGAAGAAGAAAATCTTTGGCTGTGGGAGGATGGATAGTAATCTCTCAAGTGTTATGTATCCTTTTTGCTAGTTTATCAATATATTATTTCCTAGATAGTTTTCAATGGTACATAATTAGATATAAGTTAATCCACAGATAAAGAAAGTGGATGGTACTGTTCTATTTACAAAATGCTGTATTGGTTTATATCTGACATCTTCAAAAACAAAAAAAACAGAGCTATGAAAAACACGACTGAACCTTCCCTGGTGCTAAGGAGGAATGAGGAAGGGAGCGTGGGGAGGGGTAGGGGTGAGGGGAGGATAGTCGTAGTAGAAGGCAGCAGTCGGGTGTAGATTGGCACCTCGTAGTTCCTGGGGATGTTGAAGAAGGAGAGGTCTAACTGGTGAGGGACTTATGGTCGTGGTTCTTACACGCCCCAGTTACTATACCGACACTCATTAGAGTGAGCGAGCTGGGTTTATTCCTGGCATTCCATGCTTCTTTTTTCTCTGGTATATTTAGCAGTATTTATGCCTTAGAAATGGTGCTATATGGAGCATTTCACTGGGCGACACAGGTCCCTCGCCCAGAAATAGATTTTTCCTTCGTCAAAATCCCTTTTTCACTGACCAAATGATTAGACAAAATATAAACTACTTTCACCTCTATTAAAGTATTTGTTCTTGATTACAACTACTGTATAGACTTTAAATTGAACTCTTAATTCTATTTATTTCTTTCCAGGAAGCTCATGTGAACACATGCTATAAGCATTTTTACTATTTCATAACACATTTTGACCTTGTGAACCGAAAGGAATTTGAGCCCCTAAAGGACATGACAGCAAAGATCTGTCATGACAATCCAGAGCAGCAAAGTGATCCAGACCCTAGAAGACAGTAAGTGTACTTTTTCATTATTATAAATTACTGTAGTTATACAGTATCATAACAAGTTTGAAGCTAACATTTTAACCTTGCAGGAATGTAAACCCTAATTTTTTGTATACCTGATAAAAATCGATCAGTATTCATGAAAGCTGTTGCAAATTTTCTACGAAAATTTTGTTTTGAGAAATCAGTCTAAAGGTTTTTTTTTATAAAGATTGATTGATTATACTTTAATATGCATAAATATGGGCTTTTATCGTTAATTTTCCTTACCATTGGGGATTATAGGGATTATTCATCATATTTCAGACTTATTTACTAAGCAGTGGTGAGCCCATTTCCTCAAATCCAAAGTACAGTGATACCTCGGTACTCGACCATAATCCGTTCGAGATCCGTGTTCGACCTCCGATTTGTTCGAGTACCGAATTTTTTTTCCCCATAAGAAATAATGGTATATATTCTATTCCGTTCCCAAGCACTCGAACAGGCCCAAAATATTAATAAAACGTGTACCTAAACAACAATAATTATCTAAATGTGTATGAAATTGGTCAGAAAATCCTATAAAACAATTTTAAACCATTTACTGTACTAAAATAAAACTATTTTAAACCATTTTCTGTACTGTAGTGAACATACCTTTGAGCAGCGGTTCGATGGCATACAGGGATGGATGTGGAGAGGATGGAAGGGGGAGGTTACTGCTTGGAAGGAGAGTCCCCTTCCATGATGTGGCGGGGTAGTTCTCCTTCAGGAGTTGTTTCTCTCTCCAATGAAAGGGTGGGCAGATCTATTTCAGGGGTTTCTTCTCTTCTTTGTCTCTTCTTTGGAGGAGAAACAGGCTTTGATGTAGCAGCTTTCTTGTCTTTTGTGAAAAACTGGTCTATTGTTAATTGTTTCTTCCTCCTCTGCAGTATTCTTCGAAAATGATACATGACACTATCATTAAACATATGCACTGCCCGGTTTGCTACTGCAATTTCTGGGTGGTATTTTTCAGCAAAAGCCTGCACATCTGCCCACTTGGAACAAATTTCATTGATGAGAGAACTTGGAACATCCTCCCTTACCTCATCCTCTTCTGAAGATTCCTGCTCCACAATCAGATCCTGCTGCTGTTGTTGTTGCAGGTGCAACAATTCCTCCACAGTCAACTCGGTAGAATGGCTTTCTACAAGCTCATCAATATCATCCTTGTCGACCTCAAGCCCCAAACTCCTGCCCATGACAACAATTTCCTCAACGACATCAGTGTCATCAGAAATTACAGGGGTAGCAGTGCTTGGACCCGCCTCTGGTTGGAAACCTTCAAACTCCCTCTCTGTGACACATGATGGCCACAGCTTACGCCAGGCAGAGTTCAATGTCCTATAGGTCACACCTCGCCAAGCTTGGTCAATCATGTTAACAGAGTTGAGGATGCTGAAGTGTTCCTTCCAGAATTCCTTTAGGGTCAACTTCGTGTCACTGGTCACTTCAAAACACTTTCTGAAAAGGGCCTTGGTATAGAGTTTTTTGAAGTTTGAAATGACCTGTTGGTCCATGGGCTGGAGTATGGGAGTAGTATTGGGGGGCAAGAATTTGATTTTGATAAAGCTGTATTCTTCTTTCAAGTCATCCTCGAGACCTGGAGGATGTGCAGGAGCATTGTCCATAACCAGAAGACATTTCATTGGCAAGCTCTTTTCAATGAGGTAAGCCTTAACCTGGGGGGCAAACACTTCGTTTATCCACTCAGTAAAGAATTGTCTTGTGACCCAAGATTTAGTGTTCGAGCGCCACATAACTGGTAGTGCACTTTTACAAATATTATTTCGTTTGAACACCCGGGGGTTGTCCGAGTGGTACACTAACAAGGGTTTGATCTTGCAATCGCCACTTGCATTTGCACACAGCAACAATGTTAGCCTATCTTTCATTGGCTTGTGACCTGGCATCTTCGTCTCGTCCTTGGTAATGTACGTATTGGCTGGCATTTTCTTCCAAAATAACCCAGTCTCATCACAATTAAAGACTTGTTGTGCGATCAAATTTTGTTCATTTATGTACCGATCGAATTCCCCCACGTATTTATCGGCTGCAATTTGATCCGAACTAGCTGCCTCCCCATGCCTAGTAACACGATGAATACCTGTTCTATTACGAAACTTTTCAAACCAACCCCTGCTCGCTTTAAATGTAAATGAATCACTTTCACTGGTACTCGGACTTTTCTTCACTAATTCTTCATAGATATGCAACGCTTTTTCACAAATGAACGCTTCACTAACACTTTCCCCGGCCAACTGTTTTTCTTTAATAAATATTAAAAGCAACTTTTCCATCTCCTCAATCACTTGTGGCCTTTGCTTAGTTACCGCCGTAACTCCCGTTGCAACATTCGCCTTCTTAATCATTTCTTTATGCTTTAAAAACGTAGAAATGGTCGACTTCGCCATTCCGTATTCTACCGCTAAATCGGACACTCGTACACCATTCTCATATTTCGCTATAATTTCCTTCTTCAACTCGATCGTTGTTCGCACTGTTTTCCTCTTCTCCTTCCCCTTAACACTCATTACTTTCTTGGGACTCATTATGAAAGCTAAAAAAGCAATTAAAAGCACTGAAAATCACTAAATCACAACGAATGCTGATCGCGCGTTGTCTGAGTGACGCTCTCGAGAGAACTGATGCTTCCCGAACAAGCGAGAGTGGCCGAGATGGCGCGATCATCACAAAGCCCATGCGGTCGTCACGTGTTCGGCTGGTCGAGTACCGAATTTTTGGTCGAGCACCGCAGCAAAAATTTCTCGAAAATTTTGGTCGAACTCCGAATTGTTCGAGTATAGAGTCGTTCGACTACCGAGGTATCACTGTATTTACGTTAAATGTACCAAATGCCTGCATGAGTAAGACAATGATAGCATTTATATTCTCAGCTCCTTATTTTCTGGACAGATTTTACACTTTAGGCATATTTAGTTTTTGTTTGACTGCATCTTTAAGCATAATCATAACATGAAAATTCTGAACATATAAACAACACTATCGAAAAAAGAATTTATATTCTCTTTCTGAGTTTATCAGAAAAATTGTGCTCTTGAAGTTTATGGGATACTTACATGGTGTAAATATCTTTCCCCTCAATTTCTTGAAGAAAAATGAAATAAATAAGAACCATGGGATTTTCCAATTTGTAACTACATTTCACATTTTGAAATTTGTCAATTTTTGTTACTGTACAGTATATTTGCTGATTTCTAATTATAAATTTCACATTTTGACTTGAACTTTTCAACATTACACAGTATATGGTAATTTCTAACTGGAGTCTACATGGAAAATTGTTTTCATCTTTAGAGTCATTTATCAAATAATTTCCTTGTAAATTTCAAAGTATCTAAATTCCTTGACATATATTTTGATTTTGTAATAAAATTTCTGGGATTTTTCATACAAGCGTCTTTGTAAGTGTTCTTTGTAGAGTTTTGACCGTGTATTCTTTATTGAATTATGATTGCTATTGTTCACCATCAAGTTTACAGTAACAATACAGTACAGCACCTAGACAATGGCCCCCAAGATGATAAGAGGGATGTTAGAAGGAGATGATTACCATAGAGGCAAAAAATTATTGTTGAGATCTATGAACAAGGTACACGTTTGGTAGACTTTGCTAAAATGTGCAATCGTACAACGTGACAATTTGTACGAAGGTAAAGTAAAAAGAAAAGATTAAATCAGTGGATATTGCAAAAGGACTGCTGAAATGGATTAAACAACGGCCATATGGTTTTGATAATGTAGAAAGGTTTCTTCTCATTTGGATCAGTGAGAAGCAGTTAGCAGGATAAACTATTACTGAGAACATTATTTGTGAAAAAGCAAAGATATTGTATGTTGACCTTGTTAAAAAGGAGGCAGTCATATCAGCAGACAAAGATGTGGGAACCATTGCCTTGTATTTGGCGTGCTGTGTGTATAACGAATTCTTTATAAATATTCCCTAAGTTTGATAATGAATATTCAAGCAAACTTTGAAGTTTGAAATACTTTATATTGTTTTAAGTAACTTGAGCATTAACTTGTGTTTAACCATTGCAGAAACTCTGTCGTGGGGAGTCGGACGTGAAGGTGTAATAAGGAAAAGGCCGTCATGTTTCGTCTGGTTACGAGGTTGAACCATTCTGGTGATGGTTTGTGTCTCTAGAGATCAGTTTGGTCATTTATAATGAGTTTTGTAAGTTTTTATTATTTAAGTTGCCATATATAGTTTCAATAGTCCTAAATTTTTAGATAAATCAGTGCCATGGTGTACAAATTTATTTCGGTATGATTTTTAGAACATTTTATATTGGCTCTCCTTTTTAACATTCTTTTTCACCAGTTTCCATGTGCATTTTAAAATGAAAAAATAGATATTCTTGAAATATTGGTAAACTTTGTTTTAAGCTTTAATCCTGTAGATATGATTTTGTCATTTAAGCTTTACCATTGGGTAAGCCTAAGGATCTGATCTCTCTTTAGCGTATTTATGTTTCTTGCCCTTTAGAAGCAAAGGTCTATTCAAAAATTATTTTTATATTGAAGCAGGCATAAGAAATTAGGTAAGAATCTCATTGACATATAAGATAGAATATAGCTTGCATGGAATTGCAGGAAAAGTATGGTATTGTTTTGGAGTTTTAATGCACAGTGTTATAACTTGCACTTTGATAACGATGCGAATGATCAGAGTCGAGAACTTTGATGATAAAATTTTATATTCATTTTTAAATTGGTGTAGAAAAAATTTTCTATCAAGTAATAATAAGGGTTAAAAATCTGAATTGTTCTTTATCCTTTTTCATCCAAAAATAAAGATACAGTATATTGGATAGTCCCTCTAAAATCTACCAGTTTTGCAGTTGTAGTTTTCCTAAAAGCTCTCCCGATTTTTGTGTGAGCCTTTTTTATAATATAATGTATATGTAGATATATTAATACTTTGAAAATTGACTCTTTCAATGTTGGTAGGATTAATTTTGCTTTTAAAGTCATATGTTTATCTGTGTCATCAGTCAGTAAATATACGAATTATTTATCACTCGAGACTTAAGGGCATTTAAGGATATTGATTTACAGTAGTGTACAGTATGTACTGTTTTTGGCTTTTTGTTTTCTATAAAAGCAATGTGATTACAAGTAGAGCTTTAGAAATTAAAAGTTATTTTTAAGATTTGCTTATTTGACAAATGTAGCTCATCAATTTTTGATTTTCCAGGAACACACTTAGCAAAATGTCTTGTGGTTTTGAATTCTCATAGGCATATTTTTTATATATAAAGAAATCTGTTTCACAAAATATACAAAATTAAACAATTTTTATGTATAGTTTGCCAATGTTGTCAAAAATGAAAAATTTTGAATTTTAAGATAAAGTGCTCAGTTGTTTCTTAGTGAGGGGAGCTACCTCCTAGTGAGTTAATACCACTATTTCACTCACTAGGTTTCTTAAAATAGTTGGTCATTCTTTAGTACAGCTGTCCGAGTTAGAACTGGAGACTTATTTGGTGTTATATTTTCTTATTATTGCATCCAGAAATGTTAAGAAATAATTGTTGTAGTCTGCATTGCCTTGTCAGTTCTGTTGAAAGATATTAAATCATTGGATTATATTATCGTCAGTTTCCCTAATTACATTTACAGATACCCTTGCTGTGCTGTATTTTCATTGTGTATCAAATAAATAGCTCATGCTATTTTGCATGCTTCCAGATATTTTTCTTGATGTTTTTAATATTTTCTTATTAATGTTAACTCATGTCCCTTTTCTATCGAGTAAATACAGTTTGTCTATTTCAATGTCTTATTTAAATGTTGAACTGGTTTATCATTGTTTTAATAGTACTAAAATCACAGTCACCCAGTTACACTTTCATTGTTAGGAATGGAAATACTAGTAGACTCCCTTTGTGTACTTTGCAATTAGATTTTATCATTACTTTTAACACCAATTCTCCTTTTTTCTATGGAAATAACATCTTGCTAAAGGCTACAGGTCAAGTATTAATGACAGTCCTACCCCACTTATGTGGTAGGATTACTAGAATAGATTCTGAATTCAAAATTCCTCCTTTTGATCATCTCCCACAACATTCAGATACCATCAGCCTCTCACTGGAATCTTTGTTCCCAATTCATCACAGATGAGCATCTGGCTTTTTCTACACCAGTACACTTATCAGTAATAGATATATGGTTGTACAGTATGTCTTAGTTTTTAAACAACTTTTTAGCTTGATATTTCAGACAAAATGTACTAGGAGCCTAGTAAGGCAATGTTCTTACAAATTTTAGTGGTAGCTCACCTCTCTGTAACCACTGTTAGTACTGAGATAGTTATTTTAAATGGCTTGCTTTCTCATGACTGACTAGTTAAAAAGAACTTAAAGTAGTCCGATATGTATTTGGTTACATAATTATAAAACATCAATATTGGCTTTTCATAATTTTACACATGAAGGTATATTGTACATATATATTTGTTTTTTTTTTTTCAAAATACAAGAGTCAAATGTCAAAAACTACTGTATAAGTAAAGGATTTTCTTTTTTCCACTGAAACACTAAAAATCCTGTAATATCTAATATTAAGGTTCTTTTATTAAAGGGGGCTGGCTGGTTTTGGAAAGGAAATTTTTCTTTATTGGGATATCACCCTTATGTTTACACCCAGAAAATAAAGACCAAATTTACACAAGTTTCAGTCCTAAATATACTTTGTGACCTCTTAATTTTTCAATAATTTTACAGTAATTAAAAGAGATTAATATTTCTACTCTGATAACATAGGAATAGACAGTAGAAAACATGTTCTTCATAAATTATATTGATATTGTAGAAAACTGATACAAAGACCTTGAAATAAAGATTTTAGCAAAAATTATTGGTTTGGAAGATAGTGTTGACTTTTTATTTTTGCCTGTCATTTTGATAAGAAATCTGACAAATTTTATCCTTTCAAAAGTATGGCACTTTAATTTTCTTACCAGCCAGACAGTTATAGTACTATTATGTGGAGTTTAATTAAACATAACAGCAGCAGTTTCAAGTTTTATAGCTGTATTTTGAAATATGCCTGCCTAAAGCTGGGCAATCCTGGCCTTAGGCTGAAAGAAAATGTGTCATTAGTCTCCAGTTTGTTATGAGATTATGGAAAATCTATAGTTAAAAAATCCATGACAATTTTTGATAATTCTATTTACAGATATTTGGGTATCTCATAAATCTATGGAAGTAGTTTCAAAGTTTTCTTTTTCCTTCCAAATTTCACCAGCTTGCCCCCTTTACATAGTACAGTATATCTGGACTTGAGCTGGTAGATATCTGGCATTAAATGAAATTTTTAAAATTTCTAATGTGGATAGATATCAAGACCAGGTATAGTTTTACAGTATTGTTGATCAAAATTGTTTTAGGTAAATAGTAGTTAAGTAACCCATAAAAATTGAAGGTCCTCCAAATTACGAAAAGAAAAGGAGAATCGCAAAATAAAACTACTCTACGAGTGGATAAACACTTAAAGTTTAAGTTAACCTCTGCTCTGAAGTTATTTGTGAGTAAGCAGTATGAGGTGGTTAATTTTATAAAATGCGATTTTATAAGGGTATATATGTCTTATAAAAGTTACAAGCCAAATATATTTACTAGCATTATACATGGTTAAAGGCAGTAGAATGATGGTTAATTTGACTTCAGTGAGTAAAACAGTAGTTACATATGTTAGTGGATCATTATCTTGTGAGAAGTCACTTGTTTCCCCCAAGCTCTAATTCACTACATTTCTAGATCTGGTTAGCAGTAGATGTTTGCATGTGTTATCATCCTATCTTCAGTGTTTTTGGCTTCATTGTTTCTCATTGACCATTTCATGACTTTTAAGCCAGTATTTATATTTTTACTATACATGTTTAAATGATTCATTCATAAACATTTCATGTGGGATGGAAGTTTGTGTGCTTTCTGGGTTTATGTTTTTTATCAGAAACTGGTGAATGTTTACAGAAAACATAGAGGGTCAAGAATCTTCATGAAGCAAACCCTATGGATTTTGGATCCCCTGGGGAATGGGAACTGGTTACTGTTTTGCAGATAACTTCCCATTATTATCTTCTATACTCTTGTGATATAATTGCCAACCAGGCATGGAAGAATTTACAACTCTGGATTCAGAAGTAACAGTTTAATAAAGAAATGCAGGATAGATGTGATTAATGATGAGTTTCTGTAAAATTAGGGCTGAGTTTTGTGGCTTCTAGTTTAGATGCCATAAAGCAGATAGTCTATTTGTGCCCTCTTTACCAATACCCTAATCACAAAGTTTATTCAGATCGAAAACTTAAAGGGGTCCTTTGATTTGAAATATTCCTACTTACGAAAATATCAAAGGTAAACTGGGAGAAATACCTGTACAATTTTTATACTCATTGTTGCTTCTTATCCAGCACCTTGGTATTCATGAGCATGATAGGTCCAGTTACTGTCCATGTTCATTTGGAGGATATTTTTACGCTTGGTATCTTAGTCTCTGCAAAGTCTTAGTTGAGAATTAATATGGAATGACTACATAATGCTCTCTAAATCCCTTGTAGCACTGGTTTTTGAAGACTTGAGGCTGACATTAGGCTATTACAGAAGCAGCTGGAAAGAGTGGCTACAGCCAGACTTTTGTGTAAGATCTTCAAAAGGGAACTTCTTGTTTTTATTATATAAACTATTATTATTATTATTATTAAATGCTAAGCTACAACCCTAGTTGGAAAAGCAGGATGCTATAAGCCCAGGGGCCCCAACAGGGAAAATAGCTCAGTGAGGAAAGGAAACATGGAAAAATAAAATATTTTAAGAATAGTAACAACATTTAAATAAATATTTCCTATATAAACAATAAAAACATCAACAAAACAAGAGAAAGAGAAACTAGATACAACAGTGTGCCTGAGTGTACCCTCAAGCAAGAGAACTCTAACCCAAGACAGTGGAAGGCCATGGTACAGAGGCTATAGCACTACCCAAGACTAGAGAACAATGGTTTGATTTTGGAGTGTCCTTCTCCTAGAAGAGCTGCTTACCATAGCTAAAGAGTCTCTTCTACCCTTACCAAGAGGAAAGTAGCCACTGAACAATTACATTGCCGTAGTTAACCCCTGGGGTGAAGAAGAATTGTTTAGTAATCTCAGTGTTGTCAGGTGTATGAGGACAGAGGAGAATCTGTAAAGAATAGGCCAGACTATTCGATGTCTGTGTAGGCAAAGGGAAAGAACCGTAACCAGAGAGAAGGATCCAATATGGTACTGTCTGGCCAGTCAAAGGACCCCCTAACTCTCTAGCGGTAGTATCTAAACGGGCGGCTGGTGCCCTGGCCAACCTACTACCTATTGTTCTATAGAAAGCTTATAAGCTGTTTTTATAAGTATGTTAATAAACCCTAATGTAGAAGTCTTTTTTAATGGCTTTGATATCCATGAGAAAATAAGCGTGTCCCAGAATGTTCATCATTTTAGGGACCCCATAAGATAATCTTTTAGAATACCATCTTTTTTAAGGTTAAAGAAATGGATCCCACAGCATTCAAGTTAGTTGGGACACTTTTTCAGAATATTAAAGGTGCATACACATTACTAGCTTGCATTATTATTCCATCTTTCATTTTTGTCCACTTATGATAATGTAGCAATCAGTAACTAATAATATTCTAATCCATTGGTAAATAGACCTCATTAACCATTTGATTGCCAATGAACGTATTCTTCTAGGAACTATTAGCCCTTTTAGTTCCATTGGACATTTTACTTCTATAGTTTCTAGTTTGTTTCTTTTCCTTTTCTTATTTGTGTATGAAAATTTACTAGATAATTTAAATACTACACTGTATCAATTGAAAATATATTTCTATGTCTATATAATGAAAAATTTAAATTCTTACTTATTAAGAGTTATTGTGTTGAAGTAAGTTAAATAAAATGAAGTATAAAAAAGGGTTCCTGGCACTAGAGTAACATTTTTTTGGTGGTGAGGTGATGTGATTAAAATGGTTAATTGGCATACCCTGTATACAGTATGTAGGTGCTAGAATCTATATATGGAGAAAGATAGTCACAGAAATTTTTCTTTAAAAATCTGGATAAACGTAAGTTTTTAAAGATGTGCCAGTATCTTTAATACAGGTGTATTACTAACAAATAGCTACCCCTTTCCCTTCAGTTTATGGCCAGCACACCTATATCGGTCACAGAAACTTAAGGATTGTCTTGCTTTTGAGACAAGACTTTTCAGCCCTTATGACTACGGGATCCTTTATAAGCATAATTTGGCGCTGTGTTCTGCCTTTAACCAGGTGTAATGATGACAGTAAAAGAGTAAAAAATTAAGTATATGAAACAAAAATTCTTTTTAAAATTGTTAAAGATTGTGTTATGTAGTCAAATTTTATATATATGTTCAGTAATGTAATTATACATTTAATGCAACATCATTACTGTGCAGCATTAGTTTTAAAAGAAATTGAGATTTACCTGAATATTTTTTTTTTCTACATACCTATAAAAGATCAATTTTGTATGACATTTTATTTTGGAATTTTGCCTCTAGGGTTTTAACACTTTGGTAAGATCTCAGATAATGATTACCTTAGTATTTTGTCCCAACATTTTATTTGCTTCTGCATAATGTCATATATGTGTGCTGTAACTACATACCTTAATGTATATTATTTGAGAAATATCAAGCTCAGAGGAAGCTCTCTTGTGTTTTTATCATCCAGTTCTTGAGATTCCTGGATCTTGATTGCATTTTTAAATGGAAAATTATTAAATGAAGTTTCTATGTAAGAATGACTTATCATTACCTTTTAGTTGAAGCAAGATTGATTATTTAACTTATCATAACTACTATTACAGCAGTTCATGTGATGGAGATATTATGCCATAAGGTAAACACAGGACTGTGCCTTGAAATATAGTTAAAATATCCACAACTACATAGTATTTGATATTTTTTAAAGCAGGAGCTTTTGCACCCTTTTGAGCATGGTTCATCAAAAAGCTAGTGGTGCTTGTTGGAGATTTTGCAAAAACTCGTTTGCTGTATTTTGATACTGTTAATACTTTTTACGAGCTGCCAACGCAAGAGCCCATGCCTAGCATAAGGCTAGGCAATCAAACAAGCAAGTAAGTTTGATACATACATACATATACCAAGGCACTTCCCCCAATTTTGGGGGGTAGCCAACATCAAACAAATGAAACAAAAAAGGGGACCTCTCCTCCCTACGTTCCTCCCAGCCTGACAAGGAACTCAACTTAGTTCGGCTGGTACTGCTATGGTGCCACAGCCCACCCTCCCCCGTTATCCACCACAGATGAAGCTTCATAATGCTGAATCCCCTACTGCTGCTACCTCCGCGGTCATCCAAGGCACTGGAGGAAGCAGCAGGGCCTACTGGAACTGTGTCACAACTGCTCGCCATTCATTCCTATTTCTAGCAGGCTCTTTTGCCTCTCTCACATCTATCCTCCTATCACTCAGAGCTTTCTTCACTCCATCCATCCACCCAAACCTTGGCCTTCCTCTTGTACTTCTCCCATCAACTCTTGCATTCATCACCTTCTTTAGCAGACAGCCATTTTCCATTCTCAACATGGCCAAACCACCTCAACACATTCATATCTACTCTAGCTGCTAACTCATTTCTTACACCTGTTCTCACCCCCCCTACTTCGTTCCTAACCCTATCTACTCGAGATACACCAGCCATACTCCTTAGACACTTCATCTCAAACACATTCAATTAATGTCTCTCCTTCACTTTCATTCCCCACAACTCCGATCCATACATCACAGTTGGTACAATCACTTTCTCATACAGAACTCTCTTTACATTCATGCCCGACCCTCTATTTTTTTACTACTCCCTTAACTGCCCCCAACACTTTGCATCCTTCATTCACTCTCTGACATATATCTGCTTCCACTGCACCATTTGCTGCAACAACAGACCCCAAGTACTTGAACTGATCCACCTCCAAGTAACTCTCCATTCAACATGACATTCAACCTTGCACCACTTTCCCTTCCCGTACATCTCATAACCTTACTCTTACCCACATTAACGCTCAACTTCCTTCTCTCTCACACCCTTCCAGATTCTGTCACTAATCGGCCAAGCTTCTCTTCCTCGTCTGCAACCAGTACAGTATCATCCGCAAACAACAACTGATTTACCTCCCATTCATGGTCATTCTCATCTACCAGTTTCAAGCCTCGTCCAAGCATTCGAGCATTCACCTCTCTCCTCATTCCATCAACATACAAGTTAAACAACCACGGCAACATCGCACATTCCTGTCTCAACCCCACTCTCACCGGAAACCAATCGCTCACTTCATTTCTTATCCTAACACATGCTTTACTACCCTTGTAGAAACTTTTCACTGCTTGCAACAACCTTCCACCAACTCCATATAACCTCATCACATTCCACATTGCTTCCCTATTAACTCTATCATATGCTTTCTCCAGATCCATAAACGCAACATACACCTCCTTACCTTTTGCTAAGTATTTCTCGCATATTTGCCTAACTGTAAAAATCTGATTCATACAACCCCTACCTCTTCTAAAACCACTCTACTTCTAAGATTGCATTCTCTGTTTTATCCTTAATCCTATTAATCAGTCTCTACCATACACTTTTCCAACTACATAACAAACTAAAATGCAGATTTTTTTTAACTCAGATAAAGATAAGAATAGATTCAGGGTGCAGTGGTATTATTTCTATAAACCTCTCCTGATGTTCATATTGCTTTACTCCCAATATTCTAATGCCTCTGGTAAAGCAATGGTACTGACCAGCATTTAACAATAATAACATGCTGTTCATGATGTATCTCTTCTATAATTTAAAAGCCAACATGGGACTTACATGACATGCTCTAGATTTAGGGTATATTTGAGGCCCAGCCTGCCTTGTTTCCAAAACTAGCCTAACTCCTGAAGTAGCTAGTGGTTCTAGTGTAGCATTTAGTAAGGTTTCTGAAGGTACACGACACATCCCAAGTTTGAGATCTTGTAGAATTTACAAGGCTGAAGACTGAGATGGTAGCGTGGATCCTTATATCCCTCCTCTCGTTAAAGAAAAAAAAAAAACCACTTCTAAGCAACAGCATATCCCTTATTTGCAGGATGGTAGTCTGGTGTACCACGCATGTTTCATGCGCGCTTGTACACTAACGTTATTGCCTTTTTATATCGAGCTTTTCCCTGCACTGATAACAGAACCTGTTTAAGCTTGTCTTCACATGTATTAGTCTGAATTTTGTGACACACTTGCTCAGAACTGCTTGTATATCTTGTATTAATTAATGAATTTTTGTGACATTCATGCTCATAAGTGCTTGTATATAAACTCGTTATCTGTTGAATAAAGGTTAATTCACCTCGCCTCTCTGTTAACAACCACCTCACACATTGGATATCATGTATCAGATTCAACAATTATAGTTGCTCAGGTTTCTAAAAAAGTTGGGGTTATGATCTGTGTTTAAGTGTCTTACTGTTGTCAATTCAGAAGATTTTTTATTTGAGGCTACTAATAGAAGTCCCTTTCCAGATTGTTCCAACAGAAATTGGAACTCAATCTTGCCTCATCTTAAAGAATGAAGGTCAGATATGGGGAGATTTTGATGGACTATGATGTCTTAAGGAGAAATTTATTCTGATAGGTCCCTTACCATGAGACCTTTGCTATTTCATCTCACACTAAATTGTATTGAGATTCTTTAACTCAATGCAATCTTGGTTTTCTTGATGTAGAACTGGATTTAGCTACTAAATTCTATGGGTAAATATCAATTAAATCAGGCTTCTGGTAAAGAAGCAATGGGAATGTCAGGTGAGTACAAAACTAAGGAATTTTATTAATGAAATTCCAAATTTTCCTAACTTGCATCACAATTTATGTTCGTAGACATATATCTGTTCTATGTTCACTCATGCTAGTCTTTTATTTCTCTCTTAGAGATTATAATTTTTGTTAG
>NC_090725.1:283957139-283964639 GCF_036898095.1 Palaemon carinicauda
TCTGTTTAAATTTCCCCTGGTATTTTCAGTTTTCTGTATACATTATTTTGATATCGTTTTATTATATTTTTTATTATATTATAAATATTTTATTTTTCATGTACTGAAGAGGGTTTTGTAACTCGTTTTTATGATGGTGATGGAAACAAATTGATGTAATTAACAGGAAATTCTTAAAGGTTTCTTAATGATTTCCTGCTACTCTGGTCATTTTCTCTACAAGAGATCCTATATTTCACTTCCTTTAACTTACTACTGACATTAAAATTTTAACAAATGCCTTCATGCTTTTAATGATAATTATAGGATAAATTTTAATCCTTACACTTGTATAATTGCCATAATATCTTAATAAATACCTTCTATCTTCACCAGTAATAATCTGAAATATCTCCTAATAATCTCACATTCTTATAAGTGCTTCGATTATTAGACTATGGTGTAATGAAAATAGCTTTTCTTTACTACCAATTTTCTTCATTTACGCTACTAGGGGTATCAGTTACTTCTACTATGAGTTTATTGTCGCCAATAATGACTTTCATTTTCCTCAATAATGAATGCTACTTTCTTTATTGTTGACTTTTATCACGGGTTTCATTGTTTACTAGCTTTGATTTTATCTTCTTACTTCTCTATAAACCTGACTTCAATTTACCCCGACTTAACAACATAACATACATGTGGAATTTTCGGTACAAAGATTTAATTAGAAATTGGACAGATTAGTTTCAGTTGAATTTGTTCCTCTGCAATTTATTCACCATTTGTATCTTTTACTTTTGTTCTTAAATTCTAAATACCTTGAGTTTCACGGACCGCCCCCTTTTTTAATATACATTGATGAAACGCTCGTCTTTACTTGTCATATTGTTGAAGTTTTGAAATTTATTATATGTACTGGATTTTAATTGATAAAGGGAACCAATTATTTTTATATTCTTTGGTGTCACTGTGGCAAGTGACTATTTATAGGTCTCATTGCGGTTTCTAATAGGCCTAACTATTACTATTATTATTTTTTTTGTTTTTCAATTAACTGTCCCTATATCAGACCCCTAAGGAGATACCTTCAGAAATCTAAAGTATGTGTCATCATGGTCAAACGTTTGGTATATGTAGCCTAACTTATATAAGTACTGAATACAGTGTTCCTTATAATTCCTTTTATTTTTTGGCTAAGTAGTGTAGCATAAAAGGACATGCTCATTTCACTACTTTTATAGTAAATATGATCTCATTACTTCATATCTAGATTGATACATATAGTGTAAGAGTTTAATGTTAAGACCATAAGTTTCTTACCATTGAGAAATATCGCAAGTAAAACCGTGTAGATTGGATGGAAGGTCCAGGAAAATTCATTTAGATTGCCCCAAATATGTTTCTAGTGTTTACCATTTATATATACATATAATACAGTTTTCTATAAACGTCAACAGTCTAAGAAAACTATAGTTTTGTCTGCTACGTGTTTTACCAGAAGGCTGATAGCAAAATGACCTATTTAGATAATTATTCTTTGTAAAATTTCTTGATATCAACCGTTAATTGCTAATGATCGGGTTATAGATTTTACTTTCGTGGTTATATCATAAGAATTTTATTTTTATGTTTTAATTTTCAAAGTAAAGACAATAGCATGATTTTACCAAATTCCTTGTAAAACAGACGGTTTTTCTAAGGGGATACGAAACCAAATTAAAACAAAAATAAAACCTCTACAAAGCAATACATAAAGAAGATGCCTAAGCTATTTTCATATTTATAAATAGAAATATCCTAGTAATAAGTTATGTTTAAGATCCGATTTTTAGGTTTCAGTTTACATATCTTCAAAAGCTTAGGTTTCTTACTAGCCTTTTATTCAACATAGTAATTCTTTTGTTTGTTTCCATAATAATCAGCTAACAGTGATCATTAGCCTACAGATCATTTAGTTAGACATAAATGTTGTATTTAATATTGTGAAAAAAAAGTGCCAAGGTTATTTGAAGTTTGATAGTTTAAACCCAAATCTTCGATAGCTGCAAGTTACTGTTACTTAATTTATTAAAAAAATCTAGGAGACTCTCCGTTTCTAATATCTGTGGAATACTTTGTTATCTTCTCATATCTCCTAATAAAATTAATGAATGAATGCTAGGCTGCATCCTAATTATAGTGACCAAGGATTAACATTCTAATCATGTTTTATCTGGATTCCCTTTTTTCATGATAATATATAATGCTAAAAATAGTTCACATAAATGTTTTGAACCATTATACAACTTGTCGCTTTGCGTACACAACACAATGCATTTTTCCTTTGACTCATTTCGATTAGCAGCCTATTCTTCCTTTTCTTTCATACCAATATGCCGATATCAAGAGGTCGGTTGCCTGGTACGCCTTCTCCAATGCCTTCTATCAAAGATCTCCTCTTCCATGAAACATCTTCTCTTCAAATCATCTCTCACCTTATCTCGTCATCTACCGTAATTCTCTGACTCCCTCTCGATTTTCTCCCCTAAACAGATTCCTCCAAAGCTTTCCTCACTCCCTCCTCACCATCCATTTTCAACACATGCCCACACCATCTCAGTCATGACAATCTTATCAACTCTGTAATCTTTACTATGCATGTCATTCTTCTTATTTCAGTATTTTCCAATCTATCAAGCAGTGATATTCTCATAATCAATTTCAGCATTCTCGTCTATGTTTTCTCAACCATTGCTTACTCTTTCCATTTTAGAGCCCTCGTTTCCGATCCGTACATTAACACTGGTTTTATTACTGTGCTGTAGATCTTGACTTTTAACTTGATTGGCCTTTTCTTATTGCATACCGCTCCTGCCACCTTCCTCCACTTCCCAAGCTGTTTTTATCCTTTCTCAACATAGTGGTCAAATACTTCTTCACAATTACATTATGTTAGAAATACCATATACTGTTACAGTTAGCTTATACTAGTTGCTACCATGATAACTTTAGACACTGCTAAGTTTAGTGGATTTACTAACACTACTACTTGTTACTAAGATTACTGCATTTACTTGTAGCGCCATTCCTGATGGTATAAAGAAAACTGTATTTTTGGATCCCGTAGTTACAGTGTGGCATTCCTTTCAGGACAGAAAGAAAAAATAGCTGAATATGATGAACTTCTAGAGATTTCTAGAGAAAGAGATTATTAAAGCCTCGATAATTCATATCCATAATTTATATTTTATTTCATTCCAATTGTCTCGTGTTAAATTTTCGAAATTTAGTTTAGTCCCGTTTTCCCTTAATTTTGCCAGAATGCTTTGAGCAAAGACACCTACAAATTATTATATTTTCATCATAAATACCAGAATATTTACTATAATTAATAGTTATAGTCTATTAAAGTAAATTTACTAAATGGAATAACAAATATTAAATGTTTAAACGTAGAATAGAAAAAATATTAACAATAGTTTTTTATTCGTTTTACTCAGTAGGAGATACAGTAACCAAGACTAGAGAGTCACTGAGATTTTTGTAAGCATTTTCCCTTGTTAGTCGGGCACGTTGGCAACAGATGACGCTGCTCAGGTGCATGAGGTTTTCATAGGAAATATCTCTTGTCTTCCCTTCTACTGTCTTTGGTTTGTAGACTGACAACACTTGCCTTACATCACTCTAAAATGATTTATTTATGATGTTTCTGTAACTGTAAAAACTAGTTATGTTTACAGATAAAATTTCCTAATAATTGAGTAATTGAACAAATATATTAAGATTCCAAAATACCTCACAGGTGTTAAAGACGAGATATTGGTTTTGAATACCGAAGCACAATGTTGCTAGTTATGATTGTCTTTGAATTCTATTTTGATGATTCCCAAACATCCGACTAATTCTCTAACCGAGGACTTTCAGGTAATACTTTTGTCCTTCTTAAACATGAGGATTCGAATTATTTGTAGATTATATAGCATACGCCAATATTTTTCCAGTTTTGCTACACAAGGAAAATATCTTTCCATCAAGTTCACATTTGGTCGTAATTTTAAATGATCTGTAAAACTTTTGTTAGTTCTTCATCATAGTTCTTTAATAAGAGAAATATGTATTTGAGAATTTTCAAGACTTTTCTAACTTGTGTTTTAAGGTAGTCTAGACTTTAAAATCTAGTCATAGGCGTACTCAATCTTCAATCCAATCACTAATGTAAAACAATGTTACGTCCGGATTTCGTGTTAGAAAGTTTTAAGTTGATTTAATTCGTTGAAATTCAAATTAACTGCTTTACATAAAGTTAAGATGCTTTGCATAAATTTCTGCTCTATTTACTCCTATTTACTCTATCTATTTGTGGCTTTAACTAGATATTGGACAGATTCGTTTCTATTGAATTTGATCCCCTGACATTCATTTGCTATCGGTATCCTTTTTTAAACTCCAAGTATCTTTCAAGTTTCAGGGTCCAGTTTTAATATACATTGATGACTAATTTGTCTTCAAGCAGCAACTTTCTTAACAGATTGTTAAAGTTTTTAAATTCATCACATATACTGGCTTTTGAATTGTAAAGCGAACTTACTATTCCTAGATTCTTTGATGTCGCTGTGGTCAGTGATTCTCCAAATCTATAGATATCATTGAAGTTTCTAGTAATTAATCTTTTGTATTTAAATTTCCCTATTTTCATTCTATATGAAGATACCTACAGAAAACTACAGTATGTGCCACTTTGGTTAAACGTTTAATAGATGTAGCCCAATTTATACACGCAATTAGCACATTCAGTAATAATAATTTCCACCGGTTTTTTTTCTCTTTTTTTAGTGTAGCATCAAAGACATACTGAGTTAACTACTTTTGTTAATAAATATAATCTTATTACTTCGTGTCTATGTTGATATATATATAAACTAATTTTGAAAAAAAAAAAAGTTTCTTACTTTTGAGAAATATTGAAAAAACCGTGTGAATGGAATGAAAGGTCCATGAAAACTGTTTAGATTCCCTCAAATACATTTTTAGTGTCTACCATTTATTTTAGTTTTCTATAAACGTCGACAGTCTAAGAAAACTATAGTGTTGTCTGCTACGTATGTTTTACCAGAAGGCTGATAGCAAAATAATCTATTTAGATTGATATTCTTTGTAAAATTTCTTGATATCAACAGTCAATTGTTAATGATAAGATCATAAAGTTTACTCTCAGGATTATATGATATGAATTTTAATTTTGTCTTTTGATTTTCAAAATAAAGACAATAGCATGTTTTTACCAAATTACTTGTAAAACAGACGAATTTCTAAAGGGAAACGGTACTAAATCAAACAAAAATAAAACCTCTAAAAAGCAATACACAAAGAAAAGAGCAACCAAAGATACTTTCATATTTATGACTATGAATTCTCATAGGAATAAGTTGTGTTTAAGATCCGAGTTTTAAGTTTTAGTTTATATAACTTCGAAGATTTAAGGTTGCTTGTTAGCCTATTATTCAGCTTAGTAATTCTTTTGGTCGATTCCATAATCATCAGATAGCAGTGATCATTACTGATAATTTAGTTCGACATTAATGTTACCTTTAATATTAAAGTTCGATACTTCTAGCACAAAGCTTCAATAGCTGCACGTAACTGCTTCTTAATTTACTAAAATATCTAGGAGACTCGGTTTCTAATATCTGTGGAATTCTTTTTATCTTCATATATCTCATGGTAAAGTTAATGAAGGAAAACTACATCATAATTATAAAGGCGAAGGATTAACACTAATCATGTTTTATCCAGATTCTTTTTCTTGTAAGAATGAATAATACTAAAACATAGTTCACATAAATATTTCAACCATGACACAACTTGTGGCTTTGGGTACACAGCACAGTGCATTTTTTCCTTTAAAGGTTTAAAAGGTTTCTCATGAATAGCAGAGGCAAGGGACAGTGACATTGCCCTATCAAGCAGGACAATGTCCTAGAGACTGACCATGTAAACAGTACATATGATGAACGCCCCAGCCCCGTCTCCACCCAAGCTAGGACCAAGGAGAGCCAAGCAATAACTGGTGATAGGCTCCCTCAAACGCCCCATCCTTAGCTCACAAGGCTGGCGAGGTTGCAGCGACCAAAGAAACTAACGAGTTTGAGTCTTGCGTTCACAAGCCATGGACGTTACCACATCGGCCACCACAACCCTTTGACACATTTCTTTTCGTAGACTATTCTTCTTTTTCTTTCCCACCATTATCTCTACATTAAGGGCTCGGTTGCCTGATACGCCTTCTCCAATGACTTATATCAAATGCATCCTCTTCCATCACATCTCTTTTAATGAAATATCTCCCTCTCAATCTTCTCCCCATTACAGGTTTCTCTCAAGACCTCCTCACTTCCTTTCCTACCATCCATACCCACACCATCTCAGTCATGACACTCTTATCACCTTTGTAATCTTTACTATACCTGTCATTCTTCTTATTTCAGTATTTTCCGGATCTATCAAGCAGTAATATTTCTCTCTTCATCTTAGAGCCCACGTTTCCGATCCATACATTAACACTGGTCTTATTACTGTGCTGTAGATCTTGACTTTTAACTTGATTGGCCTTTTCTTATTGCATACCGCTCCTGCCACCTTCCTCCACTTCCCAAGCTGCTTTTATCCTTTCTCAACCTGGTGGTCAAATACTTCTTCACAATTACATTATGTTAGAAATACCATATACTGTTACTACCATGATTACTTTAGACACTGCTAAGTTTAGTGGATTTACTAACACTACTATTTGTTACTAAGATTACTGCATTTACTTGTAGCGCCATTCCTGATGGTACAAAGAAAACTGTATTTTTGGATCCCGTAGTTACGGTGTGGTATACATTTCAGGACAGAAAGAAAAAATAGCTAAACATGATGAACTTTTAGATGCTACTTTGAAAAAAAAAAGAGAATATTAAAGCCTCGATAATTCATATCCATGATTTATATTTTATTTCATTCCAATTGTCTCGTGTTAAATTTTCGAAATTTAGTTTAGTCCCGTTTTCCCTTAATTTTGCCAAAATGCTTTGAGAAAAGACGTCAACAAATTGTTATATTTTCATCATAAATACCAGAAAATTTACTATGACTGATATATATAGAATTTTAAAGTAATTCACTAAATGGAATGACAAATATCAAATGTTTAAACGCATAACAAAAAGATACGGACAATAGGTTTTTATTTGTTTTACTCAGTAGGAGATACAGTAACCAAGACTGGAGAGTCACTGAGATTTTTGTAAGCATTTTCCCTTGTTAGTCGAGCACGTTGGCAACAGATGACGTACAGGTGCACGAGGTTTTCATAGGAAATCTCTCTGTTTTTCCTTCTACTGTCTGTCTTTGTTTGGTTTGAAGACTGACAATACCTGCCTCACATCACTCTAAAAGGATTCATTCATGGAGTTTCTGTACCTATAAAAATGTAGCTATGTTTGCAGATTAAATTCCTAATCATTTTGTAATTGAAAAAAATATATTAAGATTCCA
>NC_090725.1:283969639-283991376 GCF_036898095.1 Palaemon carinicauda
CTTCCCTTACCTACGGTAATTAAACGATCAACATTTTTTAAACAGTTGGTATCATTAATTTTGATACCAGGTTATGTATATTTAAGCAAATACTGAGCGATTTTCCAATAAAAATGGTTTGGTGTTAAGTAGTTTACAATGCTGGTAGCCTACTCCATTTTGAGTCGGCTGTGTAGGCATTTTACCAATGGTGTCAAGTAAAGGTTAAGTTAGGTTAGGTTAATAGGTCTAAATATTATATACTTCGGAAGTTCAATTCTAATGTGTAGAGAATATGGTACTTATTTTAATAGTCGAATAAACGTTCAATCGGTTTACAGACTTCTGGTTATACCTCACTATAATGCATAGTGAGGTATAACAAAGTTAGCCTATTTTCCAAACCCTTGAACAACTGTGGTTGGTTCGTCAACATTTTGAAAGTCTTTCTAACCGTCTATGTGATGTTATTTTCGGACTTAAAACAAGACTGTGATAGTTGTTACAAAAGTATTTTACCAAATATATCCTAATTGAAAGGTACTATAATTAAAGAATAAACAGGCAATTTCAACCTTTGTATTGTTTAATAAATTATAGATCTTTATTTAAATCAATTATAAACAGTTGAATGATAATGATTCTTTTCATTATTTTTTTATAGCCTGAACTATTCGAAATACTAGCTCAAATGATGTAATTTTTCATGCTCATACCAATTACTGTAAATTGGTTTAATGTACAGATGATGTGTTTAGTGTATTACTGCCTTTAAAAAAATATGATAGGAATGGCATATTTTAGGTTAGCCACCTAATACGGGGTAAGCAATCATCACAACTCCTAGATTATGTGGGATCCTGGTGAGAAATCAGGAATTTAGGGTAAGGTTGAGCTCAAATTGAGGGCAATTAATGGGTACGATAATACTTGTATGATATATTAATAAACATATGATGCATTAATTTCAGTATATACTGTATATGATACTTTAATATCTAGCCATATACATGAACCATATATTTTTCTTACTCGTTATACAATGTTTTATCTATTTCTGACTATAAACATTGCAGCAAACTACTCGTTTGAGTTTTCTAACCCCCTTTATAAAAACGATTTTGGGAACCCAGTGGGAAACGGGGCTTTGGGTGGGAAAACACCAAAAAAACGAAGGATTTGCAGCTATAATAATCGTCAGAAATGCATAATAAAGATAACTAGTTTGAAAAATGCAGGGTTCATGTAAGTAACGGTAAATTAAAGTAACAATTACCTACAGTAATTCATATCCCATAGGTTTGTCATGGTTCGCTTCTTTCGCAAATGAACAATCTCGCTGTTGCTCTTTTCTGGTAATGGGTGGACCTATATGTATATGCTCTGCACTCCATCCCCATGGGTCACAATTAACGTGTTCCTCAAAGGTTTTTTGTTCTGTCGTGGGCCACTTTGGTCATAAATGAAACTTGCAAAGCTCTGTTCTTGCAAGCGATACATTGATGTGTTGTGCATGACATCTCCGTGGACCACTGTTAAAGGATCAGTTTGGGCATATTCTGTTGCAAATATAGATGCAAGTTAGTACTCCAATAACCTTCATATTGCCATTTGAAGAAAAAGGTGTCAAATTTTATTGTGCACATGCTATTGTCATATGGTTTTGTGACCACCTAATCCTTATTGACATATTCAGTAAGTGAGATTTCAAACCAAATAAAACTTCCTAAGGTTTTATTCTGCAGTGTACAATACTGGTTGTAAGGGATATATAATAACATCCTCTTTAATTACCTACTGGCTGTCATGTATGTAATTAGTGATTTATGGGAAATGCAATCCACAATGGCATTTTAAGGTATGTGTGCTGTACATAAGATGCTCCATTTAAGGCTTACTGTGATATAGGGAAGCTCTATGGGGTGAAAACTCCAATCAATGAATATGAACACCAAGCACTATAGGTTAGGTTAGGTGGATGGCATTTAAATATGATCCATACCTGGTTTTCACTCCATTTTCCCCACCCAAAACCAAGGTTTCGCATGACACACTTTAGTTATATACAGTACTGTATTCAGCCAGCTATTTTTGGTGTGGTTTATGCTTATCTCTCCGTGTTACAAGGTGTAATACACTTTTGATGGTATCCCCACCTGTAAAACACTTTCCAATTGGGACTTTACCTTTATTATTCCTTTTAGAGAAATAAAAAAAAAATTATGGTTTGCATCAACATTAATGGTTTGTGTCCAGGACACAAGATACCTGTTGAATCAATATTTGATTTAAAATGACTAATGTATTACCAAATATGTGGACTGCATTGCATACAATATATCTAAATGTTAACAGGGTCATAGGTAGTTGGTTGGGCAAGGTACCATTCACCCATTGAGATATTAATGTTAGTATTACTAAATCCCTCTCTGGTTATAATGTTTCTTTGCATACATATACATCAAATAGACTGGACCATTCTATTCACATTCTCCTCTTTTCTCACATACGGTATCTGACAAAATTTTGGGAATCCATTTTTTTTGTTTTTTTTGTTTTTGTTTTTACAATTACGGCACTGTAATTGTTCAGTGGCTATTTTTCCCTTGGTAATGGTAGAAGAGACTATAGTTATGGTAAGCAGGCCTTCCAAGAGAAGGACACTCCAAAATGAAACTATTGATCTCCAGTCTTGTGTACATTAGTGCCATTGTCTCTCTACCATGGACATCCACTGTCTTGGGTTAGAATTCTCTTGCTTGATGGTGCACTCTATTACTTACTGCTTCTCTGTCCTATACTGCTGGGTAATACTACTCTCCACAAGTCCTTCATTCATTTTATCGTAAGCATTCCAAAGTACATTGCTCGTTTATTGTCAAATCCAATTTTTTGAAGCACTCAGAAAACAAGTTTGTTCTGTAACTGGAATACAAACCTATGTTACTTATTAAGGGTATTCATTGGAAGGCTCGCCTTCCTCTTCGCCATAGAGGCCTTCCCTCGAGGCGCCTCTTTAGTTCAACATCTTCAATGCAGTCCACCGCAGAGGAGCCTCGAGACCAATCATCCATCACTGCTCCTGCATTGGTCCTGGACCTTTCTGCAGATCGTTCGCGATCTCCTTTGGTGGAAGGTTGTCCTTTTAAAGGACACATCGACCTTCCATCCGACAGACCTGCCGACCTTCCGTCACCGTTTCTACATGGCCCTAACAAGGCTCCGCCAAAGCACGTTATTGTGCGCCAACCACATATGCGCTACGCGCCAACGAGACCTGACGAACACTCCTTAGTAGCTCGTCAGGCCCCATCACTAAACCCTAACACAGGGCATCAAGGGCGTATGCGCCAACATGCGCATACGCTCCAACAGGAGCATAGCTCCATCACGTGCTATGCGCGCCCTCATGCGCATATGGGCCCACGTTCTTCTGCGCAAACTGCGCCCACGCGCCCTGCGCTTACGCGCCAACATTCTCCTACACGCCCGCGCCCAACTGCGCACCAACACCTACATGCGCAATGGTGCTCTCCCGCGTGCCAACAGTCTCCTGCCCACGTGCATACGCACCTAACATCCAACTCTCCTGCACGCCATGCTGCGCATCATTACACGCGCCAGGAAAAACCTGCGCTCCAACGCTCTACTGGAAGTAGTACTAATGGGAAGTCAGCAATGCTGGCTTCTCCCACACGCCAACCAGTACCAACGCGCCAGCGCTCACCTGCGCGCCAGCCCTTTCCCGCGCGCGCACCCTGTGCATGCTCGCCCATCCTCTCCAAAGGATGCGCGCCAACATTCTCCCGCGCGCCCCACATGATTCAACTGCGCGCCCGTGTGCTAGGGATCTTTCTCCTGCATGCGTGTGCCCTATGGCTGGTACAGATGCGAGCGAACTCGCACCCGTGCACTCAACGTGTTAATCCTGCGCCCCAATAGTCTCCCGCGCGCAAGCCCCGATATTCTCCCTCGCGCGAGCGCCATTATCCTCCCTCGCGCGAGCGCCATTATCCTCCCGCGCGCGCGAGCCCCATTGTCCTCCCGCGCGCGCGAGCCCCATTGTCCTCCCGCGCGCGCGAGCCCCATTGTCCTCCCGCGCGCGCGAGCCCCATTGTCCTCCCGCGCGCGCGAGCCCCATTGTCCTCCCGCGCGCGCGAGCCCCATTGTCCTCCCGCGCGCGCGAGCCCCATTGTCCTCCCGCGCGCGCGAGCCCCATTGTCCTCCCGCGCGCGCGAGCCCCATTGTCCTCCCGCGCGCGCGAGCCCCATTGTCCTCCCGCGCGCGCGAGCCCCATTGTCCTCCCGCGCGCGCGAGCCCCATTGTCCTCCCGCGCGCGCGAGCCCCATTGTCCTCCCGCGCGCGCGAGCCCCATTGTCCTCCCGCGCGCGCGAGCCCCATTGTCCTCCCGCGCGCGCGAGGGCCATTGTCCTCCCGCGCGCGCGAGGGCCATTGTCCTCCCGCGCGCGCGAGGGCCATTGTCCTCCCGCGCGCGACACTACTGAACGACGCAGAGCAAGGTCGCCATCGCCTCATTCCCCTCCCCGCAAGCGCATACCACCGAGCATTGTGGGAGAAGGGAAACTTCCAGAGCGGAGCTCTCCGAGATGTCCTCCTCCAACCATTCCGGTGCCACCAACAAGCTCCTCCCACCTCCTTGCTCACAGCAGAGAAGGTACTTCGAGATCCTGGAGGAGCCTTGTTTAGGTCTCCCTCTTCACCACTCGCTGGAAGAGCTAACCAGGGGAGTCCCTCTTGAGAGAGAGACTAACCGGAACCGGCAGGTCTCATTCTTGGCAGCTTGAGATCCTCAACCAAGAGAAAGTTGTGAAGTGTGCTATGCAAGCCATTTCGTGGCTCATCTAGTTGGGGACCTTAGGTATCCTGATACGTTCTGAGGACTTCTCCAAAGAACGTACCAGGAAAGCTATGGAAATCTTCCTTCTCTCAGGTACTCACACGATCGAGTTTCTGGCCCACCAAGTCTCGAACTTGTGGGCAAATGCCATCCTGAAATGTCGGGATGCATTAGCTGAGAGATTCCATCAGAAGTTCCCTAGCACCGAGATCAATAGGCTCAGACATTCCTTCCTAGAGGGATCCGTCTTGTTAGAGCCTAAGGATGTGGAACAAGCCGCTGAGAGGTGAAGGAAGTCTCATCAAGACTCCCTCCTTCATAGGGCTTTAACATCCAAGCCCTATAAGCCTCCAGCACCAAAGCAGTCCCGTTCAGTCAAGACCACTACAACGACAACAGCAGCGAAGACCTTGGTGTCTAAGCCCTTTCCTGTCAAAGAAAGGAAAGGCAAAAAGTCTCCAGGGGAGGCAAGAATCCTAGAGGGAGCAGCGGAGGCCACAAATGCTAGGATAGGCAGTCCCACTGCATGTCCACCAGTGGGGGGGATGCCCAAAAAAGTTGCTCAAACAGGTGGTAGCAACTTGGGCCCGATTCCTGGACAATCTCCATAATCAGTCTAGGATATCGCGTCCCGTTTATAACATCTCTACCTCCCTTGACGACAAATCCAGTGTCATTGAACTCCTTTGCCATGGGATCGGCAAGGGGGCAACCCCTTCGGGCAGAAGTCCAGACCCTGTTGAAGAAGGGCACTCTCTAAGAGGTCCTCGACGGATTCCTAGGCTTCTTCAGTTGACTCTTTCTTGTAAAGAAGGCGTCTGGAGGCTGGAGACCAGTCATCGACCTCTCAGCTCTGAACAAGTTTGTCAAACAAACTCCGTTCAGCTTGGAGACGGCGGATACGGTCAGACTAGCAGTAAGACCGCAAGACTTCATGTGCATACTGGACCTAAAGGATGTGTACTTCCAGATCCCAGTCCATCCGTCTTCAAGAAAGTACTTAAAATTCAGCCTAGACGACAGAAAGTACCAGTTCAAGGTGCTGTGCTTTGGTCTCTTCTCAGCGCCATAAGTCTTCACCAGTGTGTTCACCCTAGTATCATCTTGGGCACACCGGATTGGCATCTGTCTCCTTCGTTATCTGGACGACTGGTTAATCCTAGCAGACTCGGTGTCAACCCTTCTTCAACACCGAGACAAACTTCTGAGACTTTGCCAAGATCTGGGGATCATGGTAAATCTCGAGAAGTCTTCACTGCTTCCCACTCAAAGACTGGAATACCTAGGCATGATTATAGACACCACTCTCCACAAAGCCTTCCCATCAGACGACAGGATAGCAAGGCTGAGGAAGGTCGCAAGACCTTTTCTGAGCCCAATCGTGGTTATGTCTCCTCGGTCACCTTTCACCGCTGGTCCGTCCAGTTCCCAATGGTCGCCTTAGGATATCTCTCCAGTGGTGACTCTAGTCCCGTTGGAATCAAGCGTACGATTCCCCGGACATCCAGATCCCCATGGGACCTCCGGAACTGACGGATCTCCAATTGTGGGTGGCAGACGAGAACTTACGAAAAGGAGTGAATCCTCTCGTCCTCCTCCTGGATTTGATGCTGTTTCGGGCGCTTCAAAAGAAAGTGTGGGGGGCCCCACGTGCTGCACCACACGACCTCAGGCCTCTGGTTAGAGTCAGAAAAGTACCTCCACATAAATCTCCTAGAGATGAAGGCCGTCTTTCTGGCCATTCAACAGTTCCAACAGTACCTAGCAAGTCACTCTGTGGTGGTGATGAGCGACAACACCACAGTAGTGGCCTACATCAACAAACGAGGAGGTAATTTTTCGCAGCAACTCTCCCATCTAGCAGTAGAGATACTGAGATGGGCTGAAATCCACTCGATACCACTATCGGCATGCTTCATTCCGGGCAATAGGAATGCGCTCGCCGAGAACCTGAGCAGAGCATCTCAGATAGTGAGTACCGAGTGGTCTTTTGATCATCTATTAGCCAACAAAGTCCTGACTTTGTGGGGTTCTCCGACTGTGGACCTCTTCGCAACGGCCCTGAACTTCAGTCTCCCGCTGTACGGTTCCCCAGTCCCAGACCCCAAGGCTCTCTGGCAAGATGCTTTCCAACAACGGTGGGACAACATCGACGTTTATGCCTTTCCCCGTTCTGTCTGAGGTGGAGGGTACTCAATAACACCAGAACATCGGTCAATCTTTCAATGACCCTCATAGCTCCACTATGGCATCACGCGGAATGGTTCCCGGACCTTCTGCAACTCCTAACGGAGCCACCAAGGGAACTCCCTCCACGACACAATCTACTCGAACCACATGCCAACATCTTCCACAAAGCTGTAGGTTCACTATGGCTTCACGCCTGGAGACTACCCAGCATCTCCTCTCTGAGAGAGGATTTTCGAAACAAGTTGCAATCAGGATGTCTGGAGACCTGCGAAAGTCTTCTGCAGTAGTCTACCAGGCAATGTGGAAAGTCTTCTGTGTTTGGTGTCGTGGAAGGGGTATCTCGCCACTCGATGCTACTATTCCAACAATAGCTGAGTTCCTCGTGTATTTGCGTGAAGTGAAAGGCTATCGCTCAGCCTTAAGTCTCGCCCTCAGGCTGAAAGGAATGGACATTTCCTCATCGCTAGAACTTTTTCTACTCATACATAGTTATGAATTTACCTGCCCTCAGTCGGAAGTGTGACCTCCCCCATGGAATGTGGTTCGAGTTCTCAGGTCTCTTAAGAGACCTCCCTATGAACCATTACGCCAGGCATTAGATCGCCACCTAACCTGGAAGATTGTATTCCTGCTAGCTTTGGCCTCGGCCAAGCGAGTCAGCGAACCTCATGGTCTCTCGTATGACACTGCCCATTTAAGGGGACGGGGTGAGGTAACGTTCAGTTTTGTCCCTGAGTTTATTGTTAAGACTCAGAATCCAGGAGTAGCGGATCCTCGATTCGACTCCTTCCGGATTTCTAGTCTCCGTACTGTAACAGATGACCTAGACCATTTCTTACTATGCCCAGTAAGGAGCTTGAGGATGTACCTCATAAGAACAGCCGCAGCCCGTCCTTGTGTGCCAGCACTATTCGTCAGCAGAGGAAGGACTAAGAGGAGGGTCACCAAGAACACCATCTCTGTATGGATTCGCAGGGTCATTGACCTGGCACTGAATCCAGACCCTCCTCTGTCACGTCGCCCCAGAGCACATGATTTCAGGGGCATAGCTGCGTCCCTGGCCTTCAAAAGAAATTTTTCAGTGACGCAGGTTCTTCAAGCCGGGGTGTGGAAACATAAACAATGTTCACATCCTACTACCTGCAAGACGTGACCCACAAGAGAGACTATACGTTCTCTATTGGTCCTGTGGTGGCTGCACAACAGCTGGTTTAAAACCTCAAGCTCCTTATTGGACAAGTAGCAGAAGGTTGAGGGCATTGTTACCCGGTCTTAGTCTGCATGAATGAAAAGGTTTGACTGGTCCTTATTCTTTTCTTCATCATCCCCTCGCTTGGGGAAAGCAGCATCCTGGGTTCTCTGCATAGCTGACCTCAAACTACTGCAGGTAAACCATGCTTCCTTGTGTTCCTAGTATTAAGATTAATACTGTTACGTCCCATACCCTGAGGAGGTGGTATTAGGAAAGTCCTAGTCTACAAGTTTCCATCTAAAGAACTTCGGAACAACTTTCTAGGACAAGTGACACTTCTTCATACCTTCACACACAGCTTGCGTAGGCCGCAGACCTTGCGTAGCAAGGTTTTAGCGAGGTCCAGAGACTCCTTATTTCTTGGGTGCTTACACACTCCCCGGGCAAAGCCAAAAGCCAGACTGGTTGGGACATCCACCCTTCCTAATGGGTGAGTCACCCCTATTAAATAGCGTGGTTTGTATTCCAGTTACGGAACAAATGACAAATTCGTAGATAATTTGTATTTTTCCTAACTATACAAACCTTAGCTATTTAACCAAACTTTCCCACCAGCCCTATCCCCCTTGAAGTCCTACTTCCAAGCAGTGAGAGCTCAAGCATAGGTGTGTGAGAGGGGGGCGGGGGTAGCAAGCTACCCTCCCCTACCCCCGCTAAATAGCGGTGTGGGTAGTAAACCCTCGTTAAAAATTAATGGCTCGTCATTTCAGCTACGCCGAAAGTAATACCCCCCCCTAGTAAGTAGCTAAAGTTTGTATAGTTAGGAAAAATACAAATGATCTACGAATTTGTCATATTAGCAAGTGTTTGTGTTGACTTCTGCCGACCATGCGTACCTGCCCTGGACTTGAAGGTTGGCCCTGCAGTACCTTCATGTCTGTTGTGGACACCGATCATCACACCCTTTGTCCCATCTGCAGAGGTCAATGGTGTGATAGTGAAAATATGTCTAGTGAGTGTCGGGAGTGGTCTGCCTCCCAGTGGGAAATGTTTGGACGCCGGCGGAAGAAGTCAAAGCGCTATATTTCTCCTTCGAAGGTTTCTTCAAATGGGAAAAAAACAAAGGCTGCTGCTTCCGCTTATTGACCTTCCTCCGAAACGCCTACTCGATCGGCCTCTTCCTAAAGACTGTCGAGTAGTAGTGTAGGTCCTTTAATTGATGGTCAACCCCGGTTCTCAAGAGATGGTGTTGCTTCTCCTGGCAAAGCAGCCTCACCTCTCCCCCTGGTTGAGGCCTTGTGCCTTTCTCTTTTTCTTCGGGTGTGGTCGTCTTTGGGGCATCTAGGTCCGCCCTCCAATGACTCCTTGCTGCAGCTCATCATCCGTGGTGCTAGTGTGCAGCCTTCATCGACTTCAGAGGTGGATCCTCTGTCGTGTGTCGATGTCGTGGTGTCTGAGGCATCTTCTGCTGCTGCTGCCAACACCCTTGCCCCTTTGGACTCTTCCGCTGTTACTGCTGACTGTGCTTCTCCTGTTCCTGATCATCCTTCGAGGGGGAAGCAAATTCTGTTGTCTGTCTTTCCTGCGAGTGTTTCTCCTCGGAGGCTCCTCTGCAGAGGATTGCTGCTTCCAAAGGTCAGTTTGCTGATCCACCGGCTCCCAGAGGGCATCTTCGATCTCGCAGAGCTCGCCCTCCGCTTCGCCTTAGAGATGTCCCTTCACCATCTGTGAAAAGGTGCCTTTTCAGCTCTTCAGCTTTGTTTTCACAGCTCTCCTCGCAGAGAAGCCTTTTCTTCCGTCGTCTTCTGGCCTACCTTTGCCCTCTCCTGGACCTTCTCCCAATAATGCTGCCGCTAGTCCTCAGACTTTGGCCTTGGACGCTTGCCATCCCCTTCAGAGGATGTTCGCCCTTCAAAAGGATAACGCAACTAATGGTAGATAAGGCAGGATATAGTTGGTTAGATTTTTAATTGATTTGAAGTAACATTGCACAATCATTGGCATAAAGTGTACACTGTTATTTTGTGTTTGATAATGCTAAAGGCTTTATGCATTTAAGACTAAGTTGTTAGTTTAATAGTGTGAGGGTAGGTTAGTTCATTGATGAAGTTGACCCAGTAGGTAAATAATAATAGCTTATACAGTAATAAGTTTGCCAATGAACTAATTGAGATTATTAGTAAGTTGGAGTGTGAGATAAGTTTTACTATAGTTTAATGCAAGGTAAGAGAGATTGTAAATTGTGGTAGAAGAAAACTTTTATTGACTGAAGGTTATCCAATGAATCCACTTGAATAGATTAAACAGTATAAGGCAGGTTGAGTTAGTTTAATGGAAGATCCATACAACATCTGATAGAGATTTAGTATTTGTCATTTCACTGATGAGAATGAAACATTTGCTTAAAAATTCAGAAAGCTACAAGTCATGGTTTTCAGTATTTCAAGATAGTGAAAACGCTACTTGTTCCGTATCTGAAATACAAACCACGCTATTTAATATGGGAGGGGGGTTAATTACTTTCGGCGTAGCTGAAATGACGAGCCATTAGAATTTTAACGAGGGTTTACTACCCCACCGCTAGTTAGTGGGGGGTAGGGAGGGTAGCTTGCTACCCCCCCTCACACACACCTGTGCTTGAGCTCACTTTGCTCTCGGCTCGGGTGGTAGTAGGACGTGTCAGCTGTCACCCTCGCCTTCTTTGACAGCCATTGCTAATACTTTTTGCTTTTCCTTTGACAGGTGTGTGTGAAGTTGGCCTCTGCTATGCGAGAGTGTCCTGGCTTACCTGACCGCCCTTGTGGCACGTATCGGCGGTCGAGACGGACCCCCACACCCTATGTCCTTACTGTAGGCGCCAGCAGTGAGATAGGTATAAAGTGTGTGGTGAGTGTAGGGAGTGGTCTACCTCCCAGGGGGAGAGGTTTTCTCGGCGCCGGAAGTAGTAGTCCAGACAGGATATTTCTCCTTCGAAGGTTTCTTTGAAAGGATAAAATCCCAAGGGCTCTTCTTTAGTGGCCCAAACCTCCTCCGAAGCTCCCACTCGATCGGTTTCTTCTGAGAAACTGTCGAGTGGTAGCGTAGGCCGTAGTTCTGTTGACCGATCTCGGGGTTTGGGAGAGGGAGTTGCCTCCCATAGTGAGGCAGATCCTCCTCCTCCTCCCCCGGGGGAGGATTTAAATATGCCTGTTTCTAATAATGATTTGTTACAGCTTTGGGCTTCCTTGGGGCTTGAGGGTTCACCCTTCAAGGAAGCCTTGTTTAACATGATCGGGTTGGGGGCAGCTGTCAAACAATCGCCGACTTTAGCAGAGGTTGATCCTCTGTATCGTCGACGTTGTCGTGGCAGAGGCTTCCGATGAGTTATATCAAACCTCTGCTCGTGATGTTCCCGATGTAGCTGAAGGCTTAGTTCCCCCCTCCGAACATCCTTCAAGGGAGGAACTAAGTCCAACGGTCTCTCCTGCTGGTGATTTTCCCCCTCGGGGGAGTTCACTCACAGAGACTCCTCTTCGGAGGACTGCTGATGGTCAGCCCGCTGACCCCACAGCCCCCAGAGGGCGTATAAGGCGTAAAGCCCGCCTTCCTTTTTGCCGTAGAGGCCTTCCTTCACCTCACAAGGGTGTTAGAAGGCGCCTCTTCGGTTCATCATCACCGCAGTTCGCCGCAGAGGAACCTCACCGTCATTCTCCGACTCTACCAGCTACATCCCTGGACCTCTCTGCAGATCGTTCGCGATCTCCTTCGGTGGAAGGTCGTCCTTACAAAGGGCACGCCGACCTTTCTCCCGCCAGACCTGCTGACCTGCCATCACCGTTCCTGGCTGCTGACGCGCTGTGGGCGCCAACACATCCCGTTGTAAAACGGGCAACGCTCCCTTCGGGGCATCAAGGGCTTTCACACAAGTTAGTGCATAAGTCCCTTATGTGCCAGGTCTCCCCTGCGCGCTAACGATCACCTGCGCGCAAGCGCTCGCCTTAAGATGTGGTTCCTGTTAAAGCGTGCCAGTGCTCACTTGCGCGCCAGCGCTCTCCTGATCGCCAGCGCCCTTATCCTGCTGCGCGCCAAGCGCGCCAGTGCTCGTCTACGCACCAGCGCTCGCCTGCGCGCCCACGATCTTCTGATCTGGGCGCAGTAGGGAAGTTAACCTCTTCCCCTGCTCGCCAGCGCTCACCAACGCGCCATCGATCGCCAACGCGCCATCGGTCCCCGCCTGCGCACCATCCTTCACCAACGCGCCATCGCGCGCAGTCTTCGACGCGCACCCACGAGGTTGCGCGCACGCGTCCTGCGCGTCAACGCCCATCACCACAGCCAGATGTGCGCTCTCATGCGCGCCCGCGCGCAAGTAATCTGTCTCCTGCTTGCGGGCGCCCGCGCGCAAGGAATCTGTCTCCTGCTTGCAGGCGCCCAACGTTATCACCCGTACGGGATCTTCGGCCAGACCCTGTGCTTATTCATCCTTCAGCGCGCCCTCTGCCATCGCCCGCCCTCGCCATTGCCCGCCCTCGCCATTGCCCGCCCTCGCGCGCCCTTGTCATCTCCCGCGCGCGACCCAGGGCAATTCACATCGCGTGAGCGCCAGCGCGATCCCCAGCGCGATCCCACGCTTGCTGCTGCAGGACAACGCGCCGCCAGGTCATCATTGTCGCGTTCCCCTCCCCACAAGCGCAGAACAGCACGCTCGCCGATGGGAGGGAGGATTCCGGATATGTCCAGGGACTTTTTTCCTTCATCTTTTCAGGCAAAACCCCCTTTGGTAACGCCTTCTAAGGATCGAATGATCCCCTTCCCTCCAGAGGGAGTTTCTGACAGCACAGCTGTCAGTCAGCAGCCTTGGTTTGGGTCCCTGGTCAGAGTGGTCATGCAGGCTTTTAAGCCTGTTCTCTCTGAACTGGGCCACAAATCATTGGCAGCTTCTACTCCCCTGAAGAGGAAGAGAGGAGTGTCTGACGTGGTAACTTCTCCAAGGGCGAAGCTGACTCCTTGGAAGTCCTTGAGGAAGGCCTCCTCAAACCCCCCCCCAGACTTTCACTCCCTCCCCTTCAGACGAAGATTTCCCGTCCTCAGGGGAGTCACGCGAGGTGAGGCGTTCCCCCATCGCACCAATGAGGGAAACCCCACCTCGCGCTGGAAAGTCTTCTCGGGTAGGGGTGGAGAAGAGCCTCCCACCATCGCTGTCGGAGTCCTGCATCCCTCCCAGGAGGGAGTCGAAGGACTCTAAGACTTTGCTAAAGTCATCCTCAAGGATTAGACCGGAGCCAGCCAAGCACTCAGAGAACGTCCACGAGTCTCCCCAAGAAGAGCCTTTGGGGACAGGAGACATTGCTGCTAGCCCTTCAGGAGGGGAGCTGCAGGAGTCAGAGCATACGTTCTGGCAGGTTTGGACCCTTATGAGGAATCTCAACGGGTTTGCGGATCCAGAGATTCCCCCTCGTGAGGGCAAGGACACGGTCTGGGACCAAGTCTTTGGTACTCAAAAACCCTCAAAGGCCAGCGCGGCTTTGCTCTGGCCTCAAGGGGTTAAGAGTGCCAGAGACAAGGTCGAAGGCCAGCTTTCCGAGCTTGCTTCCTCCAGCCGATCCAGCGCCGGCAACAAACTCCTCCAGCCGATCCAGCGCCGGCAACAAACTCCTCCCGCCTCCTCGAGTCCATCAGAGGAGGTACTTTGACATCATGGAGGAGACTTGTTTAGTTCCTCCCCTACACCACTCTTTGGAAGAGCTTACCAGGGGAGTCCCTCTAGAGAGAGTCTCCAACCGGCAGGTCTCTTTCTCGGCAACGGAGATCCTTAGCCAGGAGAAGGTAGCGAAGTGTGCCATGCAGGCAACTTCGTGGCTGGACATCTGGCTAGGGTCTCTGGGCATCCTGTTACGATCAGAGGACTTGTCCAAAGTAAGTACCAGGAAGGCCATGGAGACCTTTTTACTCTCAGGCACTTGTACAGTCGAGTTTGTAGCCCACCAAGTCTCGAACATGTGGGCTAATACCATCTTGAAACGTCGAGATGCGGTGTCTGAGAAATTCCATCAAAAGGTCCCCAGTACCGACGTTAGCAGGTTCAGACAATCTTCCATTAGGGGAAAGAACTTGTTCAAGCCTAAGGACGTGGAGCAGGCGGCTGAGAGGTGGAGGAAATCCAACCAGGACTCTCTCCTACATCTCTAACATCGAAGCCCTATAAACCTCCAGCAACCCAGCAACCACGTCCTACTAAGACCACGAAACCGGCAGCTACAGCGAAGACAACGGTGTCTAAGCCCTTTTCTGTCAAGGACAAAAAAGGCAAAAAGTCCTATAGGGGAGGAAAGAATCCTAGAGGGAGTGGCCGAGGCCGCAAACGCTAGGATTGGCAGTCCCCCTGCATGTCCACCAGTGGGGGGATGCCTACAAAGTTGCGCAAACAGGTGGCAGCAACTCGGGCCCGTTTCCTGGACGATTTCCGTAATCAGTCAAGGATATCGCGTCCCGTTCACAACATCTCTACCTCCCCTGATAGCGAATCCAGTGTCGTTGAGCTCCCTTGCCATGGGATCGGCAAGGGGGCAAGCCCTTCGGGAAGAAGTTCAGACCATGTTGAAGAAGGGCGCTCTCCAAGAGGTCGTCGACGGGTCCCTAGGCTTATTCAGTCGAGACTTTCTTGTAAAGAAGGCGTCTGGAGGCTGGAGACCAGTCATCGACCTCTCAGCTCTGAACAGGTTTGTCAAGCAGACCCTGTTCAGCATGGAGACCGCAGACACGGTCAGACTTTCAGTGAGACCGCAAGAATTCATGTATTCACTGGACCTGAAGGACGCGTACTTCCAGATCCCAGTCCATACGTCTTCAAGGAAGTACTTAAGATTCAGCCTAGACAACAAGGTGTACCAGTTCAAGGTGCTGTGTTTCGGTCTCTTCACAGCACCACAGGAACCAGACTGTTCACCCTAATATCGTCATGGGCACACAGGATCGGCATCCGTCTCCTCCGTTATCTGGACGACTGGCTGATCCTAGCAGACCCGGAGTCAGCCCTTCTTCGACACTGAGACAAACTTCTGGGACTTTGCGAAGATCTGGGGATCATGGTGAATCTCGAGAAGTCTTCTCTGCTTCCCACTCAAAGACTGGTATATCTAGGCATGATCATAGACACCAATCTCCACAAAGCCTTCCCATCAGACGACAGGATAGCAAGGCTGAGGAGGGTCGCAAGTCCTTTCCTCAGACGAGAAGAGCTTCCAGCCCAATCGTGGTTATGTCTTCTCTGTCACCTCTCATCCTTGGCCCGTCTGGTTCCCAACGGTCGCCTCAGGATGAGATCCCTCCAGTGGCGACTCAAGTCCCGGTGGAATCAGGGTCACGATTCCCCGAACGTCATGATCCCTATGGGTCCTGCGGAACAGACGTACCTTCAGTCTGAGCTGAGCGTCTCAGATAGTGAGTACCGAGTGGTCTTTGGATCATCTAGTAGCCAACAAAGTCCTGACTTTGTGGGATTCCCCGACTGTGGATCTGTTCGCTACAGCGCTGAACTTCAAGCTCCCGCTGTACTGCTTCCGAGTCCCGGATCCCAAGGCGCTCTGGCAAGATGCCTTCCAACAATGATGGGACAACATCGACATATACGCATTTCCCTCGTTCTGTCTGATGAGGAGGGTGCTCAACAAGACCAGAATATCGGTCAATCTTTCGATGACCCTTATAGCTCCGCTATGGCATCACACGGAATGGTTTCCAGACCTTCTGCAACTCCTAACGGAACTTCCGAGAGAACTCCCTCCACGACACGAGCTACTCAAACAACCACATGCCAACATCTTCCACAAAGTCATAGCTTCGCTATGACTTCACGCCTGGAGACTATCCAGCATCTCTTTGCTGAGAGAGGATTTTCGCAACAAGTTGCGAGTAGGATGTCTGGACACCTGCGAAGGTCATCCGCAACTGTCTACCAGGCAAAGTGGGGAGTTTTCTGTGGTTGGTGTCGTGGAAGGGGTATCTCTCCACTCGATGCCACTCTTCCAGCAATAGTGGAGTTCTTTGTGTATTTGCGGGAAGAAATGCGCCTTTCAGTCTCGGCAGTGAAAAGCTATCGCTCAGCCTTAAGTCTAGCCTTCAGGCTCAAAGTTGTGGACATTTCTTCCTCACTGGAACTTTCCCTACTCGTACGAAGTTATGAACTTACCTGCCCTCAGTCGGGAGTGAGACCTCCATGGAACGTGGTTCGAGTTCTCAGGTCTCTTTAGAGACCTCCCTACGAACCGTTACGCCAGGCTTCAGATTGCCACCTAACTTGGAAGACGGTGTTCCTACTAGCTTTGGCCTCGGCCAAGCGAGTCAGTGAACTTCATGGTCTCTCTTATGACATCGCCCATTCAAGGGGATTGGGAGAGGTAACGTTCAGATTCGTCCTTGAGTTTGTTACTAAGACTCAGAATCCAGGAGTGCCGGACCCTCGGTTCGACTCTTTCCAGATTTCGAGTCTTCGTTCTGTAACAGATGACCCAGACCATCTCCTACTGTGTCCAGTAAGGAGTCTGAGGCTATATCTTAAAAGAACAGCTTAAGTTCGTCCCCAAGTGCAGGCATTGTTTGTGAGCACTGGGAGAACTAAGAGGAGGGTTACCAAGAATACCATCTCGGCATGGATTCGTAGGGTAATCCATCTGTCCCTGAATCCTGACCCCCCTCCGTCACGTCGCCCTAGAGCACATGATGTCAGGGGCGTAGCTACGTCCCTGGCCTTCAAGAAGAACTTTTTAGTGACGCAGGTTCTACAAGCTGGGGTGTGGAAGCGTCGGACGATCTTCACAGCCCACTACCTGCAAGACGTGACCCACAGGAGGCTCGATACATTGTCTATCGGCCCTGTGGTGGCTGCACAACAGCTGGTTTAAAACCTCAGGCTCCCTAATGGACAAGTAGCAGAAGGTTTAGGGCATTGTTACCTGGTCTTAGTCTGCATGAATGAAAAGGTATGTCTGGCACTTATTCTTTTCTTCATTTTCCCCTCGCTTGGGGAAAGCAGCATCCCGGATTCTCTCCACAGCTGACCTCGAACCACTGCAGGTAAACCATGTTTCCTTGTGTTCCTAGTATTAAGCTAATACTGTCACGTCCCCATACCCTGACGAGATGGTATTGGGAGAGTCCTAGCCTAAAGTTTCCATCTAAAGGATTACAGTTCAACTTCCTAGGACGAGTCACACTTCATACCTTCACACACAGCTTACGTAGGCCGCAGCCCTTGCACAGCAAGGTTCTAGCGAGGTGCAGGGACTCCTTATTGTTGAGTACTGACACACTCAGATACTGAGTCCCCGGGCAAAGCCAATAGCCAGTACTGGCTAGGACTTACCACTTTTCCTAAGGGGTGAGTCACCCATATTAAATAGCGTGGTTTGTATTTCAGTTACGGAACAAATGACAAATTCGTAGGTAACTTGTATTTTTCCTAACTATAAAAACCTTAGCTATTTAATCAAACTTGCCCGCCAGCCCTATCCCCCGTGAAGTCCTGCCTCTAAGCAAAGTGAGCTCAAGCACAGGTGTGTGAGGGGGGGTGGGGGGACTAGCAAGCTACCCTCCCTACCCCCCCCCCCCCTCCGCTAACTAGCGGTGGGGTAGTAAACCCTCGTTAAAATTCTATTGGCTCGTCATTTCAGCTACGCCGAAATTAATTACACCCCCCCCCATATTAAATAGCTAAGGTTTGTATAGTTAGGAAAAATACAAATTTCCTACGAATTTGTCATGTTAATCTTTCATTTGAACAGTTCCATTGGCTTATTGATTATTCAATATCTTTTAACTGTTACCGTGACACTAAATCATATTTTTGTCAAAACCATTTACACATCTCTCAAAATATTTTAAGAAATATTTTTTGTACTACTTTTCCCACGTTACAATATCTACTTTTGATTGTAATTTTTGTTGTAAATAATGTTAGATAAATAGGTTTTCTTATTTCTACTACTTCTTATTTAATATACAGCATTAGAATATTTTGTCTTTTTTTTAGTTTGTTATATGAATTATACTGATAGTATAGACTTGATAATGAAGTGATCAGTATATTTGAGCAGAGGGGAAATATCTACAATTAATGGCTTTTGTTTATTTTCCAGATTACAATTGTGTAAAGAGAAGGGAATTATTCATAGCATCATGATCGGAACAAGAAATAAAACTGCAAATACTGTATGCACTACATATAGTGAAACAGTTCTGACGAGGTCAGAGGTCAGGATGAAGATCGGAGATAGAGATCTACTGTAGAAAAACTCCAGAAAACTTTCCAGGAACACAAAATATTTTATCAATTTCATGAATTGCTGATTCTGGAAGGACTGAACTGGAGCTGCCAGTTTTATCTTAAAGCTTTTCTAGAGTATTAAAATAACTTATAAAATATATCATTACTAGATATATTTTGAAATGCTCATTTGACTGTTATTGAGATTTTTGTGGGTGTGTGTACTATGCTTGTCTGTCTATTCCCATCCTATAGTTTCAATTGCTAACACTATCTAAGTAGGAAAAATTAAACTAATAAAAGTACAGTAAATAATTAATGTAAATTTTTATAATGATGACAATGTTATTTCAAGTTATGGTATGTAATTGTCCCTTTTTCAATATTTAACTTAGCCGGTGATTATATAGCTGCAACTCTGTTGCCCGACAGACAACTCTACGGTAAAAACTCGCCAGCGATCGCTACACAGGTTGCGGGTGTGCCCAACAGCGCCATCTGTTGTCCAGATACCCAGTACTCAATGTAAACAAAGACTCAATTTTCTCTCTGTCGAGCTATCGACAAGACGTACTTACTCGCTGTTGCTAAACTGGAGTTTTTTCACAACTAATTGGTGAAGTACTTTATTCTAGTTTTGAGCTTTCGCTATGCAGGTGTTTTATCTTCATCTTAAATCTTGAACTCGTTTTGGATAGATTTAATTATGGTGACAAAGAGAGTATGGACTTTCTTTCACTTTTAAATGGCTGACCCTTCCCTTAGACGGAAGTGTGTTTAGGCTTTTAGTAATTATATCACGTTATAGATTTCAGTGAAATAAGTGCAAAACAGAAAATCGAAGTGATAAAGTGATATGCGCAAAGTGTTACAGTGTTGCGTCCGAGGGTTCGTCTGTTCGTGCCTGTCGTTCACCTAGTCCGGGACCTCTTACATGCTCCCAAGCCCAGGGGAGAAGTAATGTCAAACGACTTATGGGTTCGAGAGGCCTTGACCAACGAACAGACGTTTTCCCTCTATGGTATCGGGTGTATCTTACCAAGATCTCCCCTACCATAAGACGAGAGAGACGTTGTTTCTCCTCGTCATCCGAAGGCTTTTCGCATAAGAAACCTGTCACAAGGTTTCGAAGCCCTTAAGCGAAAGTCAGTCCTTTCAGGACAGGTCCAGCGTCCTGGTTACAACCATTAGGACAGCTCTGACCCTATGCAGTCATCGGATAACTGCTCGCCGCCTAACAAAAGCGTAACACAGACTCCGAGAGTCTTTTTTTGTAGGCAAAGTGTTGCGGTCACAGACGTTACCCTCGTCTCTTACCACAACCATTTCCGTTGATCCTTAATGGGTTATATGGCAAGACATGCAGTATATGCTTGCCTCCCTTATGGAAGACTATTCTGCCGATTAGTCCGTTGAGTCTAGCCGTTTATCTCATCGATATCCTGGCTTTCAGCCAACCTAAGGTTCCTTTGTGCTTACTGTTGATGTTGGCGTAGCTTAGTCACGTCAGTCAGGTTGTTTAGAACCACACTCGATGCGGTCTCGTGTGGTTTTTCAGCCGCATTTGGACGTTAGGCCACTTGCTGATGCTCCTGTTGACGTTCACTAACAATCGGAGTTGACTTGTTTTGACGCTGTGCGTCAACCTCCGCATTCTAGAGTTGTTGTTTTGACTGCTCAGTCTAGGCAGTCAAAGCAGTCTCGAGTGGACGCTGTGCGTCCTCACGCACCTGTTGTGGTTGACAGTTCAGTTGTTGACAGTTCACAGACTGTCAAGCAGTTACATGACGTTGCGTTCTGGTCCGCTACTAATGCACCAGTGAGTGTGGACTCTGCTTGTAAAGCATTGCCACCACGGTAGGTCTCTCCCTTGCTTGAGACTCAGCTTTTATCGGACAAGGTTCCTGTAGATGAGGAAGTTGCTGTTCCCCCTCCTACTGATATTCCCTTGAGGACTCTGTCAGATGGAGAGGAGCCTAAAGCTGCTTAGCCTCCTATGGACTTTAATTAAATCATGATGATTTTTTTAAGGATCTTTGTCCGGATCTTTTTGTAACTGCTGCTCCTCGTTCGCCTAAACGTCAGAGCTTACACTAGGCCTAGCTACTTCGAAGCCGTTGTTTTTAAGCTAGTGCTCTCTCGCTCTCCTAGAGAGCTTTACGTTGGCTAGGCGACTGGTTTTTCACCAGGAGGAGTTTGGGGGATACAGCCTTTGCTTTCCCTTCTTTTAAACTGGTTTATAGAGCGAGAGTCTGATATGACACGAGAGAAGTTCTCGGCTTGGGAGTTCATGCCTCTGCCCAGATAGACTTCTCAATTCTCGTAGACTCTCCCTGGCGCCTGGCCAGGAGACGCTCCAAGTTGTTTACAGGTCAACTTCACAGCTGTTTTCGAGCCTTTGAAGTTTTGCTGTACAATTATGTCACGCATAACAAGGCTTTCAGGGATGGTAAACGGTACCGCCTCAGTCGCTAACCCCGTCTGTTGCCACACCTGCTCCCGTAGACCCTAAATGGGCTTTGCTGCAAGACATGCAGTCCAAGCTTGCGTCCTTGATAGAGGACTTTAATGCGGAGAAGGTTGCTACCGAACCTTCTGGCCAACAACCTTCCAACCGGTCGGTTGTGCGCCCTGTTGACGCTGAGGTAACCTACTCGCGTCTGCCAGTTGAGGTGGTTCCTCCACCGATGCGACCCAGTGTGGGTTGCCAGCCGCACGTTGACGTTAAGCGACGCTCGGAGGTGGTTGTTGACGTTCAGGACGTTCAACAACCAGCAGAGGTGACTTGTTTTGACGCAGTGCATCAACCTCAGCAACCCGGTAGGGTGTTGACTGCACAACCCAGACGGTCTAGACAGTCTCGGGTTGACGCTGTGCTTCCTCGCGCACCCATGGTTGTTGACAGTTCACAGACTGTGCAGCAGTTCCATGATATTGCGTCCGGCTCCGTCACGCATGCACCAGTGCGACCGGACTCAGCGAGCCAGACGTTGCCCGCTCCGTTGCCGTTTCCTCATCAGTTTTCGGATGAGGAACCCTCTGATGAGGACGTTGCTGAACAACAAGACGATCAGCCCCCAGAATAGATCAAGCCCTGCTATCCATCCAGAAGATGCTGAAGAAGGAACGCTGCTCAGTCAGGCTGTGGATGAGTCTGGTAGGGACGCTGTCATCCGTGGAACAATTTGTGTCACTAGGAAGACTACACCTCCGTCCTCTTCAATACCATCTAGCTTTTCACTGGAAAAAGGACAAGACGCTAGAAGCGGTCTCGATCC